>NW_011494793.1:403547-406480 GCF_000754665.1 Bison bison bison | reverse complement strand
CTGGGAGATGGTGGAGGACAGGGAAGCCTGGTGTGCTGCAGTCTATGGGGTCGCAAAGAGCTGGACACGACTTAGCGACTGAACAACAAGGATAAGTGCTCGAGGTGAGGGTGAGGGAAGCGGTGAGCATTTCGCCAGGTCCCTCTAGGTTCCAGGTGCATGTCTGTGTGTGTGGTGGTCGGGGAGGGTGTAGGAACCATGGCAGAGCCTAGGAACCCCCAGTCTGACCCAGGATGAGCAAGAGTATCCTAGAGGGCTTCTCAGAGCAGTGTCCAAACCGGGGCCTGCCCCCAAGCAGCCATATGGGGTAGCCGTATGCTGTAGCTCAGGCCCCTGCCTGGAGCTCCGGTTGGCTTTGAGAGGCTTTTGAATCCTGGCTCTTCCTTCTTTTAGGCCTGGGGCTTAGGACAGTCCCTGAACCACCAGGAGCTCTGTAGCACCCAAAGGTCTGGAGGGAAGTGTCCTTTACCATTTTTTTTCTTCCAGTTTTGGGACTATCTGAAGACAGGGGTGAGACCAGGGGAGGCCTTGGGGGGTTCCCAGGGTTCTGCTGCTCAAACCTTGCCTCTTGGAGGTGGGAGGTGGGCGTGGAGTGAGGTTGGATCCAACCTGACCCACCTCAAGCAGAGAATTTCTTTGAGGTTTCAGGATGTATTTTGAAACATCTCTGAAGTTTTCGCTCACCCCCTTGACATTTTCTTGTTAACTTTGCTGTTAAACCACATGCAATTTTCTGTTGAATCTGTGCGTACACTTCCCCAGACTCAATCCTATCATTACCGAGTGAATAGTCACTAAATCTGAGGCAGGCCTGGGACCCGGGACCCTTTGCTGCCATGTTGCCATCCTTCTACCTGGACACACCTCTGCCGGCAACAAGATACAAAGAAACCACATGGGACAGGACGTCCCCATGTCCAGCGTCCAGCGACTGGAAGTTCTCCTTCCAATGCAGGGGTTGTAGGTTTGATCCCTGGTCAGGGAGCTAAGATCCTAGCTGCCTCCGGGCCCAAACACCAAAACGTAGAAACAAGCGATATGGGGCGGATAGAGAGTAGCATGGAAACATATACGTTACTGTACGTAAAATAGACAGCCAGTGGGAACTCGCTGCAATGATGTGGGGAGCTCAACCCAGTGCTGTGACAGCCTAGAGGCAGGGTAGTGGTGGGAGTGGGAAGGGGTGGGAGTGGGAAGTGGTGGGGATGGGAAGGAGGTTCAGGAGGAAGTGGACATATGGATATCTATGGCTAATTCGTGTTGATGAATGGCAGGAATCAACGTAATATTGTACAGCGATTACCCTTCAATTAAAAATAATTTTTTTAATGTGAAAGAAAAGAAATGATGATAATAAGCCACAACAAGCCCATGAACTAGGTACTGCCATCATCAATTGTATAAATGAGAAAATCAAGCTGTGGTCAATCTGTCTCCAAGTTTGGTAAGAGAATGAAATGAGCTTTCTATCTTTCTTATGTTCCTGCTAATTGGGTTGTTCCTGTTCCTAAAGCCAACACTAGAAGATATAGCAATATTTGTTGCTGTTCATTTGCTAAGTTGTGTCCGACTCTTTGCCACCCCATAGACTGCAGCACACCAGGCTTCCCTGTCCTCCACTATCTCCCGGAGTCTGCTCAAGTTCATGTCCTTTGAGTCGGTGATGCTCTCTAATCATCTCATCCTTCATCGCCCCCTCTTCTCCTTTTGCCTTCAATCTTTCCCAGCATCAGGGTCTTCTCCAATGAGTCAGCTCCTCGCATCAGGTGGCCAAAGTACTGGAGCGTCAGCTTTAGCATCAGTCCTTCCAAAGAATATTCAGGGTTGATTTCCTTTAGGATTGACTGGTTTGATCTCCTTGCAGTCCAAGGGACTCTCAAGAGTCTCCTCCAGCACCACAGTTTAAAAGCATCAATTCTTTGGTGCTCAGCCTTCTTTATGGTCCAGCTCTCACATCCACACATGACCACTGGAAAGTGTTAGTCGCTCAGTTGTGTCTGACTCTTTGTGACCCCATGGACTGTAGCCCACCAGGTTCCTTTGTCCATGGGATTCTCCACGTAAGAACTGGAGTGAGTTGCCATTCCCTTCCCCACGGGGTATCTCCCCAACCCAGGGACTGAACCCCGGTCTCCCATATTACAGGCAGATTCCTTTACCATCTAAGCCACCAGAGGAACTGGTAAACAGGCACAGAAAAGAATTCTAGGCATTGAGGTGTTTGCTCTTAGGGGGAGAGGGGGGCTTATTCATGCCTGAGGCTGGAAGGAGGCAGGAGGGCGTCTTCCATGAGGTGAGAGAGGTCAGAGGGAACAGCCAGTGCAAAGGCCCCGTGCTCCTCACAGCCATCCTGCATGGTTGGTGATTTTTTAAAAAATTTTTTTAAATTTATTTTTTGAAAAAAAAAATTATTTTTTGGCTGTGCTGGGTCTTGCTATTTCAAATCCTGAAAGATGATGCTGTGAAAGTGCTGCACTCAATATGCCAGCAAATTTGGAAAACTCAGCAGTGGCCACGGGACTGGAAAAGGTCAGTTTTCATTCCAATCCCAAAGAAAAGCAATGCCAAAGAATGCTCAAACTACCACACAGTTGCACTCATCTCACACGCTAGTAAAGTAATGCTCAAAATTCTCCAAGCCAGACTTGAGCAATACGTGAACCGTGAACTTCCAGATGTTCAAGCTGGTTTTAGAAAAGGCAGAGGAACCAGAGATCAAATTGCCAACACCCGATGGATTATCGAAAAAACAAGAGAGTTCCAGAAAAACATCTATTTCTACTTTATTGACTGTGCCAAAGCCTTTGACTGTGTGGATCATAGTTTCCATAAACTGTGTGGATCACAGTTTCCATAAACTGTGAAAAATTCTGAAAGAGATGGGAATACTAGACCACCTGATCTGCCTCTTGAGAAATCTGTATGCAGGTCAG
>NW_011494793.1:390539-403210 GCF_000754665.1 Bison bison bison | reverse complement strand
CCATTCTGAAGGAGATCAGCCCTGGGATTTCTTTGGAAGGACTGATGCTAAAGCTGAAACTCCAGTACTTTGGCCACCTCATGTGAAGAGTTGACTCATTGGAAAAGACTGATGCTGGGAGGGATTGGGAGCAGGAGAAGTGGACGACAGAGTATGAGATGGCGGGACGGCATCACTGACTCGATGGATGTGAGTCTGAGTGAACTCTGGGAGTTGGTGATGGACAGCGAGGCCTGGCGTGCTGCAGTTCATGGGGTTGCAAAGAGTCGGACACAACTGAGCGACTGAACTGAACTGGGTCTTCATTGCTGCATGGGCTTTTCTCTCGTTATGGCAAGCAGGGGCTATTCTCTAGTTGTGGTACCTGGGTTTCTCACTGCAGTGGCTTCTCTTGTTAGGGAGCACCGGCTCTAGCACGCGGGCTTCAGGAGTTGTGGCTCGAGGGCTCAGTAGTTGCGGATATCCAGCTCTAGAGTGCAGGCTGAATTTTTGCGGCACACTGGTTTGGTTGCTCCCCACGCACGTGGCAGGTGGGATCTTCCCTGTCCAGGGATCGAGCCTACGTCTCCTGCACTGGCCGGCTGATTCTTTACCACTGAGCCACTAGGGAAGTCCAATGGTTGGCAATTTTAACCCCATTGCTCAGGTGAAAAAACTGAGGCTCAGCTATCCCAGAGAAGTACCCCCGGGGGGTTTGTGGCAAAGCCGTCTCTGACTTCGGACCCTTTTTTCTTGGAAGAGGGTCGGGACTAGGCCTTCCTCTCAACTTGTCCCCAGTTCATTCTGGGAGGTATTACCAAAATGTCAAATGGTGGGTTGCAGGTGAGGGGCGAGGTGAAGGAGGGCCTTGGCATGTCAGGGCCAGGAGAACCCAAACACCTGTGAGCAGACAGACAGACAGGCGGGTGGCAGCCGGCAGAGGAAGTGGCTTAGCAGGTAGACAGGTAACAAATGCATGGAAACCCCAGGCTGGCCCCGTGCTGTGGGCGGGCGGGGGGCCCGGTGCCTGCTGCCACATCTGAAGGGCAGCCCCTGGCACCTCCCCCGCTGAGGAGAGGCAGGAACAGCTGTGGCAGCTGGGGTTCCCAGTGGAGGCTCACGTAGTCCCGGCTTGGGTGTCAGAGCACTCATGAGCTCTGTCCTTCAGCATCCCTCGAAACATCTCTTACAGGAGGTTCGCCACTGCCTCCTGCATTTTCCAGCTCCAAGAAAGAAAAGGCCTCCTCTGTTCTTTACATTGTTTATTTTTGGCTGCGCTTGGTCTTCGTTGCTTTTGTGCGGGCTTTTCTCCAGCCGCAGTGAGTGGGGCTCCTGTCTAGCTGGATGCTCAGGCTTCTCACTGCGGTGGCTCCTCTTGCTGTGGAGCATAGGCTCTAGGCCCGCGGGCTTCAGTGGTTGCGGCTCCCAGGCTCAGTAGTTGAGGCACACTGATTTAGCTGCCCCGAGGCATGTGGAATCTTCCCGGACCGAGGGTTGAACCCACGTCTCCTGCTTTGGCAGGTGGATTCTTATTCACTGCACCACCCGGGAAGTTCCCCTCCTTTGTTTTTAAGTTTTATTGAGATATAAATGCACATACCCTTTAATTCGCCCATTTGAAGTATCTTATGCAATGGTTTCTAGTGTATTCACAGAGCTGTGCATCTATCACCACGGTCCATTTTCCAACATTTTCATCACCTCAGGAAGTAACCCTGTACCCTTCAGCTGTGTGCGTGCTCAGTTGTGTCCAACTCTTTGAGACCCCCATGGACTGTAGCCCTCCAGGCTCCTCTGTCCATGGGATTTTCCAGGCAAGAATACTGGAGTGGGTTGCCATTTCCTCCTCCAGGGGATCTTCCCGACCCAGAGATCGAACCTGCATCTCCTACCTTGCAGGCAGATTTTTCACCGCTTAGCCACTGGGAAAGCCCTACTCTTTAGCTATCATCTCCCTACTGCTCCAGTCGCCTCCCCTGACCCTAAGCAACCACTAATCTACTTTCCAGCCATGCGGATTTTCCAATTCTGTCTTTCTTCCTTTCCTTTATTTATTTGGTTGCACCGGGTCTTGGTCGCACCAGGAGGGATCTTTGGCTGCAGCGCGTGTATTCTCTAGTTGTGGCTCGCAGGCTCCAGAGCTTGCTGGCTCAGCAGTCGCCAGCAATTAAGGGCTAAATTGCTCCCTGGCACATGGGATCTTACTTCCCCAACCAAAGCCTGAATCCACATCTCCTGCTTTGCAAGGCGGATCCTTAACCACTGGACCACCAGGGAAGTCCCCGAAGCTTCCATTTCTTGACGGCGTCACTGGTCCAGCTCCCTCCAGCCTACGTCAAGTGGTGTCGCTTTATCTTCACATCACCACATGGGGTGAGTGCTACTCACTGTGCCCAGTTCACAGATGAGAAAACCAAGGCTCAGAGACTGCAAGCTCTGGGTCCTGTTACAGAGCGGGGGCTGGGATTTGAACCTTCACCTCCCCAGCTTTAGCTCTGCAAAGTCCCCACTGCCCTTGAGATAAGGCCCAGCCTATTAACTTCAATTTGTCAAGTGGTCCTTCCCTCTAAGCTTTTGCCCATGTGGGTCCTTTTTCCTGGAGCATCCTCCCCACTTTCTGCAACTAACCCTCACTCTTTCCCCCGAGACCCCTTCCAGCATCCCTTCCCCCAGGAAACCCTCTGGAGGCCCTGGTATAGCCGTTCCCTGCCCCCTCCCCAGCCCTGAGCCCTTGGCTGTGAGACCAGGAGGCATCCGGCTGAAAATCTGAAAAATAAGTCCTGTAAACAAGTCACTGGCAGCATTAAAGGCTCTCATAGGCCGGAATCGCGATGGGGGGGCCTGATAACCCAGCTGTTTTGTGCTAGCTGCCCTGTGATGACATGGGCCAACTCTTCTCAGAAGTACGCATATGGAGAGGCCCCCAAACCGCCCTCCCCCACCCGGCGCTGATAGCAGATAACAGCGCCCGAGCTGTGGTTTTCGCAGCAGTCAGACTTGTGGTGCTAGGTCGACCGAGCCGAGTGAGATCAAAACAGTATCTGGGCCCAGCCGTGGTCAGAAGTGAAGGGCCGCGCGTGGGGCACTCAGGGATACGAGGGGGAGGCAGGGGGCCCCCAGCGTCTGATGAAAGCAGTGGGTTGGTATTATGCACAGTGGGGCTTTTTCCATCCATTTCACACTGAAGAAATTGAGGTCCGGGACTTCCCTGGTCAGGCCTGGTGGTTAAGAATCCACCCGCAAATGCGGGGGAAATGGGTTCTATCCCTGAAGATTCCGCATGCTGCAGGGCAACTAAGCCCACGCGCCGAAATTACTAAACCAATTCTCCAGAGTCCACAAGCCACAGCTACTGAAGCCGGTGCAAAGAGAGCCTGTGCTCTGCAACAAGAGAAGCCATTGCAGTGAGGAGCTTGTACATAGCAATGAAGAATAGCTCCGCTTGCTGCAACTAGAGAAAGTCTGCACGCGGCAACGAAGACCTAGTGCAGTCAAAACTAAATAAATAAGTAAAAATAAAGTTATTAACAACAAAAGAGAAATTGAGGTCTGGTTGGTCCACAAGCCACATGCCTTGGGTCTATCTTGGCCAAGTGGGCATCCAGATGGGTCTCAAACACTCTTGGTTCATAGATAGGGTTCAGGAGTAGTGGAATGAGCTGCCATCAGGCCCGGAGCTATCCAGGGGGACTGTGGATTGTCTTAGGGGTTGGCAGGAAGTGCCAGTAGCTTAGGAGACTATGTCTAGAATGGTGGCTTCTTTTCTGTCACATGGTCATGTCTCTGCAAAGGGGCGCTTCAGTCTTCCTGGGTTCAGGTTTGAGGCTGGCAGTTGCCAGCCAAGGACTTGGGACCTGGAGAGACCAACTCAGCTGAACCTTGCTGGAAACAGAGCCTTGGCTCCAGAATGCATGCATGCTATTCCACACAGTTTCGCACTGTTTCAGCTTTCTCAGGAAAGCAGGCTCAAATTCCCTGCACCCTGGGGTCTCCAAGGATAGGCCTGAAAGCTCCCAAGCGCCAAAGGCAGGGCTGGGTCTGCAGTACATCCACCCATTTTGAGCAAATATTTTCAGAACAACCAGAGCATGCAGGCCCTGTCCCACGTATATCCACAGGCACGTTTGGGAAAAAATCCAGACCCTGTGATCTGATCCCTAATGTCCTTTGACCCCATCTTCTCTCCTTCCTAACTCACTAGCCTCTCCTGTGCTGTGATCACACTGGGTTCAGTCTGCCTCTGAGCTTTACATTAGCTGTTCCTTCTGCCAAGAATGCTGTTCCCATGAATAACTCCCTCTGGTTCACTCCCTCACTTCCTGCAGGTCTGAGCTCAAACAAGGCCTTCCTTGACCTTCTCAGCAGAAATAACCTCCCTAGTCCTGCCCACCTCCTTGCCCTGATTCGTTTTTCTGTATTACAGAGATTTTTCCTGATGTTATGTTCCTAAAGGAAATAGACCCTGAATATTCACTGCAAGGACTAATGCTGAAGCTGAAGCTCCAGTCTTTGGCCACCTGATGTGAACAGTCGACTCATTGGAAAAGACCCTGATGCTGGGAAAGATTGAAGGCAGGAGGAGAAGAGGGTGACAGAGGATGAGATGGTTGGATGGCATCACCGACTCAATGCACATGAATTTGAGCAAACTCTGGGAGATAGTGAAGGAGAAGGAAGCCTGGTGTGCTGCAGTCCATGGGGTCGCAAAGAGTTGGACATGACTTGGTGACTGAATAACAATGTTGATGTCGTGTTGCTTGTTATACATTTTTTTTCCTCCATGGCCAGGAATCTTGGCTTTCTTGCTCGCTGTGGTACCCTAGCCGGGCATGCAGCAACTGCATAGTAAATAGCTGTGAACAAGTCTGGGGGAGAATGGATATATGTGTATGTATGACCGAGTCCCTTCCCTGTTCACTCAAAACTCTCACGCCATTGTTTGTTCATCGGCTATACCCCAATACAAAATAAAAAGTAAGAAATAAAATAAAATAAATTGCTGTGAACAGATGGATAAAGTCAAGCGGAGGTGTGAGGTGGGGCTGATTTGGGTTTGGGGAGGTCTGTGGAGGACCTCTCTGACTTGACATTGGAAAGGAGGCTTGAAGAGTTTGCTCCTGGGGAAGTCGGCCCAGGTGTGACCCAGGACAGGCACAGAGCCACCAGGAACCACCAGGCGAAGGGGTTGCCGGAGTCCCCAGGCTTTGCTCAGGCCCCGAGTTCTGATATTATCTCTTTCTCTGTTCCCCACCCTTGTCCATGGGATCTGAGGGTTGATGTGTGTTCAGGTCCGGCTAACTCTTTAAATAAACTTTTTATTTTGGAATAATTTCAGGCTTCCCAGCAAGTCACACAGGAAGTGCAGGGAGCGCTGCAGCCCTCCCCTCACCCTCCTCTTTCGACATTTGACATTTTCACAGTATCTTCGCCAAATTGAAGGGACGTTCATGTTTACGTTACTATTAATGAAATGCCACATTTTATTTGAACATCACCAGCTTTTCCACTGGCATCCAGCTTTGGTTCCGGGATCCCACACTGCATTTAGTCACTGCGCTGTTTTAAAAATATGGACACTAGGGCTTCCCTGGTGGTCCAGTGGTTGGGAACCCGCCTGCCAATACAGGGGACATGGGTTCGATTCCTGGTCTGGGAAGATCCCACATGCCACGGGACAACTAAGCCTGTGAGTCACAGCTACTGAGCCTGCATACCTAGAGCTCGTCCCCCGTAATAAGAGAAGCCACCACAATGAGAATCCCACGTACCTCAGTCCTGCTCACTGCAACTAGAGAAAGCCCTTTTGCAGCAACAAAGACCCAGCCCAGACAAAAATAAAGTTTTTAAAAAATTAAATAAAGGAATTTTCTTTTCTCCTCTCAAATAAATAAATAAAATTAAAATATGGATTCCACGTATTGGAAGGGCTTCCCTGGTGGCTCTGATGGTGAAGAATCTGCCTGTAATGTAGGAGACCAAGGTTCGATCCCTGGGTCAGGAAGATCCCCTGGAGAGGGGAATGGCAACCCACTCCAGTATTCTTGCTTGGAGAATTCCATGTACAGAGAAGCCTGGCAGGCGGCAGGCCACAGCCCACGGGGTCGCAAAGAGTCAGACAAATCCGAGTGACAAACACACACATATATTGGAAACCCAGCTGGGAAGCTGGAGAAGGTTTGAATGAAGGGCTGGGTGGTGTCTGTGGACTTCTGTGAGGCTGTCCCTGAGCAGGAGGTCCCTAAGGTCAAAGGCATGCTTCGAGGAAGCCAGGGAAAAATTGAGGCTCCATCTGGGAAAGAATCTGCTAATTCTGGGAGCTGTCAGGGGTGAGGATCCCACCAGGCTGCTCTGTAGGTAGTGAGTGCCCTGTCATGGGGGCATGTAAGGAAGTTCTGTTTGGGCTTCTGTTGTTCAGTCATCAGGTCATGTCTGACTCATTGAGACCCCATAGACAGCAGCACACGAGGCTTCCCTGTCCTTCACCATCTCCCGGAGTTTTCCCAAGTTCATGTCCATTGCATCAGTGATGACATCCAGCCATCTCATTGTCTGTCACCCTCCTCTCCTTTTGCCTTCAGTCTTTCCCAGCATCAGGGTCTTTTCCAATGAGTCAGCTGTTTGCATCAGGTGGCCAAAGTATTGGAGTGTCAGCTTCAGCATCAGTCCCTCCAATGAGTATTCAGGATCAATTTCCTTTAGGATTGACTGCTTTGATCTCCTTGCCATCCAAGGGTTCCTAAGTAGATCTTATGGAGTGCTCTGGCAAGCACAGGGAAGTTGGATGGGATGAGCAGATGTCCAATTCCCACTTGAGAAGAATTCCCTGGAGCATTTCCATCTTGTTCTCCTTGTGATACACCCACGTTCCTCTTTGCCTTCAAGTCTGAGGAGCTGAGTTTTCATGTTGGGCAAGCAGGTCCCTCTCTCTGAGCCTCAGCTTCCCCATCTATAAAACAGAGACTTCTCACACACTGGGATGACTATCTTCAAAAAGATGAAAACGATCAAGGGTTGGCGAGGATGTAGAGAAATTGGAACATACAGAGAGTAAATTTTTTTTTTTATTTAATCTTTGGACTTCCCAGTGCAGGGATCTTAATTCCCTGACCAGGGATTGTACCTGTGCCCCCTGCATTGGGAGTGCCGAGTCGTAACCACTGGACTGCCAGGGAAGTCCCCACACTGCGGATCAGAATGTAAACTGGCTTAGTAGCTTGGAGAAAAATCTGGTTGTTCTGCAGAGTTAAACGTCGAGTTGCCATATGACCCAGCAATTCCACTTCTCGGTACAGACCCAGGAGAAGTGAAAACACATGTCCCCACAAACACTTGCACACACACACATCCACAGCAGCAACAGTCACAGTCTCCGAAAAGCAGAAACAACTAAATGCCCATTGATAGGTGAGGGGATAAACAGAATGCGGTCCCTCCATACAATAGAATATTATTCACCACATGCGTTTATGCTCACTGACTTCAGTGGTGTCTCTCTGTGACCCCGTGGACTGCAGCCCGCCAGGCTCCTCTGCCCATGGGATTCTCCAGGCAAGACCACTGGAGCGGGTGGCCATGCCCTCCTCCAGGGACCGACCCAGGGACCGACTCAGGGATCAAACCCACGTCTCCTGCAGCTCCTGCATCACAGGCGGATTGTTTACTGCCGAGCCATGGGGAAAACCCATTATTCAGCCATAAAAAGGAATGAAGCTCTGATACATATTACAATGTGGATGAACCTCAAAAATATGCTGAGTGGAAGAAGCCAAGCCCCAGATGCCACATACTGTGCAATTCCATTTATAAGAAATATCCAAACAGGCAAATCCGTGGAGACGGAAGGCAGATGTGTGGTTGACAGGGGTTGGGGGTGGGGCCATAAGGAGTGATTGGTAAGGGGGGCAGGAGTTCTCTGTGGGGTGATAATGTTCTGTAATTAGATAGGGGTGATGATTGCATAACACTGTGAGTATGCTAAAAAACCACTGGATTGTATACTTTAAAATGGTTAAAATGGTGCATTTTATGTTATGTAAATTTTGTCTCAATTTAAAAAAATCAGAGCTAGCCTCTAAGACCATCCCTAAAGCAGGGGGCTGGTGGCGGGGGGTGGCCACAGGTACTGTCCCTTCCCCCTTTTTTGACTCAGTGACCAGGATAGATTTGGGGTGTCTAATGACACCCCACCCGCCATGCCCAGGTGGCAGCTACTCAGGCTAGAATGGTAAAGGGGGAAGTGGGGCTTTTCGTGGTTCCAGGGCCCCTGGATTTGCATCGGCCACTTTTACATAAAAATCTTTCCAGGCTGTGCCCAGTGGGCCCTGAAGCCGGCCATGGGGTCCTCGGGCTGTGCACAAGGGGTGACCTCGCTAGTTTAGTTGCTAAGTCATGTCCAGCTCTTTTGCGACCCCATGGACTGTAGCCCGCCAGGCTCCTCTGTCCATGGGATTTCCCAGGCAAGAATACTGGAGTGGGTGCTGTTTCCTTCTCTGAGGTGTCTTCCCAACCCAGGGATCGAACCCACAGTCTCCTTCATTGGCAGGCGGCTTCTTTACCACTGAGCCACCAGGGAAGCCCTTGCTGGAAGCTTCTGCAATACCCAGCATGACCCGCTGGTTCCTGTTTTGGGGGAATGTTATCACTACTGTCTTCTTAGAAAGAGCTCAAAGTGGGGGAGCCTGCCAACCCCCACCAACTCCGGGCACCACCTTTGTCCTCTCTTTCCCCGGGGTGGGGTGCAGACTGCAGCTCTATCCTGGGGTCAGCATGGGATCAAGGCCAAGGGTTGGGGTGGGGGAAGGTGACAGGGCCCATTTACAGAGCACTTCCTATGTCCCTGGCTTTCTCTGTGCTGTGGGTCATCTCCAGGGACCCCCAAACGATGTGTTAGCCCCAGGCCCACAGTTCAGCTGAGAACATGGGGTTCATAGAGGTGTGATGGCCAGACCAAAGCCAGGCTAGGGTTTGAGGTGCTGGCCTGTTGCCAAGCCAAGGCTGATAAAGCCCCTGTTGAGATAAGCTGGGGAGACGGCCTGCCACCATTTATTCAGGCAACAAATATTTACTAAGTTCCTCCTGGTGCCAGGGTCTGGGGCTGGGAGCCGGAAATTTGATGGGGAGCAAGCCAGAATGGTCTTACTCTCCAGATGACTGATGGCCTATAGCCAGGGGACAGATGAGAGAGAAACAAATGAGCAAGGTGATTCTACAGAGTATGGTGGGGTGGTAGTGGGGTCTGAGAGCTGCAACGAGGGCCTGCTCAGGGGAAACGGGCTGGCGGGGTCTTGATGGTGACCCCCTGACAAGGTACCTGACAAGGCATCTCTTTCGTCGCTCTCTTTCCTGCTTTGGTTTCACCCCCACGGGTCTGAATTTGCATCATTGGGACATTTCTTCTTTTTAAAACTTCTGCCTCCTGCCTTCTCTTGGTGCAGGCTGAGGTGGGGGGCGGTGCAGCTCCTACCACACGGTTCCCCATGAGCAGAGGAATTCCTCCTCAGCTTCAGGCTTCTCAGAAAAGCCACCTCCGCGGTCCCCGGCTTGTGAAATGACCCCTGGGCTGGCCAGGAAGACCCTGCTGGACTCGCTGCCTACCGAGCGCCCCCTGCACCTGAGGCTGGAAAGGACACCTCCTCGCTAGCCCCATTTTACAGAGGAGACCCCGAGGCCAGCGAGCTTAGACCAGGACTCGAATTCAGGGAGCCTCACCTCTTGGGTGCAGTGAGCCTGCCTACCCTCCACAAGGGCATCAGACTAGAAAGAAAGAGCCCCTGGAAGGGTCAAGGAGGCTCACATTGCATCTCCACCAGCAACATGGAGCCAAGTAGCCTGGCCTCACTGGGTCTCAGTATCCCCCTCTGGCACATGGACTGGGGACCACTTCTGCTTGCGGCTTTAGCGGCCTTTGTATGTGTCCACTCCATATCGTCAGCCTCCACTTTAACCTCTTGTTGGCATTGCACTGGTTTCAGAGTCATGTCCATGCTCTTGCTGGTGGCTTTGGAGGTTCTACGTGGCCAGTCCCTGCCCCCACCCCAGACCTGGGTCTCTGCCAGATCCTCAAACACGTCAGAATCCCCTAGGACCCCAGCACTCGCTCTTCCTGCATCCACCCATGTCTCCAAACCTCATCTAGTTGTTGTCTACTTACCTGTCAGTCTCAGCCTGATGTCAAACTCTTTCCTTCTTTTTAAATGTTTCGTTCAAGTATAGCATATAGACATCTACAGCTCAATAACTTTTCCTCAAGTGAACAAACCAGTGTAACTAGCACCCAGATTAAGAAACAGAACATTCCCAGCCCTAATCCTTCCTGCCAAACCCTGGTGGGCTCAAAATTTTTGAACTGATGGTTAATGATTACATAATAGCCCTGCTGTCTGTGATGTAGCTGCCAGATAAGCTGCTGGGTCCATGGGTTGCATTAATAGAGTTATAGACTCCAGAACAAGGGAGGTGATTTCTCTCCTCATTTTGGGTTGATCAGAGCAGGCAGACGGTGGCCCCTGCCGCTTTGAAATGGGGCACAGAGACAGAGGGTTCAGTGAAGACCACCATGGTATGTGTGCTTGTGTGTGCCCTGGGAGAAGGCATTGGAGGCTTTAATGCATTTAACTTAGAGAAGGACAGGCCCAGGTCCTTGTCACCAGCTTTAGGTGGCTCAATGGCAGAGCAAGGCAGAGCAGGGGCAGAGGGTCCCCTCTGAGCAACGTGTGGATTTTTGGGCTCCTTTAATGGTAGTGAGCATCCCGTTAGGAGAGGGATGGAAGCCTGATTCCCCAGGACAGCAAGCTGAGCAGGAGCTCATTACTGCAGGCTCGCCAAGACAGGGGTAGTCTAGCCTCTTACATCACACCAGGCCTGGCAGAGAGAAGGGCGTGGAGGAGGTCTGCAGGAGACGTGTGGCCATTCTGGGACCTTTCTTGGGAGGGAGACAGAAGCCCAGAACCTACCCGAACTCACGGGGCCCAAACTGGCTTTCCAGGCACGGGCTGGCCTTGGGGCTCTGGTTTTGGGTGGAGTTCAGGTCAGGTTATATCTGGCATGGCGGTTCCCTCTCGCTGGCTGCAGCTGCCCGGGGCGGGGGGCCACTGGGCACGCTCCACCACCCGCACAGTCAGGCCGCCGCAGGTGCTGGGCCGGCCGCTTTACATAGCCATGCTTGGCCTCCCCCGCCTGGCTTGCCGGCCTGCCCCCTCGACTCTCACCAGGAAAGGGCCCCGGGGTCTCAGAGCAGGAGCCGACTCTGAGCACCAGTGAGCTCTTGAGTATTTTTATTTCACTTCTGCGTTTCACTTTTACTGGTCGTGGGTGACATGTACATTTTAGTCAGGCTCCAAGCAGTAGCTGCTGCGTCTGGGCTGGATCCCTTGTGTGTCGATCAGGGGTGGGGATGGGGGCGGGCACACAGACCCGGGTTTGAATTCTATCCCTGACATCGGCGGGCTGTGTGGCCTCTGGAGCGATCCTTAGCCCCTCTGAGCCTCCTGAGAGGGGCGTGGGGTGCAGGAGGGGACCTTGGGCCTGGGTTCTGATGCCACCCTGCTTCTGGCCTGCCGTGCAGCCTCAGGCAAGTCCCTTCTCCACTCTGGACCTCAGTTCTCTTCTCTGTAAGATGGGAATAACTGCGACCACGTCCTTGGAATGTTGCTTCTCTGACCCAGCGGTTGTTTGGGGTCTGGTTGGGTGGTTGTCCGGGGGAGGTGAGGAGTCCTGGAGACTTTGAACCAACGGTGTGTCCTTGAACTTGAGAAGCTTGAGCTTGTATGAGGCTAGTTTAAAGTGCAGATTCCTGAGCTCCCCCCTCACCAAAATCACATATATTGACCTCCCCACTTCCAGCCTCTTTGGAAGCAGAGGTGCTGTCTCCTGGGCTGCAGTCCTCATTTTGTCCCCAATAAAACTTAACTAGCAACTCAAAAAATAAAATGCAGATTCCCAGGCACTTCCGGGGGTGTGGAGGGAGCAGGGGAGGGTTGGCCCTCAGGTGTCAGCAGATGCCATGTCAGGCCAACAAACTTCAGGAAACGCTCTAGAACCCGTGAGTGTGGTTGGAGTCCGGTGAGTGTTTCCTGAGGGGCTTCCCTGGTGGCTCAGCCGGTGAAGAATCTGCCTGTGACACAGGAGATGCACATTCTATCCCCGGGTCGGGAAGAGCCCCTGGAGGAGGGCATGGCAACCCACTCCAGTACTCTTGCCTGGAGAATCCCATGGACAGAGGGGCCTGGTGGGCTGGAGTCCGTAGGGTAGCAAAGAACTGGACACGACTAAAGCAACGGAGCACGCACTGTTTCCTGGGACAGGACCGGGGAGGGCTGTGGGGACGGAAACACCAAGGCCCGGAGAGGTGAAGCTGTTTGCCCTGGGTCGCTCAGCCAGCCAGTGGCCACACTGAGATTGAATGGGGCGGGGGAGTCGCACACGGGCCCCGGCCGCTCCAGCGAGCCTGGCGCTCTGGTTCACCCCGCTCTGAGCATCTTGCCCAGGGGCCACAGGGCTGCCGAAGAACGTGAAGCTTCGCGCTTCCCCCGGGAACAACTGGCAGCCCAGTCAGGGTTTATATAGCGGCTCCCAAAATATCAGGCCGTGGATAGGCTGAGGCGGCTGAGGGTGCGGCAGGCCAATGCCGTGGCTTCCTGTCCCGCCAAGATGGTTTCCGCTGATAGCTGGGGCCCGCGGCCTTTTCTGTGACC
>NW_011494793.1:381257-390439 GCF_000754665.1 Bison bison bison | reverse complement strand
TTGCCGTGCCTTCCTGTCCTGCCAAGATGTTTCCTGCTGATAGCTGGGCCCAGTGGCCTTATCTGTGACCCTGGGGCCACCAGGAGGACACCCCCCCCCAACAAGGGGACAGACTGTTCTAGGCCCCAGGGAAGGGGCTGCAGGGACCCAGGAGGGGGTCAGGGCGAGCAGCCCTCTGAGGGTGGTGGGTAGTTAGGTCCACTCTCAAGTTTTGAGATGGAGTGGAGCCCGACTGCCCCAAGTGAAACTGCAGCTCTGCGGCTACAGTGACTGTGTGACCCTCAGGAGCTGAGTCCCACTCAGAGTCACCCTCATCCATCAAATGGGGATAGTGGTGGCTTCATTTTCACTTAACATTCCCCACCCTGGCCTTCCCAGCCTGGGCATCAAGGAGCCTCCAGTCTGGGGGAGATGCCTCCTGCACACACAGCCCTACAGGCTCAGAGCTCAGCTAGAAGGAGGCTGGAAGAATCCAGGTGTCTGTCTAGGGGGACTGCCTGGAGGAATGGTGTCATAGCTAGGGTTTAGCGGATATGTAGGAGTTCATCAGGCAGAAGGCATGGAAGGGATGACCAGGCTGAGGGAACAGTGTGTGTGAAGGCTTGGAGTCAAGTGACACTCTCCCTATTTCACAGAGAAGGAAGCTGAGATTCCAAGAGGGGGTGATTCCATGGCTCTGAAACCTGATTCTTCCTCCTAGATCTGCCGACCAAGACCTGAGCTCCTGGGAGAGGACTTATTCCATCTCGGTCGAGACCCTGGGATCTGGGGGATTTTTTTTTTTAATTTCCAAATAGATTTTATTGCAACCAAAATAATAGCATTAGTTCATTCACATAATAAACTATATATATATATGTATGCACATTTTATAGTCAATAAAAGGAATAATATTTTCTAGGAAACAAAGTTCATTTTGGCAGCAGGTGTAAAATTAAAGTTGCCTCTAGTCATAACTCAACATCCTCAATTTTGTAAAAGTGTGACACATTTTCTTGCCTTGCTGTGTCCTGCTCAGTCACTGTGTCTACCGCTTTATCAGACTGATACACTGTGATTAAACATTACTCATTTCACTCTGATTCTCAAAACAGTCTTTCACCTCTGACTCTCGCCGGCTCCACTGTGGTCCTCTGAGCCCTGGGGCCTGAGTCTGGGGGCTCTGATGGGAGAAGCAGGGAGGGACCGGGGTCAATGATGCATCTCCAGGTTCCAGCTGAGGCCTGAGACAGGGTAGCTGGCCCTGCCGCTGTTTTGGCCTCTGGCTTCAGGGACGTGGTCCACACCTCCCTGCCCTCGGAGGCAGGGACCAAGATGCCACAGAACAGCAGGGTCCTAGGACTGTTTCTCCAGGAGGACCCAGCCCCTGCCTGCTGGGCCCATATATCCCATACTGGCTCAAGTTTAGAGCTTTTGTGCAGAACACAAGGAGGGTCAATGGGGTGAGAGGTGAGGGAACCGCTGGCTTTCATCTCCTCTTTCATTTTTAAGAGACGTGAGTGAAATATGGAACTTCGTTCATAAATCAGTGCTACCTCTGTGGGGCCTCAGCTATTTGGGGCTCCTGGTTGGAGGACTCAAACAAACGTGTGTGTGCACTCAATCATATCCAACTGTTTGCGACCCCAAGGACTGCAGCCCGCCAGGCTCCTCTGTCCATGGAATTCTCCAGGCAGGAATACTAGAGTGGGTTGCCATTTCCTCCTTCAGGGGATCTTCCTGACCCAGGGATCGAACCCCAGTCTCTTGCATCTCCTGCATTAGCAGGTGGATTCTGTACCACTGCGCCACCTGGGAAGCCCCACTCAAACAAATACATGTACATGAATATTCACAACAGCATTTTCACAGTAGCCAGAAAGTGGAAACAAACCAAATACCTGTTGATGGGTGAAAGGTAAACAAAATGTGGTCCATCATATGGGGAAATATTACTCAGCCATAAAAATGAATGGAGCCTGATACACGATACAGTGTGGATCAACCTCAAGTTCATCACCCAGAGCAAAAGAAGCCAGACTCAGAAGGTCACACAGTGCGTAATTCCATTTATATGAAATGTCCAGAAGAGGCAGATTCATCAAGACAGGAAGCTGCCTAGTGGCTCCAGGGGCTGAGGGAGGGGTTACGAGAAGGGACTGCTTATGAGAACAGGGTTCCCTTTTGGGGTGATGAAAACGATCTACAATTAGATACTGCTGGTGCTTGCACAATTTTGTAAATGCAGAGTGCCCCTGAATTGTTTGTTCACTTTAAGATGGTTTGTTTCATGTCATGTGAATTTCAGCTTATTTACAACAACAAAAAAAAGATTTTTTAGCTGTGTGGCAGTGTCCTAGGGCTGGGGGGGGGAGGTGTTTAAAATTTCAAATGGTGAAGCCTTGTGCTATGATCTGATTTTCTTGGCTGAGGACGGGATGTGCCCTTAGGCAGTCAGTGTTCCATAGGAAGACCTGCTTCTAGAGCTGGGGCGAGGTGGCCCCACCCTGCTGTAATGAAATGCCTGCAAGCTTTAGCTCTGCCTGCCTGCTGGACCTTGCGCCACACACGCCCCGCCCCCCACCAGCTCCCAGTCCCCCCACAGAACCCTCCTAAGGGCCATTGTGAGCCCACTTCCCAGATGATGAGTTGAGGCTCAGATTCCCTTGGTCACCCAGACAGAAGGCAAGCAGCCGAGTCCCGGCTGCACTCAGGTCCGGCTGGCTCCAGCACGGTGTGCTTGGTATACCTCCCCAGCCCTCGCTTTCGGATCTAGGACCCCTCCCTCCCCCAGGCGGCGGTGCGGCGGGGGCTGCAATGTGACCACACGCCCCCACACACCCACTCACGTGGCTGGACTCCTGCTGCTCTGGGCCTTCTGGGAAGCCGTGCCAGGTGTAACCTGTTTCTCTTGGAAGGGAGCAGAGCCAGCAGTGGGATGGGAAATGCGCTCAGCATCTGATTGCAGGCGGGGTGGGGGAGGGGCTCTGCGGGAACTGCTCGGGGGGAGCAGCTGGGAGCAGTCTGAGCTTCGCGGGAGGAGGGCCAGGGCAGCCCCTGCTGGGTGATCGCTAGGCACATCACTCCTGCTCTCCAACCTCAGTTTTCTGCCATGAAACAGGCTTTATGAGAGCTACTGCCTCTCAGAGCAAATCTGAGGGATTACTGTTGTTGTTTAGTCGCTAGTTCACGTCCGACTCTTTGCAACCCCATGGAGCCCGCCAGCCTCCTCGGTCCATAGCATTTCCCAGGCAAGAATTTTGGATCCCCTTCTCCAGGGGATCTTCCTGATCCTGAGATCAAACCCGTGTCTCCTGCATTGGCAAGTGGATTCTTTACCACTGAGCCACCTGGGAAGCCCAGTGTGAGGGATGGATGAGACAATTAGGGGTTCAGGCAAGGGGGAGCCCTGCTTGGCAGGTGGAAGTTGGGACAGGAAGGACTGTTTGGATCCTAGATGGGACACGCGAGAAACACTCTGGGCTTCAGACGGTAAAGAATCTGCCTGAGATGCAGGAGACCTGGGTTCAATCCCTGGGTCAGGAAGATCCCCTAGAGAAGGGAATGGCAACCCACTCCAGTATTCTTGCCTGGAGAATCCCACGGACAGAGGAATCTGGTGGGCTATAGTCCATGGGGTCGCAAAGAGCTGCACACCACTGAGCAATTAACACTTTCCCCGGGGGTCTAGTGGTTAAAACTGCACTTCCACTGCAGGGGCCAGGGGTTCGATCTCTGGTCAGAGGAAGTTCCGCATGCCTCACGGTGCAGCCAAAAAGAAAAAAAAAAGCAAACAGTATGTTTTGGCAGTTCCTCAAAAAATTGAAAATAGAATTGCAACAGATGAATTGATAAACCCAATGTGGCATATATGTTTGATGAGCTATTATTCAGCCTTTAAAAGGAAGGAAATTCTGACACCTGCTGCAGGTGCAATGAACCAGGAGGATGTTACACTGGGTGGAAGAAGCCGGTCGTGGAAGGACAGATACCATGTGATCCCACTTATGCGAGAGCCCGAAGGTAGTCACGTTCGTAGAGACAGGAAGTCGAATGGGAGTTGCCAGGGAAGGAGGGAAATGAGGGGGGTTAGCATTTAATGGGGACAGAGTTTCAGTTTTGCAAGATGAAAAATTCTGGAGATGGACAGTGGTGATGGTTGCACAACAGTGTGAATGTACTTAATGTCATGACCTGTGCTCTTTAAAACGGCTAAGACGGTAGGACGGCCCTGGGGGTCCAGTGACTGTGCTCCCCATGCAGAGGCCCGGGCTTGGGCCCTGGTCAGGGAACTAGATCTCATGCGCCGCAACTAAGAGTTCCCACGCTCCTAAACCAAACGATTCTGCATGCCACAGTGAAAAATCGGAGATGCCACATGCCGCAACGAAAACCTGGCAAGCTGAGCAAATAAATAAGTGCACGTGTGCATGCGCTAGTCGCTCAGTCGTGTCTGACTCTCTGCGGCCTCATGGAACGTACCTCCTCTGTCCGTGGGATTTTCCAGTCAAGAGTACCAGAGTGGGTTGCCATGCCCTCCTTCAGGGGAATCTTCCCAACCCAGGAATCGCACCCTCATCTCTTGCGTCTCCTGCATTGGCAGGTGGATTCTTTACCACTAGTGCCACCTGGGAAATTTTTACAAATTGGCTAAGCTGGTGAATTTTATGTGCCTTATCACGATTTTAAGAAAGAAGGAAAGAGCCCAATGATCCCTCCTCTTGGAGCTGCTCTGGGCTCAGACTGCACTAGAGGAAGTTACCAGGTTTGTCTCTCTGATTAGAAGACCCCCAAACCATCTGCCTGCCAAGCTCCAGCTCATCCTACAAAACCCAGCTCAAACACCCCCTCCTCCAGGCAGCCCTCTTGGATCTCCCTAGTAGATCCTGCTTTGCCACTGGGCCTCCCAGCCCTTTCCTTCTTCTGGCTCATCCCTGACCTCTCTGAGATGGGGTGTGTGTGTCTGGCTAGTCAAGGGATGAGGCTGAACTGGTGAGGAGTTGGGGAGTGGGGAATCTTGCTTTGAGTATGGGGCAACGGCATGGGAGAGAGGCTTGGGAACCAAGACCATTTGTTCAGTAGGCATTGACCGCCCCTCCCACACCTGCCCTGTGCCCTGAGGAGCTCCCACTGTGGGGGACAGAGCAGGACGCACAGCGTGTGGTCAGGATGGGGCTGGGGCTGAGCGGCAGTGGGGCCCTTTGGCTCTGCCTCAGTGACTCCAGCACCTGGCCTGGCCCTGCCAGGGGGAGCTGGAGGCCCTGGCCGGGAGATAGAGGGGCAGAAAGGATTGTCGCTTAAAGGCTGGGTTGGAGAGGGTGAATGCGTGCCTGTGTCCTGTAGGTGTGAGCTGTGTGTGTGTCCTTCTGTGTATCTGTATTGCAGGTGTGTCTCTCTGTGTCTGTCATGTGTATATCTGTGCTTTTCATGTGTCTCTGGGTGTGTACGCATGTATGTGTGATGCACGCATATGTGTGATGCACCCGTGTGTGTGATGCACCCGTGTGTGTGATGCACCCGTGTGTGTGATGCACCCGTGTGTGTGTGTGTGCAAATGCACACGTGCATATGTGGCAATTTTGAGGAAGTGAATCCCCCGCTCAGATGTGTTTGCTGCCCAGAGACTATGGGAAGTCTCTCCACGGCGTCATCACCCCCACACCCTCCCCATCCCACAGTCCTGTGTCCCCAGGCCTTCTTGGCTCTCGGGCCACACTCCAAATCCGACCTCTTCTCTCCATCACCCAGCACTCCTGGCCTCCCCACCTCCCTCCTGCCTGGGTTCACCGTTCTCCCATCAGCCACCAGGGGAAGCTGTGAAAACCTCAACCTCTCTGGGGTTCCCCATCCCATTCTCTGGGGGCTCCTGGTCTTTGTTCTCCCTGCCACGCCCAGCCTCGGCCTCTCCACTGAGTTCCCTGGGGATGTCTCCCCACCCCCTGCCAGGCTGAGGTGTCCCTGCCCTCACACAGCCCCCGACATGCTGTGAGCATGGAGATAACTGTTGTCCCCACCCCCTACTTCATGCTTTCCAGAGTAGAGGTTTTTTGGTCTGGTACAGTTGCCTCTCTGCATTGAGAATGAGATCTGGTACACAGCAGGTGCTCAATAAATGCCCAAATGAATGAATGAATGAATGAGTGTGGGAGGAGGGGCTGGAGAGGTCAGAGGAGCCAGATCCAGCAGGTATGCACCTGAGGGCTTAGGCAAGGGACCCATGCTGAGAAGCTATCTGAACACCTAAGGGGGCCACAGGTGGTCTTAGAAGCATCACTTTGGTGTGGGTTGGACAAGAGGCAAGTGCCAGGTATGGAAGGTTGTGTCAGGAGCTGGGCTCATCCGGTGGAGATGGTGGAGATGCAGGGGCTTAGGCTAGATGGGGATGGGAGGCGAGGGGAGGAGCGGGAGAGCTGAGACTAGTGAGGTGAAAAGGGCAGGAGAGTCAGTGATACACGCTCCTTGAGTTCCCGTTTGTGCCTTGAGTTGGCTGGGCAATTGCTCACTCAGGCCGAGGAGGCAAAGTAGAATGCTGAGTCCTTCTGGGGATCCCTTGACTCTGTGGCCATTTCCTGCGAGGAGGGAGGACCTGGAGACTTTGTTTCCAGATCAAGCTGAGATAGAGGATCCCCTGAGGGAATGGAGAAGAAACAGGGGTAGACAAAACACAGAAGGAGATGGTGGCCTGGAAGCCAAGGACAGAGGCCCCCCAACCTTCAAAGATGTGGGTGTGGTCTACACTCCTGTAGTTCCCAGAGGGGAGCTTGGCATAGAATCCAGTGGGCAGGGACTCCCCTGGTGGTCCGATGGCTGAGACTCTGGGCTCCCAATGCAGGGAGCCTGGGTTTGATCCCTGGTCAGGGAACTCGATCCCACATGCCACAAGTAAAGATCGTGCATGCTACAGTGAAGATCAAAGATCCCATGTGTCTCAACCAAGACCCGGAGCAGCCAAATAAGTAAGTACATTAAAAAAAAAAAAAAATTCTGGAGGGCACAGAGTCCCAGTGCGGTGGACTTGGAACATGCATGGACCACAGCCCCACCTGCAGGCATGAAATGGAGAAGACTGGCCCCTAAGTGGTGAAGACGTGGAGCAGATGGAACTCTCACTCACTGCTGTGGGAGGTAAAATGGTCCAGCCACTTTGCAAGATGTGTGTGTGGCAGTGTCCACGGAGCGTAGGTCTCCCCCTCCTCTATAACCGAGACGTCACGCCCTTCGGTATTTACCCGCAAGAGATGAAGACATGCAGCAGCCACAAGACCTGGGCACACATGCTCGGAGCAGCTCTGAACACAAACCAAACGCCCAGTGACAGGACTGAGCCAACAAACCGCTGAGTTGTTTGTATCCCACAGTTGTGCTGTGGGATAGTTTACAGCAAAGCAAAAAGATAGGGGGATGTGGGTGAGTCTTGAAGTTATGATGCTGAGCAAAAGTGGACAGATCCCAAACAGGACACATGGTGTGAGTCTGTGCATCTGAAGTTCAAGAATAGGCAAAATGAACCAATGGTGTTGGCCAACAGGATAGTTTCTTCTGGGAGATACTGCCCAGGGGATGGAGGGCTGTTATGTGTCGATTTGAACAGCCACAGAGTTAAAAATGCATCAGGCTGCACACCTCAGACCTGAGTATTTGGCACGAATTTCTGTGTATCTCTCAATCCAAAGGTAAATATATACAGTCACTAAAAACTCAAGATGGTAAAGAATCTGCCTGCAATGCAGGAGACCCAGTTTCAATCCCTGGGTCAGGGAGATCCCCTGGAGGAGGAAACAGCAACCCACTCCAGTATTCTTGCCTGGAGAATTCCATGGACACAGGAGCCTGGCAGGCTGTAGTCCATGGGGTTGCAGAGTCAGACATGACTAAGCACACAAGGCAAAAACAATTTGGACAGCACGTGAAATGCATGTGATTCGCTGGTAGGGAGGCTGGGCAGTGATTACTGGAAAGAACTTGCTGGAAATTTCCAAGCATGGTATTCCCAGTTTGGCCATGACCTTTTAGTCTTATTAAAAAATACCAGTTAAACGCCTCAAAAAAACATGGAAGTACCTTATAATCCAGAAGTTTCAGTCCTAGGTACATAACCGAAAGAACTGAAGGCAAGGATGCAAATAGACATTTTCACACCCGTGTTTTTAACAACACAATTCCCCTGAGCCGAAAGGGGGAAACAACTCAAGTATCCGTCGACAGATGAGTCAATCCACTCAACGGAATATTATTCTGCCATAGAAAGGGAAGCAGTGACACACACTTCCATGTGGACGTGTCTTGAAAACAGCATGCCGAGTGAAAGCAGCCAGACACAAAAGAGCACACAGAGCGCGATTCCGTCTACGGGAAATGAAGAGAACAGGCAAAAGCACAGAGGTGGGAAGCAGGCTGGTGGCTGCCAGGGCCTGAGGGCGGAGGATGGGAGTGACTGCTCACGGGGACAGGTTTCCATGTGGGGTGGAGAAAGGTCTGGGATCCGACAGAGGTTGTGGTTGCACAAAGTTGCTTGCCTCTCATTCTTTGTTTCCTCTAGGTCCTTGTTAGCTGTGTTAGTGTCCTTCCTTACCGTTTATGATATTCTTTAAGGTCTATTTTGTCTGATACGAGAATTGCTATCCAGGCTCTTTTGAGTTCCATTTGCAAGGCGTATCTTTTTCCATCCCCTCCCTTTCAGTCTGTATGGATCTCTGGTCTGAAGCGGGTCTCCTGTAGACAGCATGTATATGGGTCTTGTTTTTGTATCCAGTCAGCCAGTCTGTGTCTTTTGGTTGAAGCGTTTAACCCGTTTACATTTAAAGTAATTATTGATATATGCGTTCCTACTGGCATTTTCTTAATTGCTTTGGGTTTATTTCTGTAGGTCTTTTCCTTCTCTTACGTTTTCTGCCTACAGGAGTCCCTTCAGCATTTGTTGTAAAGCTGGCTTGGTGGTGCTGAATCCTCTTAACCTTTGCTTGTCTGTAAAGCTTTTCATTTCTCCATCAATTTTGAATGAAATCCTTGCCAGGTAGAGTAATCTTGGTTGTAGATTTTTCCCTTTCAGCACTTTGAATATATCCTGCCGTTCCCTTCTGGCCTGCAGAGATTCTGCTGAAAGCTCAGCTGTTACTCATCCAGGGTTTCCCTTTCATGTTACTTGTTTCTGCATAGTATTCTGGATGTGCCAGATGCCATGGGATTGCCCACTTCAAAAGGCT
>NW_011494793.1:380719-381157 GCF_000754665.1 Bison bison bison | reverse complement strand
GATAGGTTATGTGAATTTCACCTCAGCTGAAAACACAGCACCGCCTGCCACTGCGGGAGACTCAGGTTCAATCCCTGGGTAGGGAAGGTCCCCTGCATGAGGAAACGGCAGCCCACTCCAGTATTCTTGCTTGGAAAATGCCAGGGACAGAGGAGCTTGGTGGGCTACAGTCCATGGGGTCGCAAGGAGTCAGACATGACTGAGCACACAGCACACACACAGTGAACTGGTAACACCAGGGTCTTACCCCTCCTCAAAGGATCTCGGCCCCTCGGAAAGGGCAACGAGTCATTCCAACTTGGTGGACAGCAACCTAGAACTCGCTTTCTTCTAACAAAATGGCATGTAGAAGCTCCATGTGGTCATGGACACAGGCCCAGAGAGGGTCGGGAGTCTGCTTGAGGTCACACAGCAAGGCTCGGCTGTGGACTGGGGCTC
>NW_011494793.1:378687-380619 GCF_000754665.1 Bison bison bison | reverse complement strand
TGAGCCTGAATGAGGCACAGACCCAGTTCCCCATCTGTTGAATGGCTGGAAGGAAGCGGGTGAGGGGTCCCCTGCCTGCATGCCCCCAGGGGGCAGTTGGGTATAGGGGACATGTGCAGTCCTGGTGCCCTGGGGACTGCTCCAGCCTGTCTTTGGGCCTCAGTTTCCCCATGTGTACAGTGGGGCTGTGAGGTTCAGGCAGGTACTGGGCCACCCACATGAGCTAAGTTCCCCTGAGTTTGGGAGAGTCAGTCTGAGCCCTTGGTGGCCCTGACTTGATCCTTCTAGCCAGGACAGGCCGCTCGGTGGGTACCACAGGCACTGCCTGAGATCAGAGTCCCCAGCGACTCTGCCCACCCTCCACCCATCAGGGGCTGAGAGGGCACAACCAGGCAATCTGGGAGCAGTCAGAACCTGAGACCTTTCTAGGACGAACCCAAGCCTTGGTTTCTACATCTGTCCTGCTCAGGCTGAATGAGAATCCCCATACAGGACAACAGGTGTTTGGGGGCAGCTCTGTGCTCAGAGAGGGCCTGATCCTTCCCATCCGCAGGTCTGTACCGCTCACCTATCTCTGTGGCCTTGGACCTGCCCTATTCGAAGGTAGCCAAGCATTTACTTATGACCTGTGGGTGCCTCCTGGTGGTCACGACTGGCAGAGCCTGTGGGAGTGTCCACAGGCTTGAAACTCAGCTCAGCACTGCCCTGGACCCTGGGGACACAGCAACGATAAACCACACAGGGGATCCTTCCCTTCGGGGGCTTCTAGGCAGACTGGGGACACAGGAAATGTGGGACAAAGAACTTTTGTTTGTAGGAACAAGCTGGCGTGGCTGGGGGAACTTGAGATTTGAGTTAAGCAGTGTCAGGAAAGAGGCGGCCGAAAGACGGGTACACAAGGCAGAGGGAACAGCGAGTGCACGGGCTCCGAGGTGGAGACAGCCTGGGGCAGAGATGCGGGGATGGGAAGAACACAAAGCGGGAGAGGAGCGCAAGAGTGGAAATCTAGACGGAACGGGGCCAGACACTCAGGCCAAGAGGGACAGTCTTACTCTGCGGGCACTGGGAAGCCAAGGCAGGATTTTGAGCAAGGGTGGGACATGATCTCAATTACAGTCTTTATTGAGAGTGATCTTAGGGGATGTCCTTGGTGGTGCAGTGGATAAGAATCCGCCTGCCAGTGCAGAGGATGTGGGTTCAATCCCTGGTCTGGGAAGATTCCACATGTCAAGGAGGAATGTAGCCCCTGAGCCACAACTACCGAGCCTGCTCTCTGCCTTTCTCGCAACTAGAGAAAACCTATGAGCAGTGACGAAGACCCAGCACAACCAAAAGTAAATACTTTTTTTTTTTTTAAAGAGTGGTCCTAGGCTTGTCACAAAAACACTGGTGATAGTTTAACATGTATGCATCACTGACCAGAAGAAATAAAACTTGACAATTGCAATCGAGGTTCATGGTCCCCAGCTCAGCCCTGGACATTCCTCTCCCTGCCCCAGAAGGTGCTGTTATCTAGAATTTGGAGTTAGTCTTTTCTTGTGTGTGTGTGTGTGTGTGTTAGTGCTCAGTTGTGTATGACTCCTTGCGACCCCGTGGACTATAGTCTGCCATGCTCCTCTGTCCATGGGATTTCCCAGGCAAGAATACTGAAGTAGGTTGCCATTCCCATTCCATTCCCTTCTCCAGGGGCTCTTCCTGACCCAGAGATCCAACCCGGGTCTCCCAAATTGGAGGCAGATTCTTTACCATCTGAGCCAAGGAAGCCCCAGTCTTTCCCTTATGTGATTTTGCATTTTATTATATACTATGGACGTGTGTCTGAGTGAACTCCGGGAGTTGGTGATGGACAGGGAGGCCTGGTGTGCTGCGATTCATGGGGTCGCAAAGAGTCGGACACGACTGAGCGACTGAACTGAACTGAACTGATGTGAC
>NW_011494793.1:376084-378480 GCF_000754665.1 Bison bison bison | reverse complement strand
AGGGCTTCCCAGGTGGTACTAGTCCTGAAGAATCTGCCTACCAATGCAGGAGACGTGGGTTCCTTCCTCGGGTTGGGAAGATCTCCTGGAGGAGGAAATGGCAACCCACTCCAGTATTCTGGCCTGGAGAATCCCATGAACAGAAGAGCCTGGCAGGCTACAGTCCACGGGGTCGCAGAGAGCCGAACGTGACTGAGCACGTGAACCAGTGAACCATGTGGCTATTAATGTTGTAGTGCTGTTCTACGCGATTTTAAACTTTGTATGAATGGGGCGGGGTGAGGGGGGGCGGACACATCCTCCTGCGGTTTGCTCATCTCATCAACAACGTTGCCAGATTTCTAGTTGTTAGTATTTTCCATTGGTTTTTAAGTGTTGAAAAGCTGAGGGACAGCACGTGTGCACGAAGTGTTTAAAGTGCGTGTCTTCAGTGCACGTGAGCTGCATGCCCACGAGCGGCACCCAGATGACTATGTAGAAATCGATCTCCCATCATTCCAGAAGGCCCCGTCCGGGCAGCAGCCTCCTGGCCCCAGCAGCTGCTGCTTTCGCGTGTGGGGTGACTCTGTGATGTTATGGGCGGGCTCTCGTGGCTTTCTCACTGCTGTAACTCTTCTGTCGCGTGGCTCATCCACTCCTTGTGTTTCTAGTCTGAAGCTCTCGTGTGTCAGGCTGCTGTGAACTTTGGAGCCCCTGTCTTTTCATGATATGTGTGCTCAGTTGTCTGGGGTGAGTTCCCAGGGGTGGAATGGCAGAATCCCAGGCTGGGCAAACGGTCAACTTTGGTAAGACTACTGGGTGGAGCTGAGAGATGTGTTAGCATTCCCAGCCCTGGGCCGTTCACTGAGTGAGCGGAATATTCGCATGGATGAATTGACAACTGCTCTGCCATCATCCCACCTGTTCCCATTTGGTTGTTTTCCGCTGTTAGCTCTTACAGAGCCGTGGTGAGTGTTCTTAGACCGTTTGCGCTTGTGTGAGGGGTATAGGGGGGCCTGCGATGGAATTTGGGCCTGGGCCAGGGGAAAACAATGGCATCGTTACTTTAAGTTAATTAAAATTAATGAAAATTTGGCTTCCCAGATGGCTCAGTGGTAAAGAATCAGCTTGCCAAGCAGGAGACGTGGGTTATATCCCTGGCTCAGGATGATACCTGGAGGAGGAAATGGCAACCTGCTCCAGTATTCTTGCCTGAAAAATCCCATGGACAGAGGAACCTCGAGGGCTATAGTGCATGTGGTCGCAAAGAGTCAGACACCATTGCACTCAGTGACTGAGCACGCAATTAAAATTCAGCATTTCTGAGCCAGGGCTATGAAATCTCAACGGGCTGGGGGTATTGATTCCTGGCCCTTCTTCCCTGCTGTGAGCTCCTGCCAGAGAAGGCCATTACTACACCTTTCCTTCTGTGATTCAAGAAGCAAAGAACCTCCAAGGACCTCCAAGACGAGCACTTTCTGCTGTGTGTGTTTAGATGCTCAGTTGTGTCTGACTCTTTGTGACCCCATGGACTGCAGCTTGCCAGGCTCCTCTGTTCTTGGGGATTCTTCAGGCAAGAATTACTGGAGTGGGTTGCCGTGCCCTCCTCCAGGGGAGCCTCCTGACCCAGGGATGGAACTCATATCTCTTCTGTGTGGAGACTCATCTCTTATGCCTGTGCTGGCAGGTGGATTCTTTACCACTAGCGCCACCTGGGAAGCACTTTCTGATGCTTGATGGTAAATGGGACTCCTTTGTGAAGGAGAAGTAGCTTCTGACTATTTCTACACCTGTTCCTGTTAGAAATGTCTGCTATATTTAAGCATTCCTTTCCCAAATTTACTGATGTGGTTCAGTTTGGTGGTGGGATGAGTTATGTGGCTCAATTAGACTCTGTGGAAAGATATTTTCCTAAGAGTAAATCCTGCTTGGTCATGTTGTAATATTGACCACCACTCAATTCTGATTGCTAATATTCTGTTTTCTGAATGTTGAACATTAAGCCAACTTTTTCACTCTCCTCTTTCACTTTCAACAAGAGGCTTTTTAGTTCCTCTTCACTTTCTGCCATAAAAGTTGTGTCATCTGCATATCTGAGGTTATTGATATTTTTCCCAGCAATCTTGATTTCAGCTTGTGCTTCTTCCAGCCCAGCGTTTCCCATGATGTACTCTGCATAGAAGTTAAATAAGCAGGGTGACAATATACAGCCTTGATGTACTCCTTTTCCTATTTGGAACCAGTCTGTTGTTCCATGTCCAGTTCTAACTGTTGCTTCCTGACCTGCATAGTGGTTTCTCAAGAGGCAGGTCAGGTGGTCTTGTATTCCCATCTCTTTCAGAATTTTCCACAGTTGATTGTGATCCACACAGTCAAAGGCTTTGGCATAGTCAATAAAGCAGAAATAGATGTTTTTC
>NW_011494793.1:373867-375984 GCF_000754665.1 Bison bison bison | reverse complement strand
CCTTTTATAAAACCAGCTTGAATGTCTGGAAGTTCATGGTTCACGTATTGCTGAAGACTAGCCTGGAAAATTTTAAGCATTACTTTACTAGCATGGAAGATGAATGCAATTGTGTGGTAGTTTGAGCATTCTTTGGCATTGCCTTTCTTTGGGATTGGAATGAAAACGGACCATTTCCAGTCCTGTGGCCACTGCTAAGTTTTCCAAATTTGCTGGCATATTGAGTGCAGCACTTTCACAGCATCATCTTTCAGGATTTGAAATAGCTCAACTGGTATTCCATCACCTCCACTAGCTTTGTTTGTAGTGATGCTTCCTAAGGCCCACTTGACTTCACATTCCACGATATCTGGCTCTAGGTGAGTGATCACACCATCGTGATTATCTGGGTTGTGAAGATCTTTTTTGTCAGTTCTTCTGTGTATTCTTGCCACCTCTTCTTAATATCTTCTGCTTCTGTTAGGTCCATACTTCCGGAGCCACCACAGGAGATCCCACCCATGACAAAGGTCATGCGGAGAAGATCTGACAGGCAAAAGCGGATCAGGACTCGAGGGATTCCCTGGACCTGCTAGAGCATCTGCCCTGAAACCAAAATCTGTCGGTCTACTGTCTACTATATTATGCCTTTCAACCACTCTTCTGATATTAGCAGGGGGCTATCCCCGACCACCTTTCTCTGGAGAAAATCAACTTAGGGCTCTAAGTTGATAAGTCTCCAGGGCATAAAAGGAATATTTCTATTCTAACCCCTCTGTTGGCATTCTAGCTTGCTTGACAGGTTTTTCCTTACTCTTACACACATGATTGTTCACAACTCCCCAACCATGAAAGGCACGGGAAGCCTAAGCATTCTAAAAGTCCTAATGGGCATAGAGACCTTTAAGGGGTGAAAAATTATTAAAATAGCACTGGTAAAGGGCTTCATTATTGGGCCAATGCTTGCTGCCAAGTTCCCATATCCCTTATCCATTGTGCACCTGGGAGTGCGTTAGTTAATGTAGTTGGAACGTAAGAAAAACAAGTAGTGGCCTTGGAATTAACCACATCAAGCCTTTGAGCTAATAAGTTCTTTCTTTGTTGTGACCTACTGCACCTTTGCTCCGTGAGAATGTAACTCTGTTTAGTACTTTCTGAGGCTGATACAGATTAAAAATATAAAGAAAAAACACTTCAAGGGAAAACAAGTTTTCTGGTTGATCAACCTTTATCAAAAAAGGGTCATAAAATGTCAACAGGCCTCCAGGCCAGAAGATAATGTACATAACATAAGACCCTTGTTTATGGAAAGGCATACAGAAAAAAATCCTGGTTTCGATAAGGACAAAACTGCTGGAGTGTTTGGGCTGACTCTACATGACCTTACATCTTTCATTTCCCTCTATGTACAAGTCAGGGTATAAAAGCTCCTTTTGAAAATAAAGTTACGGGCCTTGCTCACCGAAGCTTGGCCTCCCCATGTCATTCATTCGCCAACGCCGTTCATCTTGAGGGTATCCCTGGACTCTGCTGAAGCTGGTCCCCAGCACCATACCATTTCTGTCCTTTATTGTGCCCATCTTTGCATGAAATGTTCCCTTGGTATCTCTAAATTTTCTTGAAGAGATCTCTAGTCTTTCCCATTCTATTGTTTTCCTCTATTTCTTTGCATTGATCGCTGAGGAAGGCTTTCTTATCTCTCCTTGCTATTCTTTGGAACTCTGTGTTCATGGGAAATAGATGGGGAAACAGTGGAAACAGTGTCAGACTTTATTTTGGGGGGCTCCAAAATCACTGCAGATGGTGACTGCAGCTGTGAAATTAAAAGACACTTACTCCTTGGAAAGAAACTTATGACCAACCTAGATAGCATATTAAAAAGCAAAGATATTACTTTGCCAACAAAGGTCCGTCTAGTCAAGGCTATGGTTTTTCCAGTGGTCATATATGGATATGAGAGTTGGACTGTGAAGAAAGCTGAGTGCCAAAGAATTGATGCTTTTGAACTGTGGTGTTGGAGAAGACTCTTGTGAGTCCCTTGGACTGAAAGGAGATCCAACCAGTCCATCCTAAAGGAGACCAGTCCTGGGTGTTCACTGGAAGGACTGATGCTGAGGCTGAAACTCCAGTACTTTGGC
>NW_011494793.1:372397-373389 GCF_000754665.1 Bison bison bison | reverse complement strand
GGGAGTTGGTGATGGACAGGGAGGCCTGGAGTGCTGTGATTCATGGGGTCATAAAGAGTCGGACACGACTGAGTGACTGAACTGAACTGAATTGAATATTCTGTTTGGAAGCCCTAAACTAAGGCTCATCTACAGTTGCCTTTTTTTTCCTATTTTTAACTTGTTTTAGTATTCAAGTGCTGGATCCTTCAAAGAATGAATTCAGGAGCTTTCCACCATTTTGATTGCCTGGAATTAGAGTCACCTGATTTTAATGCATTAAATTGGGGGGATTATAATATTATACTTGTAATGTTCCTTTAAAAAAATGTACAATTTAACAGAATTATGAGGCAAACATCTGTGTCATGACCACCCACTTGAGACATAGAATATGGTGTTGTATGAAAGGAGAGAAGGTTAGCACTCCCTTTAACAAGGATGGAAGAGGCCCTTGGGCCTGACAACATCCATATCGTTAAGGCACTGCCTCCTACTTCATGGCATCTAACCACTTTTTTATTGGACCTAATTAAACTTAAAAGTTTTTGCACAGCAAAAGAAAAGGAAATGGCAACCTACTCCAGTACTTTTGCCTGGAAAATCCCATGGACAGAGGAGCCTGGTGGGCTGCCGTCTATGGGGTCACACAGAGTCGGACACAACTGATGAGACTTAACAGCAAACTTAAAAGTTTTTGCACAGCAAAGGAAACCATAAACAAGATGAAAAGACAGCCCCCAGAAAGGGAGAAAATAATTGCAAATGAAACAACTGACAAAGGATTAATTTCCAAAATATATAAGCAGCTCATGCAGTTCAATATCAGAAAAACAAACAACCCAATCAAAGTGGGTAGAAGATCTAAACAGATTTTTCTCCAAAGAAGACATACAGATGGCTAATAAGCACATGAAAAAATGCTCAGCATCACTTATTATTCAATTCAGTTCAGTTCAGTTCAGTCACTCAGTCGTGTCCGACTCTTTACAACCCCATGAATCACAGCACGC
>NW_011494793.1:371700-372280 GCF_000754665.1 Bison bison bison | reverse complement strand
TCTCGAGGCTGGGAGACTGTAACAATCGTATGCATAGCTGTAGGATCCGGGGTAAACTTGTCAGGCGAGCTAGAGAGCCATCTGAGGGTTTGGATTTAAATACTCCTAATTGCCCAGGAACTTTATTAATTGGAGCTATAAGTTAACTCTTTGACAGAAAGAGCGAGATGGTGTGGGGGACAGCCCCCAGTAAAGTCAGAGGTGAGAGCACAAAGCAATAAAGTAGGCAGACTCTGGTTTTTGGGGGTAGATGCTCGAGAATACCCGGGGGACTCCTGAGGCTCGATCCTGCCTTTGCGTATGCCGAGCCTCCTTCCTCATGACCTTTGTCACGAGTGGAATGCCTCACCGGCTCCTGGCAGTCCCCATGCAGACCTTGGAGAGTTCTTTAAATTTAACCCTGGGTGCTTCATTTTTTGACACTGTGGCTTAGTTGTAGTTTGCTTCATGCCTGTGCTCACTCGTGTCAGACTCTTTGTGACCCCATGGGCTGTAGCCCACCAGGCTTCTCTGTCCATTAGATTTCCTAGGCAAGAATACTGGAGTGGGTTGCCATTTCCTCCTCCAGGGGATCTTTCCG
>NW_011494793.1:369126-371600 GCF_000754665.1 Bison bison bison | reverse complement strand
TGACTCTTTGCGACCCCGTGGACTGTAACCTACCAGGCTCCTCCCACCATGGGATTCTCCAGGCAAGAGTACTGGAGTGCATTGCCATTTCCTTCTTCAGGGGATCTTCCTGACCCAGGGATTGAACCCAGGTCTCCCGCATTCCAGGCAGATGCTTTAACCTCTGCGCCACCAGGGAAGCCCAAGTAGGTCTTAGTGTCCAGCTAAGAAAGCCATCCCATCTTATTCTTTTTCAAGATTCCTCCTTGGCCCTTTGATCTTCTATGTACATTTAATTAGTTAATTTTTGGATGCACTGGGTTTTCTCCAGTTGCCGCAAATGGGGGCTCCTCACTAGTTGCAGCAAGTGGGAGCTTCTCATTGCGGTGGCTTCTCTCGTTGAGCACGGGCTTTACAGTGTGTGGGCTTCAGTAGCTGTGGCCCATGGGCTTAGTTGCTCCAAGGCATGTGGAATCTTCCCGGACCAGGGATTGAACCCATGTCCCCTGCACTGGCAGGTGGATACTTAACCACTGGACCACCGGAGAAGTCCTTCTATGTCCATTTCCGAATTCGTTTGTCAAGTTTCACAGAAACCTGATGGAGATTTTATTGGGAAATGCATTTAATCTATAATTCAACTTGAGGAGTGTATTAGTTCTTATTGCTGTGGTAACAAATTACCAGGTTAAAACAACACAGATGGATGAACATAACAGTTCTGGAGGTCAGAAGTCTAAAATGGGTCTTACCAGGCTAACAAGCAGGTTATCAGCAGGAAGGTATCCTTTCTGGCGTCTCTAGAGGAGAATATGTCTCCTCAGTGTTTCTAGCCTCTCGAGGCTGCCTGCGTCCTTGCCCCTGACCCCTTCGTCCATCTTCAGAGCCCAGCAACACTAGGCAGAGTGCTCACACTGCCACTTTCCGGCTCCTCCTCTTCTGCCACTTTCTTCCACATTTAAGGACTACTGTAATTATGTTGGGCTCACCTAGGTTATTCAAGGCAATCTCCCTACTGAGGTCAGCTGATTAGCAATCAAGCCCATTGGCAAACTTAACTCCCCTCTGCCGTATAACTTAACATATTCATAGATTTGATGGATTAGAACGTGGGCATCTTGAGTTGGGGTGGGGGGAAGCACTCTTCTGCCTTCCACAAGAAGTGTTGCTGTTGCTGTTTAGTTGGTAAGTTGAGCCCGACTCTTTGAGAACCCACAAGGAGTGTTGGCGTCTTTGATATTGCGACTCTCTACTCAGGGTGTATCTAACCATGTGTGTGTGTGTTAGTCACTCAGTCGTGTCAGACTCTTGGCGACCCCAAGGACTGTGGCACACCAGGCTCCTCTGTCCCTGGAATTGTCCTTGCAAGAATACTGGAGTGGGTTGCCAGTCCCTTCTCCAGGAGGTTCCAATGACCTGCATGAAGTCCCTGCCGGGGTCCAGCCCTGGCTGATCCAGGGTATTCGAAGGAGAGACAGCCTAGGTGACTATTTATATGCTAATTAGAGATATAAAGAGTAATAGAATGAGGATAGCTCAGTAGGGAAATTCAGTGGAGAAAAGAGGCTGAGTAGCTTGATTTACACGGAAAATCAATATAACCTGTGACACCAGGTTAGCTCTGACCACAGAGGCCGCAGGCGCCCTCTCGAATAGCGGAAGGTGCCCCACCTTAGACACCTTCTCGAGTGGGTCTTAGAAGCCCAGGCAAATAAATGGTCGCAGAGGATATCCACGCTCCAGATGGAGACTTCAGCCAGAAGTTAAAGGGAAGAATGACATGGGGAGACCAAGCGTTGGTGAGCAAGGCCCGTAGCTTTATTTTCATCAGGGGTTTATATACCCTAAGTTACACATAGAGGATAATAGGGGATGCAGAGTCAGCAGTTTTTGATCCTTATCAAAAACCAGGGTTTCTTTCCTGCAAATTTATCGTATACAAATGGTTTAGGTGATTTACACCATCTTCTGGCCAGAAGGCCTACTAACATTTTATGACTCTTGACAAGGACTTATCAACAAAGACTTATTTTCTCTAAGAGTAATTATTTTAAGGTTTGGTGCCATCTTCCAAAGCTAAAATTGCATTCTTATAGGGCGGATGTGTAATGGGCTTACAACAAAGGAAAGAATTTATTACCGTAAGGGTCTAAAGTTACTAACACCAAGGCCACTACTTATTTTTTCTACATACCAACTATTAATTAATACATATTCAAGGATACAATTCAGGGGATGTGAAAACTCAGCAACAAGCATTGGCTCATCAATGAAATCTTTTACTAGTTTTATTCTGACAGTTTCTAACTCTCTGAGAGGCTCTAAGCTATTTGAATATCTTAAGCTTCCCGTGCCTCTCGAGGCTGGGAGACTGTAAACAATCGTATGCATAGCTGTAGGAGTCCGGGTAAACTTGTCAGGCGAGCTAGAGAGCCATCTGAGGGGTTTGGATTTAAACACTCCTAATTGCCCAGGAACTTTATTAATTGGAGCTG
>NW_011494793.1:368212-369026 GCF_000754665.1 Bison bison bison | reverse complement strand
AAAATGTACAAACAACAAATGCTGGAGAGGATGTGGGGAAAAGGGAACCCTCTTGCACTGTTGGTAAGAATGTAAATTGATACAGCCACTATGGAGAATAGTATGGAGATTTCTTTAAAAACTAAAAGTAAAACGACCACATGATCCAACAATCCCACAACTGAGCAAACTCCAAGAAAACCACCACTGAAAAAGACACATGCCCAGTGTTCATTGCAGCACTACTTACTGGAGCCAGGAGGTGAAGCAACCTAGATGTCTGTCTACGGATGAACAGATAAAGAAGTCATGGTGCATACACATGATGGAATATTACTCAGCCATAAAAAGGAATGAATTTGAGTCAGTTTGAGTGAGGTGGATGAACCCAGAGCCTGTTATTATGGAGTGAAGTAAATCAGAAAGAGAAAAAAATAAATATTGTATATTAATGCATATATATGGAATCTAGAAAAAATAGTATTGATGAACCTATTTGTAGGGTAGGAATAGAGACTCAGATGGAGAAGAGATTATTACACAGTGGGGGCAGGAGAGGGTGGGACAAACTGAGAGAGTAGCATTGACATATATATATTACCATATGTAAAATAGAGAGCTGATGGGAAGTTGCTGTATAACACAGGGAGCTCAACCTGGGGCTCTGTGACAACCTGGAGGTGTGGAAGGTGGCAGGGGGATCCAGGAGGGAGGGGACATATGTATACCTGTGGCTGATTCATGTTGATGGATGGCAGAAACCAACACAACGTTGTAAAGCAATTATCCTCCAATTAAAAATAAATTAAAAAAAAGAAATAGAATACGGCCAGCA
>NW_011494793.1:355195-368112 GCF_000754665.1 Bison bison bison | reverse complement strand
TTTGATGGATTAGAACGTGGGCATCTTGAGTTGGGGTGGGGGGAAGCACTCTTCTGCCTTCCACAAGAAGTGTTGCTGTTGCTGTTTTGTCGGTAAGTTGAGCCCGACTCTTTGAGAACCCACAAGGAGTGTTGGCGTCTTTGATATTGCGACTCTATACTCAGGGTGTATCTAACCATGTGTGTGTGTGTTAGTCACTCAGTCGTGTCAGACTCTTGGCGACTCCAAGGACTGTGGCACACCAGGCTCCTCTGTCCATGGAATTGTCCTTGCAAGAATATTGGAGTGGGTTGCCAGTCCCTTCTCCAGGAGGTTCCAATGACCTGCATGAAGTCCCCATGCAGACCTTGGAGAGTTCTTTAAATTTAACCCTGGGTGCTTCATTTTTTGACACTGTGGCTTAGTTGTAGTTTGCTTCATGCCTGTGCTCACTCGTGTCAGACTCTTTGTGACCCCATGGGCTGTAGCCCACCAGGCTTCTCTGTCCATTAGATTTCCTAGGCAAGAATACTGGAGTGGGTTGCCATTTCCTCCTCCAGGGGATCTTTCCGACTCAGGGATCGAACCCGCGTCTCCTGTGTTTCTAGGTGGGTTCTTTACCACTGAGCCACCAGGAAAGCCCTGTAGTTTGCTAAAGGGTTGTTTATTCATTTAAATCATGAATGGATGTTTAATTTTATCAAATACTTTACCTGCACCTACCTATTGAAATGATCACATATGCTTTCCTCCCTTACTTTTTTTTAAGACAGTGGATGGATTTTCCAGTATGAAGCCAACTTTGCCTTTCCAGGATTTACCCTGAATTTAGTCACAATGGTATGTCCTTTCTATACAATGCCAACTCCACCGCCTGCCCTGAACCCCTGGAGTTTTATTTAGGATTTCCACATCTATGGTCACATCTAATCCCACTAAGAGATTATAATTTTCTTGTCTCATATTGCTTCAGGGACATGCTAGTCTCGTAAAATGAGTGTTTCATATTTATTTATTCTTTGGGAGAGTTTGTTAAATTCTTTTTTTTTTTCCTTGAATGCTTGGTAGAACTTTCCCAATAAAGTCATTTGGATTTGGAGTTCTGACTAGCTTAATTTCTATAGTAGTTATAGGACTATTTAGATTTTAACTTCTTTTTGAGGTTATATTTTTCCCTTTCAGGAATTTATCCAAGGTATCTAAAATTTTCAAGTTTGCTTGCATAAAGTTGCTCATAATCTCTCTTTATCCAGTGCTCTTCTTGCCCGTATGGTTTAATTCAGGAGGATCAGAAAAACATACCTCTCCCCAGTGTGGATGAAGTCTGAGCCAGGCACACAACTTGGTGGACAGAAAGTGGACTGAGTGTCTTTGTGAAGTGGCACATGCCCTGTGCTCATCTTTTTAATACTTTTAAGCCGTAATAATGTTTCTCCCCCATTTCCAATAAGAGCCTTAGTGCCTTTATCTTGCTCAAAATTTCCAGAAGATCTTCAATTTTAAATAGCCAACTTGTTTTGTTGATTCCCTTTATTGAAAGCTTTCTATTTCCCTCATATCTGTTCTTTGTTATTTCCTTTCTATGCTCGCAGATTTATTTTATTCTTTTTCTAACTTTTTGAGATGGATGCTAAGCTCATTCTTTTCAGTCTTTCTTTTATATTTTATATACAGTGGGCTTCCCAGGTGGCTCAGTGGTAAAGAATCTGCCTGCTAATGCAGGAGACGTGGGTTCAATCCCTGGGTCGGGAAGATCTCTGGAGAAGGAAGAGGCAACCCACTCCAGTATTCCTGCCTGGGAAGTCCCATGGACAGAGGAGCCTGGCAGGTTACAGCCCATGAGGTTGCAAAAGTCTTTCTTTTACATTTTATACATAATGTCATAGTATATGGGCCTCCCAGGTGCACTAGTAGTGAAGACCCTGCCTGCCAATGCAGGAGACATAAGAGACGCCGTTCCATCCCTGGGTTGGGAAGATCCCCTGGAGGAGGGCATGGCAACCCACTCCAGTATTCTTGCCTGGAGAATCCCATGGACAGGGGAGCCTGGCAGGCTACAGTCCACAGGGTCACAAAAAGTTGGACGTGACTGAGGTGATTTGGCATGCAACATGCATTATATGTTACATATATGCAACATACATCACATAAACATATATTGTAATATCTAGTATTTATAAACCTAAGGCCACACAAATTTCCTTCAAAGTGCTGGTTTAGCTGCATTGCACGTTTTGAAATGCAGTATTTTCATTACTTTTCAGTTCAAAATCTATAATTTTCCTAGAATTCCTTCCTTGGTCAATGGATTATTTAGAACTGGTTCCCAAAGAATGGAGATTTTTCTCCTTATTGTTTTAAAACTGATTCCTAACTAAGCAGCATTTGGCCAAGGGACTACTTCCTTCAGGCTTGCTTTATAACAAAGGGAAATGTCTTCTGGAGTTGCTGAATACTGTGTTCCACAAATACAGGGCCATTAGGTAAGATTCACTGCCCTGTTCAACTACTCCCTTTACTTCTTCGGGGTTACTTGTTCTATCAGCTGCTGAGAGAGATGAATTTAAGGTGCTCATTTTTACTCTGGACTTAGCTACCCTTGTAGTTGTGTCGATTTCGGCTTTATGTATTTTGAGACCATGCTATTAGGGTCACACAAATTAAAAAAAAATTTATCTTCCTAATGAAGTACATCTTTTATTATTTTTATTATGATGTCCTTTATCTCCAGCAATGATTTTGCCTTAAAGCATATGTTGTCTAATATTAACTTAATTCCAGCTTTCTTTTGGTATTTCTATGGTTACTTTCCCCATGCCGTCATTTTTAAATTGCCTGCATCTGAATGGTTTTGATGCATCTCTTACAAACAACATAGAGTTGGAATTTTAAGAAATCCAGCGTGACAAACTGACCTTTAGCTGGAATATTTAGCCCGTCTACATTTAATGTAAGAACCGATCTGACACTGAAACCTAGGTTTAAATCTACTGTATTGTTTGCTGTTTCTTCCCCTTAGGTTCCTTTTTATCTTCTCTGGCCGTCTTTAAGGTTTTTTTCTGTGTGTGTGTCGGAGAAGGCAATGGCACCCCACTCCAGTACTCTTGCCTGGAAAATCCCACGGACGGAGGAGCCTGGTGGGCTGCAGTCCATGGAGTCGCTGAGGGTCGGATACGACCGAGTGACTTCACTTTCACTTTTCACTTTCATGCATTGGAGAAGGAAATGGCAACCCACTCCAGTGTTCTTGCCTGGAGAATCCCAGGGACGGGGGAGCCTGGTGGGCTGCCGTCTATGGGGTCACACAGAGTCGGACACGACTGAAGCGACTTAGCAGCAGCAGCAGCAGTGTGTGTGTGTGGCCTTAAAAAAATCATTGCTTTCCCTCGGAACATTTGGAAATTGCAATTATTTTATTATTTTAGTGATTCTCTTAGCAAATATAATGTGCTCTGCTTAGTCGCTCGGTCGCAACCCCATGGACTGTGGACCACCAGGCTCCTCTGCCCATGGGATTCTCCAGGCAAGAACACTGGAGTGGTTGCCATTTCCTCCTCCAGGGGATCTTCCCAACCCAGGAGTTGAACCCAGGTCTCCCACGTTGCAGGCAGATTCTTTACCAGCTGAGCCACCAGAGGAGCCCTTAGAGACGATAATGCACGCTTATGAAAATGCAGATTCCATCCATGCTTTTCACTGTCCTCCGTCACAATCACGTACCAGGAAACTTTACCTCCATTTACTTCTTCAGGATGTGTTTTTTTTCTTGTGTATATTTTAATTCTACCATTTTTCTTAACTTCAGGAAACACTGTCTTACGCAACCTAGGTTTATGTTTTCACATGTATTTACTTTATTCCTTACTCCTTCTTGCATCTGGACTTGCCATTACTTTCCTCTTGCCTGAAGTACTATAATTTAATATTTTCTTTAGTGTGAGTCGGCTGCTGGCAAACTAATGGGTTTTGTCTGAAAAAGTTTTTATTTCAACCTCAGTCTTGAAGTGTTTTTGTTGGGTGGGCAGTTTTCTTTCAGCATGCTGAGAATGTCACTTTGCTTTCATCTGGCTTCCTTTGTTGCTGATGTAAAGTAAGCTGTTTATCTCACTGTCATGCTTTTGAACTTAATATTTTCCCCCCTGGCTGCTTTAAAGGTTTTAGTTTTTTCTGTAAACATTTTACTGAAATGTTATATACAGAAGAGTGAGTAAATTTTAAGTTGTTGATGCATTTTCAAAAGTAAGACCACTTTTGTAATCTACATACAGATTAAAAAAATTCACTATTATTTTCTAATTTCCATTACATGTTCTTCTTTGACACATGGTAATTTAGAAGTGTCCTTTAAAAGCTAATTATATTTGGAAATTAAAAAAAAAAACTCATTTGTTGTTAATTCTAGCTCAATTCTCTTGAGAATTTCTTAGAGAATGTAGACTCTAATACCAAGAATTCTTAGAAATTTGTGAAAACTTTTTCAGGGTCTATCAAATTTTTTTTTTGCCTGAGGTCTGTTTGGTCTGATATCAATGTAACTTCAATGAGGTTTATCTTGGTAAGTTAGCATCTTTTTACTTTTAACTGTGCTGTGTACTTATGTTTACGTGTGTATTTCATAAACGGGCTTCCCAGGTGGCGCTAGTGGTAAAGAACCCACCTGCCACAGCAGGAGACATAAGAGACGTGCGTTTGACCCCTGGGTCAGGAAGATCCCCTGGAGGAGAAAATGACAACCGACTCCAGTATTCTTGCCTGGAGAATCCCATGGACAGAGGAGCCCAGCGGGCTACAGTCCATGCGGTCACAGAATCAGACACGACTGAAGTGACTCAGCACGTATTTCATAAACAAGGTATAGCTGGATTTGGGATTTTAGTTCAGTCTCTTTAACAGTATCTTAAACTAGCAGATGTGCATCATGTACATTTATGTGTATGACTCCTAATGTTTGGACTTATTTTTACAATCTTACTTTTAGTTTCTATGGCACAAAATGAAAAGTTGTAGTGGAGTTTTTACTTTTTGGCCACGCTGGGTGGCATGTGGGATCTTAGTTCCCTGACCAGGGATAAACCCGTGCCCCCTGCATTCCTGCATTGTAAGTGTGGAATCTTAACCACTGGACCACCAGGGAAATCTCACGTGGTGCAGTTCTAAGTGCTGTTTATCATTAAAAGATTCTTAGGACACTTGCATTTATTCTGATTTTCCTATGCTTCTTTCTCCTGTTGGTTCGTTAAAATTTTTAAATCCTTTCCCAACCACTGGTTTGAGCGTTATACGTGGATACATAGCTGTTTTAGACTTTAGTGCATCTTCCTCCCAAACAGTATAAAGATGTTGGGAGCCACTGATGCCAACCTCCTATCTCCTCTATTTTGCAGGATGCTGTGCAGAATTTTAGTTGTACCTTAGGTTACTACTCAGACATTACTCGTTCAATATTATGACTGCTTTATATATAGTCAACAATAGTTTAGATATTCCCAATGGCTTCCAAGCATTTTCAGCATTCCTTGTCTCTTTCCTTCCTCGTGCATTGAATCTCCTTTTTAAAAATAATTTTATAGACTTTTGGCTGTGCTGGGTCTTCGCTGCTGTGAGAGGGCTTTTCTCCAGTTTCGGAGAGTGGAGGTTACTCTGCGTTGCAGTAAGCAGGCTTCTCGTTGCGGCGGCTTTTCTCATTGCGAAGCATGGGCTCCACAGCACACCGCCTTCAGTGGTTCCGTTCCGGAGCTCTAGAGCACAGGCTCAGCAGTTGTGGTGCATGGGCTTAGTTGCTCCGCAGCATGTGGGATCTTCCCAGATCAGAGATCGAAACTGCGTCTCTTGCAATGGCAAGTGGATTCTCTACTACCGAGCCACCCGGGAAGCCTTTGAATCTCCCTGATGTACACACATTGCTTCATTGAGGGTTGTTACTGCTGAATGTTTCATCTTCTTTTGCAGCTTAGCCGGGCACAGAATTGGTTGTCAAGATTGGTCATCTTCTCTGAGCAATCTGAGCATTGTTGCCATCATGAAGCCAGCTCTCAGCCTGTTTTTTTCTTCTTTCTTTTTTGTGTTCTGTGTTTTTAATCTTCTTTGCATTGCTTTTATACGCTTCACTGAGTGTCTGATATTTTGTGTTTTGACTGTGATATTTCTTAGTTATAGACTTAGGTTTATTGATCCTGATTTGGGCTCACTGGTTTCCTGAATCTGAGAATTTAAAGATTTTCATTCATCTGGGGAAATTCTGGCCTCTGTCTCTTTGTACGCTGTGGCTCCCCAGGGTCTTCTGGAGGGGGCCGCCAGGGCTTGCTGCAGATGCGGGCATGGCAGTGAGGGGTGGGGCATCAGGGGCGCCTATAAGGGCTTTGGTCTGAGCCCTGGGCCAGGGCAGTGTCCTTTCCTCCATGTGGTGGATGACCAAGACTCCACTCGGGCTGATGCCCACCAGACCTCCAAGGGGGAGCTGGGTGATATGGGAGAGGGAAAGGAAAACATAGCCCTTGGAGGCAAGAACGGGCAGGCCTGTGACTGCAGTGGGCAGACAAGCTGTCTTCTGCCCACGCCCCTGCCGAGACCCCCCTCTATGGGCCAGGCAGCGGTCCTCAGACTCCAGGGCACGTATGAATCACATGCAGAGCCTGTGAGCCGGTCTCCTGGCCCCATCTCCAGAGACTGCCTCGGCGGGTAAAGGAGGGCGCCTGTGAACCTGCGTGTGCAGGGGGATGCTGATGCTGCTGGCAGCAGGACCACACACTCGAGGAAGCCCACCGGGCTGGGGAGGGGAGCGGGCTGCTGGTGGCCCGAGGGCTGAGGGCTGTAACAGTCATCTCAGACAAGATGGAAAAGTCTGCCTGTGTGCCCTCCCCTCTGCAGCCCCTCTGGGAGGCCCCTGGGCAGTGGCTCTGCTCGCTCATTGCCTGGTCCCGTCTTCCCCAGGGGATGTAGGGGTCCCAGGAACTGGTGCCACACCCAGGTTGGTGTGAGCCCGCCCCTCTCCCGGGCACCCAGGAATCAGCACAACGCTGCACCAGAAGGAAAGCATGTTTAACCGATGGAGTTTAATGTATTCATGACACAAACACGGACCAGGTTGGGGCGGTGGTGTCCAAACACAGATGGGGATGGCCTGGGACCCCCACCCTCTGAGGCTGGGGGCCCACGCCGGACCCCTCTTCCCCTGGTGGGACAAACACTGATGTGGCTGAGTGACAGCATCATGTGGCACGGGCTGGCCCTGAGAAGGCGTCTCTATTCAAAGCTCCAGACCAGGAGCCTGCAGTCAAAGTGCCAGGCGCTGGGAGGACGACCCGGTGTCAGCCTCACTAGGGAGGAGGGTGAGGAAGAGGAAGCCTGTCCTCGCTAAGTGCTGCCTGAGAGCTTCAGGATGGGGGAGGGAGGCGCAGACGATGAGGATCACGTACACAGCGATGGCCCGAGACAAAATCTAGGAATGCTCGATAAACCCACAACGTTCAACACAATGGCAACACGACGGCAGCCCTGCCAGCCCGGCCAAAGAGCGGTCTGGGCAGCGCTTCCCAATCTTTTTGTGACTGGGAGCTGAACAGCACAGAGGCTGTATTTGACCTCTGGAGGGAAAGATGCCTTTCGTTCCCCCCAAACTGACTTAGGGGCTGAGAGACAAGACCTCTTGAAGATGAGCCTCTTCTGGGAAAAGGGGACTTGGGAGGTGAGAGCGGCGGTGGCAGAGCAGGTGCACCTGGAGGAGGGGCCCCTGGGTGGAGCCTGGAGGGGCGCCGGGGTCCAGGGGAGCCCCTCCTTCTGGCAGGCTGGGCAGGCGCTTCCACCAGGAGCCCCCATGCTGGGAGCGCGGGCCACGACGGCCCTTCACTGGGTCCGGAGCTGGTAATCTAGAAAGAGGGAGGGGGGCGTCCACTGTCTGCTCTGACCCTAGAGGAGGGGCCGCCCCGCCTGCCCTGGCCCTGGGGTTGCTCCCTGAGCACCACCCTGGGGACAGTGGCACCCCCACCAGGGGCCTTTTCAGCATCCCCCACCTGCCCCATGGGCAGGTCGCGCGTACCTCCATTCTGAGTGATGTAACGAACCCACGGTAAGGCCTGGTAGCCACTCTTCTCGATGATCTTCAGGTAGCGCACCTGCGGCACAGGTACCAGGGCCCTAAGCATGCACACGCCACCCCCGCTCCTGGCTGCCCACCGAGTCATTCCTCCCGGGGCTGGGCTGAGACCGAGAGGGCCAGGGAGAGACGAAGCACCTTAGTCTGTATCACACTCAGGCTGAGGGAGAGTGGAGATGCTTCTAGAAGGTGTGGCAAAGAGCCAGATGTGCACTCGCAGGCATGACCCTCTAGCAGATTCCTAGAGAAGGGGCCAATCCCAGGGTTTTCAGCCCCATACAGGGCTTCCGTGGAGGTGCCCAGGAAAATGGGCCCCACGGTGGCAAGTGTGTGAACAATAGTTTTGGGGGCTGAATGCATCTCTGAGCTTGGAGCACAAGTCAGGTCTGAGAAGACCACTGCGGGCCTCTTTCCATCAGGGCCAGGCTGCCCACGGAGATGGGCAGGGCTGGGGAGCAGCTTGGAGCCCCGGGACAAGTCAGCTAGCGCCCTTTGCTAACCGGCTGCACTGGTGTCTGTCACCTTTAACCCTCTGAACCTGGACTGATGCCTGGTCCCTGAGAGGCCCCACTGGGCCGTCCATGCCTGCTTCGGGGCCCCGGCAGCCCTGGTGGCACGTACCTGGATGCCAGAGGTAGTGAAGTAGGGGATCTCGAACTTGACGCTGATCGGGGGCTTGCCCTCCTTGTCCTCTGCCTCCACGCTGGGCAGGCCAAAGTGGGCCCGCATCAGGTACTCCTTACCGCCCTGGGGGAGCAGACCACAGAGGAGATGGTCAGGCGGAGACCCTGGCAGGTTCATCCAACAGCTGCCCCTGGAGGATGCCAGGCTGCGGGCCTGGCCAACGAGTCCCTTCCTGCATGGTCTGTGGTCACTCAGGGCCTTGGCTCCTGCAACACACTCACACCCACACCAGCCCCGCTGGGGAAAATTAGTCCTCTAATTCTGAGGATGAAGAGAAACTTCTACAAGTTCCCAGGCACAGAAGCCTAGTTGCGTCAAGGAAAAGAACACTAGGCCTTGGGGAGGAAGAAGGGACAGGAAGAGCGAGCACTGGCAGGGGGCGACAGGGCTGCCTGGGACTCATGAGCTGGCCCTAGGTCTTCCCCTGGAAGGGAAAGGCTCTGGGCCGGGGAGCTGAACAATGACTCCAGAGATGGGACTTGTGGTGGGGGAAGGAATGGCTTCCCTGCTGGTGCAGTGGTAAAGAATCCACCTGCCAATGCAGGAGATGCTGGTTCGATCCCTGGATCAGGAAGATCCCCTGGAGAAGGAAATGGCCACCCACTCCAGTATTCTTGCCTGGGAAATCCCATGGACAGGGGAGCCTAGCAGGCTACAGTCCACGGGGTTGCAAAGAATCGGACACGACTCAGAGACTGAACTCTCAGCCGTGAGGGGTCAGGAGTCCTGGCCTGGTTGTCCCAGGGCCTGGTGAGTAACACAGAACTGCAGGGAGCAGTAGGAAATGCAGCTCCCATCACACCAGGACACAGAGGGTTTTGATCCTCAGGCCTTTGGCAACAGGAGTCACTGCTGACCAGGGCTGCCTTTGCATGGCCTCGGCAGAGCAGCACAGAGCTCTGCCTCCCCAGTGCTCAGCCTCCCCTTCCAGGGATGAAGTGAGTGGTCAGGATCTGCTCATCAGTGCAGGCGTGTGGACTCTGCCTGACTTGGTGCTGTGTGCTCAGTGAAGATTCTGGGACAAGGGGAGAATAACGCAGTCTCAGCAACAGACAAAGCAGGGCTTCCCTGGTGGCTCAGTGGTAAAGAGTGCTTGCCAACGCAGGAGACACAGAATCAATCCCTGATCCGGGAAGATCCCACAGGCTGTGGAGCAACTAAGCCCATGCTCCACAGCTGTGGAACCTGTGCCCTACAGCCGAGGAACCACAACTACTGAGCCCACACACCCTAGACCTGTGCTCCACGACAAGAGGAGCCACCGCAATGAGAAGCCCAGCACCACAACTGGAGAGTGGCCCCTGTTCCTGTTTACCGAAACTAGAGGAAAGTCCACGCAGCAGCGAAGACCCAGCACAGCCCCAAATAAATAAAATTATGTAAAAAAATAGACAAAGCAGGCAGCAAAGGAATAAAACCAGCTGCATCAGCCTGTGCATGAAACAATAACCAGACCAAAAACCTCAGCTTTATAAAAACCAAGAGGAAAATGAAAGCAAAAGAATATGCAGAGGTGGGCCCTCCCCGGCGGGTGGCAGAAGTCTGCAAGCCTACCTTTGTCAGTCATGTCCATGTAAATGGCTTTAATTTCCTCTGTTAATGAGACTTGGAGACTGGCTCACAGACCAAAACCCATCTCTCCACTGTAAAAGCAGAGTCAGAAAGACGAAACCAGTAGAAAGAATGGGTGAAGGCATGCTGGCTAAAGTCAAACAAAGCAGAGCAGGGCTGGGCTTCCCTGCAGTCCAGTGGTTCAGAATCTGCTGACCAATGCAGGGGACAGATTTGATCCCTGTTGGGGACGATCTCACATGCTGCAAGGCAACTGAGCCAATGCGCCACAACTGCTGAGCCCACATTCTACAGCCTGCAAGCTGCAACTGAACTACTGAAGCCTGTGCTCTGCAACAGGAGAGAAGCCCCTGCAATGAGAGCCTATGCACAGCAACTAGAGGGTAGCCTTCACTCACCATAATTAGAGAAAGCCCGTGCATAGCAATGAAGACCCAGCGCAACCAAAAATGTTTTTAAAAAAGATTAAAAAAAAAAAAAAAAAAAAGCACAGCAGGACTGCTGCCACAGGGGAGAATTAAGGGCAAAGAATTCCAGGTGCAGACAACTGTTCATAGCCCGAAAGGCTGCTGTCCTACAAATCCACAGGGAAGACACAGTAGTTATGAGTGTCTATGCACCAGGTAACACGCACAACTTCTGTGAAGCAGATGCTATGAGAGAGGAGACAGGAACCAGAGGAAGGCAGAGCTGGCCCAGCTCTCTGTGTGGCTGATGCCGTCATGGCATCATAGCAGACCTCACGGTGCTTGTGTCAAGTTCTCTACCCCAGTTACAGAGGCCTTGTCTTCTCAAGTACATGTGGGATATTCACAAACTTTGACCTTATATTAACACACAACGAATACTTCAATACATCTTATAAGCAGAACAGCATGAATAACCTTTTCTAACCTCAGTGCACCAAACTCAAAGTGAAGATAAAATGGAAAAGAAAAGTCCCTTTGACCAGAAAAACAGAAAACAAACAAAACGAAAAAATACTCATTCGATTACAGAATTTCTAGATAATAGTACCAAATATTACATGCCCGTTCTATGGGTTATATAGCTAAGGCAGGGTTCAGAAGAATATCTGTGGTTTAAATATTTATATCAATACAAATTTTAAAAGAAAACAATAAAATTTTTAAAACTTGAAAATCAGGACAAAGGATGAAGAAATTAAAGACTTATAAAACTGAAAAATATGACAAACAAACTAAAAAGTGAATCTGGAAAAAAAATAGACAAACCACTAGGTAACCTTATCAAGGAAAAGAAGTAACAAAAATGCAAAATAAGATATAACAAGGGAGAAGTCACTGTCATAAGAGAAGGGGAAAAAGAAACTCCTTTCTACAACTCTGTGTAGGCAAATTTGAAAACCTGGTTAGGATGGATAATTTTGTAGGAAAATAAAAATTTACCCAAACTGACTCCAACAGAAATAGAAACTCGAAATGGCCTAATTTCCACAGATGAGTTAGAAAGAGTATCAGAGAGACAGATGGCCATACACAGCCAAATCTATCAATCCCCTCAAGGCCAGATGATCTCAGGGCCACTTTAAAGCTGTTCTGCAGCATGGAAGAGGGAGACCAAAAAAACTATGAAACAGGTACAACATTGACACCTGAGATAGAGGTACCAAAAAAAAGGTCAATCTCAGTCATGAATCTCAATGTAAAAATACTACATACAATGTTAACCAACAGCATTAATGGCACATCAAAGAGAAGACGTATCATGATCAACTGGAGTTTGCCAGAATGCAAGGACGGTTCAAGACCCATCCTGTGTTCATATCTGAACTTACAGACACTGAAGAGGCATTTGGCTACATTTGTTGCCCTTTTGTGCTAAAAACACAGCAAAGCAGAACTGAAATAAATTGCAGCCCAAAGCAGCAAGACACTGAAAAAGGGAAACCCTAGCAGTTCCGGTTGGAGGCAAAGCCAGGAGGCTGCTCTCTACCACCACTTATAGGCATGGAGACAGCAATGGAAGCAGGGAGATGCCAGGAGTCATAAGGTGCCCAAGAATAGGAGAGGAAAAGGGGTAACTGCAACTGCCGCAAACATATGAAAGAATATCTAAGAACCCAAGAGAATTGAAAAAAAACTACCACAATCAAAAAAGATTACAAAGCGAAAACAGTCCAGAGGCAAGGCTGAAAGACAAGCAGCAAACTAAGGAAAACCCTCTGCAACTGCTGTCAGAGAAAAGTACTCACCTGCCCGTGTGCAAACGGCTTTTGGAAACCAACAGGAAAGTGACCAAACTTGACAGAAAAGTGAGCAAAAGGACAGCTACTCCAGTTTCCAGAGCAAGGAACACAAACGGCCCCGAGACAAAGGGAAAAGGCACCGCGTCTTTTTACCATGAGGAACGTGCAGTCCGTGCAGCCTCATTCCTGCCTTCCAGTCCCTGGGCACTCTGCCCACAAACCCAGACTCAAGAGCTCGAAATCCTGAACACCAGCCAGGCGGCCATGCCAGCTTGTGGGTAGGGCAGCAGGTGCTCTATGTTCCTGGAGCTGGTGCTGCTCTGCCCCCAAGGCAGGCAGTCTGCGCCCCTGGAGGCAAGCTGAGTTCCAAACAGGAGCGGC
>NW_011494793.1:352251-355060 GCF_000754665.1 Bison bison bison | reverse complement strand
CCCTTCTGAGCCTCCCTGAAGCCGCAGGCGGGGATCCCGGCCGTGGGCTTGAGGGGCCCGCACTGGTCAGGCTGCCACGCTGCGTGGGACCCAGGGAGCAGGCGGGTGTGGGTGAGGGTCTGGGGGGTGGCCCTGCCGAGAGGGTGCTCACCGGGAAGGACTTGATGGACCAAACGATCTCACTGTTCTCGGGCACCCACTTGACGCTCCCCACTGTCGTCTTGAACTTGGGTGAGTCGGCATCGTTGGGCACAGGGATGTGGATTTCCACATTGTTGGCTGTTGATCGCCGCTTGAACTGGCTCTTGGCCTGGAGATGAGGCAGTGGGGCCAAGGGTGAGGAGGGTGAAGGTGAGACAGCCCAGCTCCCACTCAGCCTGCTCCCCAGGGGCCACAAACCCCTTAGCCTGGCCTGTGGGATTCCCCCAGCCTCTCCTGCCCTCTGAGGTTTTCTTTAAGCTCAACTTTGGAAGCTAACCTCTACCCGCCTGTCTCCTCAGCCTTTGGGGCTTCCCATCCTTCTCTGCGGTCCTGGCCTCCGGGGACAATGTCTGCGTCACCCGGACTGGCCTGGGATGGATGAAGTCACTGGGTGGCAGATGTGTGCCACCTGGACACTCAGTCACAGCCTGCTTCCACGGTGGCAGCACCTAGGACCTGGGGTGTGTGTCCCGTGTCCCAGGCCCACTCTCGGTGAGCTCACAGCGAGACAACATGGATGGCAGCCACAGGTTCAGCCCCGGGGCAGGGCTCACAAGAGCCCCCGTGTGCCCCCAGTTCTGCGTTAGGACCCTGTGTCAAAGGCGCTAGACAGGCCAGAGATTCTGGAAAGCCCGTACCATGCGGGGCCACCCACGTCCCCCTCTCTTACGCCCTGCACATCCGGCTGACGCTGCGTGCAGGATGCACACGCACCTTGATCATGTACTCGATGCGGCTGTGGGAATGCTTTTCAATCACGGACTCGATCCAGATCAAGGGCTTGACCTGTCGGGGAGAGGGAACACGGTGCTCTCGCCTAGTTGTTTTACAAAGCTCCCTTTCACAGAGGGGAAACAGGGCAAGTGACCACTGGGCCTGGTGTGAGCCCAGCACCGGGGCTCTTGGGAGAATCCAAGCCGGTGCCAGGATGGGTCAGAACAGAGAGAGAATGCAGAAAGCATCACAGAGGACACTCTGGGGCGCTGCTGGGGAAAGGGGGCAATGGCGCAAAGGGTCTGACCTCCTCAAAGTTCGGAGCCTCATGTTGACAAGCAGGCTCCTTGGAGCCCGGCTGCCCCTGGGGCACTGTGCCCGTCCCACGGATCACCTCACAGACCCGAGACTCACCATGGAGGCGGCGGCTCCCACCCAGCAGGGAAGGGGGGCGCTGCTGGGGCGAGGCAGGGGTGGGAGCCTGGGGCCCAGGCGCTGGCGACTGTGCACTCACGTGCGTGTTGAGGCGGTAGGACATGAGCTCGAACTCGCCGTCGGGCGGGATGAAGGAGATGGTGCGGTCGTTCTCAAAGCGCGAGAGCCGCACGCACTGGTGGAACTTCACGTCCTCCAGCTCCACGGACTTGCTTTTGCCACCTGCAGGGAGTGGGGGTGTGAGGGCGTGACAGGCAGACCCTGGGTCCCCAGGGCCACTCTCTCAGCAATGGTGCCCCTCTGTCTGACTCGGGGTCCCCTGAGGGCCCTGGGCCTGTAGTCCCTGGGATCCCATCTCAGTTTCTCGGCCCAGAGAGGCTGAGAGTCGGGCCCAGTCCTGCGAGGGGAGCTGCTCTGCTGGGTGGATGTCTGAGACACCCTCACGAGCGCTACTGCTGATGTAACTATGACAACCTTCCTGTGGGTGGGAGGGGAGGCTGGAGGTCAAGCTTGGGAACACCAGAGCCCCAGCAGCCCTGGGCTTCGGAGGCCACCCCAGCCTGCCACTCCACAAAGCATTATACCCAAGCCAGGCAGGGCGAGCTTGAGCCGCTGTTGTGGTTTCTGCACAGCCCAGCCCCAACGCCAGGGGTGAGGACAGAAACTGGGCCCAGGAGGAGACGAGCCCTGCAGTCCCTGCAGGAGGGCGGGGCTGAGGACCTTCTGTGTGACCACCGAGGTGCCCATCTGCACGTGTGGCCTGAGAGGCGACACGGGGACTGGACTGGAGGATTTTTCACTCCCCCGTGTCCTCCAGGCCCAGGCGTTAGCTGACCAGTTTTCACCATTGTAAACAACGCGACAATGTTTCTAAGGCAATATGCCTAAGGTGAACTTGTTGACCACTCAGGTGGACGCTCCCGGGCCTGGGCGGGGTACTCACGGCCCGTGTTGTCGAAGAGGACCTTGTCGTTGAGCCCCAGGCGCAGCTCAGGCATGCCGGACAGGAAGACGCGCATCTTGATGGAGCCTACGATCTCACTGCGCAGGACGTTCCCGTTGGCACTGACCTGGGGGGTCCGGGGGCTGGGGGTGAGGGGAGGCCCCGCGCCAGCGGCCACTGTCCCTCACCACGCTGTGTGACCCTCCCAGCCAATCCCACTAGCGAAGCCCTTCTCTGTCCCCTGGCTGAGGAGGCAGTGTCAGGGCAGACCTGGAAGGCAGACACCCGTGGGCCCTGCCCTCTAGGTCTCAGGCCACAGCAGGCTCCTCCCTCTTGGATGGGCCAGCTGATGCTGTGCCTGGAATCCTTTTGGGGGCTCTTTCACACACTGACCCCTCTGAGGTGCCCTAGGATGCCCAGGGCAGACCTGGTGGCTGGAGGCTGTGTGCTTGGCTGGCCTGGGCAGGGATTCTATCAGTGTCTGCTCATCTACTGGGCTCTGTGAGCTTTTCTCAG
>NW_011494793.1:350983-352151 GCF_000754665.1 Bison bison bison | reverse complement strand
CTTTTCTCAGAGCAGAGCGGACTCACTTTCCGGAAATCTACTTCTTCATGGGCCAGGTGAGGCTACTTTATGTTCTAGGTGAGCCTAGGGCTTGTTGAAGATGGAGCTGCCTGGGTCCTGCTCCCAGGGCTGCTCTGAGGTCTGATGCAAAGTAACAATTACACTTAAGCAAATACAATCCCAGCTCTAACACTGCCTGGGCAGTTCCTCCTTGACCGGGAGGGGCAGAGACTCGGGCGACTTTTAACTCCTGTGCAGACTGGAAGGCATCTGAGAGTGCAACTGAAAATCACAGCACACAGGAAACAGCCTTGTGGACACAGCCGGGGAAAGAAAGGGTGGGATGAATGAGACGGCACACAGAAGGGAAACATACACCACCATATGGAAAATGGACAGCCGGCGGGAACCTGCTGCATGACGCAGGGAGCGCAACCCAGCGCTCCGTGACAACCTAGAGGGGTGGGTCCTATGGCTGATCCACAGGTATGCACATGTATGGCAGAAACCATCACAGTACTGTAAATCAATTATCCTTCAGTTAAAAATACATACATTTTTATAAATAAATGGAATAAACATCACAGCAGGACGATGGGTAAACCCGGGGGGTGTCTGGAGGGAGCCGGGCTGCTGCAGCACATCTCCACGGCCCATTTTAGAGATGAGGACACTGAGGCACGGAGCAGCTGGCAGAGGTTCTGGGGCCGCAGCCCAGCCCGCCACCCCAGAGTGCCCTTCTGTGAGGATGCCACATCCACACTGGCAAGCAAAGCAAACTCAGAGCCCTAGGGCCACACGGGCTACTCCTTGGAGGCCCTGACTCCCTGACTTCTGCGGAGAAGCAGGAAAATCTGTTCAGTTTTTAACTCAAATATCTGGAAGTGCCGTGGACAGGCATGGGAGACCTTCACCTCTGAGGGAAGTGACTCAGAAAAAGGCACAAAACAGCACGGGAGGCCCTGCCACCTCCCGTCACTCACCACGCTCTGACCTCGCTGGCCTCTCGCTGTCCTTGCCTCAGCAGGCAGCGCATGACCTGACCCCCATCTGCCTGCCCGTCCACCTCCGTCCACACCCTGGTGAGGAGTCGGGTCGGGCTGCTCACTGCGGGGTCCAGCGTGAGGACGGTGCCTGGGGCAGCGCACACTCGTGAGTCCGTGCAGAC
>NW_011494793.1:321935-350877 GCF_000754665.1 Bison bison bison | reverse complement strand
CTGGCACGCCACCGCCTTACTCTGCGGGTTCTCAGTGCTCCCCCCAACTGTCCTGAGTTCTCCTTCTCTGGGGGGCTATCCCCCCTGGGGGAGGGGGTACTGTGCAGCCCTCTAGAGCTGAACGATGGCAAAGGAGGCTTGGGAAGTGGAGACAAAAGCCATGCAGCCTTTAAGGCCAATGCTGGCCGTGAGAGGCGGCCCAAAGTCGGCGCCGTCCCAGGGCAAGCGTGGAAGAGCCGAGTGTCAGCAATACGGCTGCTAATTATACCTGTAGAACCAGATTTTCAGAATCTGGAGGCCAGTGTTGATTTTGGAGGCCGCCAGCTCTGCCGTCAGACTCAGGAAGGTGTGCTCTAACATGCCTGGGATGCCCACACTGCCTCGTGCTGCCCCTTGTATGAGAGGACAGGGCTCCCTGGACGGTGCCATGTGTGCGGACACAGGGGCTGGGGCAGCCCGGAGCTCCCAGCGCTCTCCTGGGCAGCTGCTTACAAACTGCTCCCTGGGATTTGCTTCTCCACCTCAGGACACCTGAGAACATGTCTGGGCTCAGTAGTGAGCCACTGTCGCCTCAAGGCTTAGAAAATAAAGATGGGAGATACATTTCCATGCAGTCCACTGGAAGAATTTTTTGGAAAGTGTCTCACTCAGGAATTCCACGCCTGGGCACTCAGCCCTCCAGAGATCCTGCCCAGGTAAGGGAGATGCCCAAACACACATGAGGATGAGCAATCATGCTCATTTCTGCACTGGCTGGAACAGCCAAAAATGGGCAAACCTAAGTAGCCCATGTGACGGGTTTGGCCCAGTCTGCCCTGGTTTGCCCAAGTACTGGGAGTGGAGGTCTTCTGTGTGGAGACAGGCAGGCTGCAGGTGAGATGGAATTGGCTCGCATCACCCGTTCTCTGCCACCGACCACAGCTATAAAATCTGGGCAGGGCGTTTCCCTGATGGCTCAGTGGTAAAGAATCCACCTGCCAATGCAGGAGACGCAGGGTTGACTCTCGATCTAGGAAGATCCCACATCATCCCTTAGTTGCAGAGCAACTAAGCCCATATGCCACAACTGCTGAGCCTGGGAACTGTGACTATTGAAGCCCACACACCCTAGAACCTGTGCCCCACGACAAGAGAAGCCACTGCAGTGAGACGCCCGTGCGCTGCAACTAGAGAACAGCCCAAGCATTAACACAGACACAGCACGTTAATTAATTAAATAAAGTTAAAAATCAGCAACAACAAAAAACCTGGGCAGAATGCATGGGCAACTATTGGGAGACCAAAAAGGCGGATCCAGAAGAGCTGGCCGGACGGGCAGTGTCTCCCGCCCGCCGTGACGTGAAGGTGCAGCAGAGGCCTGGGAGTGGAACTGAGCAGTGGGGTGTAGCCAGAGCTTGCAGAAGCCTCTAGTTCTGACTTCAGGGCCGGAAGGGGAACTCCTGCCGCTCAGAGGGAATATGGAAATCCCCCGTTTCTCCCCCCTTTCAGTTTTCTCACGGCTGTCTGGGGCCCAGGCAACTGAGCTGCTTTTCCAGGGGTGGGGGTGCTAAACCTAGGATTCCAGCCCAAGTGCAGACCAGCACAAGAGGAGGCATCTAGAGCCCTAAGTTTTTGGCTACAGACCCAAGAAAGGAAGGCCCAGGCAGCCAGAGAGCACAGGTATACAGCAGACAGTGAGAGGTTCAGGAGAGCAACCTCAGGAAGTTGTTTATGTCTCCAGACCTCTCTAGAACCAGGTGTGCACAGACAAGATCCTACGGCCAAAGGCCTTGAGAACCAAACTGTTCCCAGGCCCAGATGGACCGCTGGATGCTGCATATTTGGAACAGATGCAAAAGCAAAGGGCACAAAGGCTTTGAAAACTGAACTGATACTCATGGCTCATAGACTGAAACTTATGGCCTGAACCTAACCAGGTCAATTGTCAGCTAAAACAAACCAAAAAAAATCACCATTTTCAGTATAATTTAAATAAGACCTAGAATCCTACTGCAACATATAACCTAAAATTACGTAGCATACAAAGAACCACGAAAATTTCAGCTCACATGAAAATACAATCAACAGCCACCAATACTGACATGGATGTTGCGATTCTATGAAGAAGACTTTAAACCACTATGGGAAAAATCGCAAATACTCTTACAACAAATGTCAAACTAGAAAGTCTCAGGAAAGAAGTAAGACTATAAGGAGAAGGATCAAATGGAAATCTTAGATCCGAAAAATACAGTAACAAACTAAAAACTCACTGGATGGGCTCAAGAGCAGAATGGAGATAACATAGTAGGAAAAGGGCCAGTGAACTTGAAAGCTGATCAACAGGAATTATCCAATCTAAACAACAGAAAGAAAGATGGAGCAGAATGAACAGAGGCTCAGAGACCCTGGGGACAATCACAAAAGGGCTACCATTTATGTTACTGGGGTCCAGAAGGAAACAAGAGTGAAACAGTAAAAACATATTTGAAGAAATGATGAATAAAAACATCTCAAGTTTGGTGAAATACATAAGTCTATAGATCCAAGGAGCTGAACAAAACCCAAACAGCAGGAACTCAAAAATATCCATACCTAGACACATCATAAACTATCTGCTGAAAACTAAAGACAAAGGAAAAATCTGAAAAGCGGCCAGAGAAAAACTACATATTATTATTACCTACAGGGGAATACTGATGTGAGTGACTGGATTTTCATCAGAAATCACTGAGCCCAGAAGGAAGTGGTACAACGTTTTTAAGGTACTAAAGGAGAGCTGTCAACCCAGAATTTGATATCCAGAGACAGCATCCTTCTGGAAAGAAGGTGAAATGAAGACATTCTCAGATGAAGGAAAACCAAGGGACTCTGTAGCCTGTTGCCCTGTTCTGAAAGAACTGCTAAAAGGAGCATTTTAGACAGAAGGAAAACTGTACCAGAAGGAAACCTGGAAAACTGGGAGTGAGGGGAGAGCAGCAGGAACAGTAAATACCTGGGAAAATAAGGTAGAGAGTCTTCTTTTCCTCCTCAGTTCTTTAAAGTATGCTTGGTAATTGAAAGCAAAAATGTTTAACACTAATACGGTTTTCAGTATAGAGAGACAATTGTATAGGACAACTCTACAATGGGGTAGTAAAGTTTCTAAATTTCAAATAAAGTTGTAAAATATTAACTCTAAGTAAATGATAAGAAAGTATGTATTTTATAGCAACCACTAAAAAAAACTATCCAAAGAAAAAATGACAAGAGTGAAGAAACAAAATGGAACACGACAAGTGTTCAAGTTTAACTGGTATTTACAGAACACTCTCTCCAAAAAGGGCAGAATGTACACTTTTTTCAAATGTACATGGACATTCACCTAGACAGATCGATCATATTTTGGATCATTAATCTTAACAAACTTTAAAGAACTGACAGTAATATAAACTATATTCTCAGACAATAACAGAATTAAATTAAAAGTCAATGACAAGATAACAAAAAAATCTGTAAACATTTAGAAATTAAACAACACACTTTCATTAAGTAATCCATGGGTCAATGGAAGTCTCCAGGAAAATGTGAAAATATCTTCAACAAAAATGAAAACCCAATGTTATCAGTCTAGAATACAGCTAAAGCAGTGCTTAGAGAGAAATTTATAGCATTAAATGTTTGTATTAGAAAGAAGAAAGGCTTCAAATTAGTATCTATTGGGGGCCAGAGTGAGGTACTCCGCCCATGGCAAAGGTCATGAGGAAGGAGGCTCGACATACGCAAAGGCGGGATCGAGCCTCAGGAGTCCCCCTGGAAATCCTCGAGCATCTACCCCCATAACCAGAGCCTGCCTACTTTACTACTTTGTGCTCTCACCTACACCTCTGACTTTATGAGGGGCTGTCCCCCACCACCTCTTTCGGAGAAGGAGTTAACCTAGAGCTCCAGTTAATAAAAACTCCTGGGCGTGACAAGAGTGTTTTAACCTACAAACTCCTCTGAAGGTTCTGTGGCCTGCCTAACAGCCTTGTCCGGCCACATGTGATCGCTCACAGCCTCCCAACCGTGAGAGGCACGAGATGCTTTAAACCTTCTAAAAACAGGTTCCTTAGAAAAGTTAGAAAACTATTAGTATAAGTATAATGGGCTGATTAGAAACTGTATTGGTGAAGGGTTTTTCATTTGTTGAGCCAATGTTTGTTGCTAAGTTTCCACATCCCCTGCCCTTACACACCTTAATGAGTATATAGAAGAAATAAGTATTAACCTTTGATATTAATCACGTTAGACCTTAGGCTAAGTAAATTCTTTCCTTAACTAAAACCCACTACACCCTCACCCTATAGGAATGTAACTTTATTTGGGTGGCATCTGTTTTAAGGATAATCACCCCTGGAGAAATAAGTGTCCTGGTTGACTGACCGCTGTCACAAGGAGAGGGTCATAAATTGTCAGCAGGCCCCCTGGCCAGAAGATGATGTAACACCCCTAAGACCTCTGTATACATTTGTATGAAGCACCTGACTTTGATAAAAGTCAGGACTGCTGACCCCGTGTGACTTTTGCATAACATCTCAGTGTATAAAAGTAGACCATGGAAAATAAAAAATTGGGATCAGTTTCTCGAAATACTGGTCTCCCCATGTCGCTCTCTCTCTCACTCTGGTTGAGTGTCCATCTGGAGCGCGGAACCCGCCATGCTTACTAATTATGCCTGGGCTTCTAAGATCCGACTGGGGAGGCCTCAGTGTCTCCTCTCCTTCGGGAGAACGGAAGGACGCCTGCGGCCTACGTAAGTGGTGCAAACTTCTTGCCTTGAAGTTTTATTGGTCTCCCGCGTAAACCAAGCTACTCAGCCTCTTTTCTCCACTGAATTTTCCTACTGAGCTATCCTCATCCTAGTACTCTTTATATCTTTGATAAAATATTTAAATAAATAGGTCGCCGATGCCGTCCCCGCTTTGAATACCCTGGATCAGCCGGGGCAGGACCCCGGCAAGTATCTTCAGTTACCACTTTAAAAAGCTAGCAAAAGAAGAGCAAAGTGAGCCAAAATCACAAGGAAGACAAAAGCAGAAGTCAATGTAATTGAAACAGAAAGACAATAGGGGAAATCGATGAAATCAAAGCAGATTCTTTGTGTAGGTCAACGAAACAGATAAACCTCTCATAAGAGTGACAAAGAGAAAAGAAAGACAACATAAATTACCAATATCAGAAATGAAAGAGCGGTGTCAGTACAGACCTTGCACATATTAAAAAGCTAATAAGGGAATACTACAAACAACACTGCATATGAACTCTGACTTAGATGAAACAGACCAATTTCTTAAAAACCACAAACTACCAAAACTCACTCAAGATGAAACAGAAAACCTAATCCATCCTACAGCTGTTATATAATTGAAATCTGTAGTGAAAAATACTCTGAAAAAGAAATCTCCAGGCTCAGATAGTTTTACAGGTGAATTCTAACAAATAAAATTAAAAATAAGCAATTTGCGATAGCTTCCCCAAAATGAAATACTCAGGTGTAAATCTAACATGAAAATTTGTACATGGTAAAAACTATAAAATGTTGATGAAAGAAATAAAATATTATCTAAATATATATAGAGAGACATATTTCTCATGGATTGTGAGACTTGATATACTAAAGATATCAAATCTCTCCAAATTGATTTAACAGAGTTATTTAACTCAATTCCAATCAAAACCCCAAAGCAAGTGGATTCTAAAATTCTATAAAAGGAACTAAAGAGCTAAACAATTTTGAAAAACAAGACTGTCAGGAGGATCACATTATCTGGTTTTCAGACGTACTATAAAGGTAGTTATTAAGACTGTGTGGTACTGGTGAAGAAACAGGTACACAGATCAACGGAAAAGAACAGAAACCAGAAGCAGACTTGTACAATATAGCAAATTAATTTTTGACAGAAATGCAAAAGCAATTCAATGGAGAAAGGATAATCTTTTTAAAAAAACGATGTTAGAACAAGGAAAAAAATTGTTCAATGTGCAAAAAATGGATATAAGCCTCATACCTTACATAAAATTTAACTAAAAATTGATCATAGATCTAAATATAAAACTATAATCTTTTAGAAGAAAACTCAGGAGAAAAATCTATGTGACCTTGGGTTTGGCAATGAGTTCTCAGACACGGCACCAAAAGCATAATCAGTTTAAAATTTTGATATTTGGGGTTTTTTTCTGAATATTTTTTTTCTGTGGACCATTTTAAAATCCTTTATTGAATTTGTTATAATACTGTTTCTGTTTTGTTTTGGTTTTTTGGCTGAGAAGTATGTGAGATCTTAGATCCTCAACTCAGGATCAAACCTGTACCCCCTTCATTGGAAGGTGAAGTGTTAACCAATGGGACTGCCAGGGAACTCCCTAAATACTTGATACGTGGACTTTCTCAAAAACTTCTGCTCTGTGAAAGAAATGCCAACAGAATGAAAAATGACAGACTCAGGAGAAAATATTTGCAAATCACACATCACATTGGATAAAGAAAAAAAAAAAAAGACTATCCAATACAAAGAATTTTCAAAACTCAGCAATCAGAAAACAAACTCAACTTAAAAATGATCAAAGGCATGAAAAGACATGCCTCCACAGATATATGGATGACAAAGAGGCATACAGCAAGATCATTAGCCATTAGGGAAATGTACATGAAAGCCATAACACGATAGCTAGTGGGATGACAAGAATGAAAACGCTGATCAAGGATGTGGAGCGACTGGAATTCTCATCCACTGCTGGTGAAAACACAAACATGTTACTGGAGAACAGTTGGACAGTTGCTTATAAAGTCAAACATACACTTACCAGATGACCCAGCAATCCCACTCCTGGGTATTTGCCCTAGAGAGATGGAAACTTCTGTCTACACATAAATCTATACAGAAAATGCTCATAGCAACTCTTCACAATTGCCAAACACTGGAAACAACCCAGATGTCCTTTGATGGGTGAATGGATGAACCAACTGTGATTCACAGTATAAAATAAATGAACCAAAGAAGACATACAATTTGGATAAACAGAGCAACGTGGATGAATCTCAAGGCCATATATTGAAAGAAGTCAGATTCAAACTGACACACACTGTATGATTCCACTCACACAACAATCTCAAAAAGACACAGCTGCTGTGATCAGCTGCTGGGGCGGGACAGGTGGGAGGGTGTGGCTACTGAGAGGCAGCAGGGGCGGGGTGTTTGAGGGGGTGGAGCTGTTCTGCTGCCCAGTTATGATCATGGGTACACAAGTTTGTACATGTGCTCAAATTCACAGAAGATGTGGTCAGTTACCAACTAACAATAACTTAATAAATAAAACTAAAGAAACAAACATGCACAAAACAGTACAAACCAAACCCCAAGCAACTCCAAAAGCCAGCTGTAGGAGAACTACACCTTACGCTCTCAGTTTTACACAAAACAATATCTGTCTGCAAACCTACAGCAGGAGGGGCTGAAAGATGACAATGAATCCTTCTGTGATGCGGCCTTTCAGATTGCGGAGCCCTGCACTTGCCTGCTTTCTAATTATTGTTTTACTTTTGCCTGGAAGCATGCAGGATCCTAGTTCCCCAACCAAGATCGAACCCAGGCCCCCTGAAGTGGTAGCACAGGGTCAGCCGCTGGCCCACCAGGAAGTCCTGGAGCTCTTGGCTGTCTAACCCTAGACATTTTTTTTTAAATGATATGCATGCGTTCGTTCTAAATAAGAACAAAAACTAATGAAGGTAAAACAAGCTCGTGTTGCAATGAGTCCCTAATGAATCCCGCTGATCTGCTATCACACAGAAACTGTTTCTCAGGGCCTTGCTAATTTTAAAAGTCAAGTTTGCTTTATTTCCAATCACGAAGAAGACACATTTTTTAAAAAAGAAAAGGAAGCCTACCAGGAGATTGACGGACTCGATGACATCCAAGAACACCTCGTTCTTCCGGTACTTGATGCCCTCCGAGCGCCAGGACACTGCATTGGTGACAGTGGCTGGGGGCCGCGGGGCCCCCGTTTCCAGCTTGTGGCCTTCTTGAGTGATGTACCTGTGGGCCCGGGCTCAGAGTTAGCTGCCTCAGGCACTGACATATTGAAAACAGCCCCTCCCTGTAGCAGGCGCCAGGAGAGGCAGGTTCTGGTTTCACCTGGGGCCATTTAACACCACAAAATCACGATTTCTAAAACCCAAACACACTCTTCAGTTACAATGAGTACAGAGTTCTCAGTCTCAGGGCAGCAAGGAGCCAGCACTGGTGAAGAAAACAAGCAGTGGGCATGAAATGCTTCCCAGCTGGGCATGCAGAGGAGACTGACCTCCCTAGGAGAGTGACCTGGTGACCCTGATTCCACTCGCTATTTAGTCAGAAGTCATGTGCCACCTGACCCTGTGGACTGCAGCCCACCAGGCTCCTCTGCCCATGGGACTTCCCAGGCAAGAACACTGGAGTGGGTTGCCATGCCCTCTTCCAGGGGATCTTCCTGACCCAGGGATGAAACCCACATCCCCTGCATTGGCAGGTGGATTATTTACCACTGAGACACCTGGGGAACAACAGATGTGGGGTGTGCTGAAGTCACATGGCTTCTCTGAGTGCCCCTCTGCTCCCCGGTAAGATGGGAAGACAGCAGCTCTAAGTGAAATGGAAAAAAGCTCTCACAAGAGGCCTGCTTCCCAAGACGTGCTTAATCAATGGTGACCATTATTTGGTGCACAGGATTCCGAAGAAGGGAGCTTTTTCATCACAATCTCATTTATGACAGTAAAAACAAAGGCAGTGGGACTTTCCTGGTGGTCTAGTGGTTGAGAATCTGCCTTCCAACGTAGGGGACGCAGGTTCGATCCCTGGCCAGGGAACTAAGATTCCACAGGCTACGGGGCAACTAAGCCCCTGTGCCTTTACTAGAGAGCCCTCAGGCCGCAAACTACAGAGCCCACTCGCTCTGGAGCCCGCATGCCACAACTAGAGTGAAGCCTGCGTGCTGCAAGGAAGACCTCGCGTGTCCTAACTGAAACCCAAAGCCGTCAAAACTAAACAAGCATGTTAAAAACAAAAACAGAACAGCGGCAGGCAACTCCCTACAAACACAGCACCGAGCGCACGTCTGTGGACGGAAACGAAGACCCAGCAACAGGAAAAGTGCTCATGCCATGCAGTGATGCTGAGTGCAAAAGGACCCAAAGCTGCCCCAGGAACTTAGGAAACTCCTGGTGGGCTGGAGACAGGCAGAGGACCAGCGACGTGATTACACATTTGCCTCCTGCACCTCCAAACCTGCCCATGACTTCAACACATGACATAGCCCTGGCCTGACCCCCACTCACCCGTCCCCGGGCCCCATCCCAGCCACTCACTCCTGTAGGATCTTGCTGTCTGTGGTCTGGGGGTAGCCGAAGTCCATGAGCTCATCCAGCAGCTCATAGATGATGACGAAGTTGTCTCGAATGCTCTCCTCCTCCAGCTCTTTGAAGTATTCTGAAAATACCTGCAGTGTTGCCGTGGGAGGCAGATGAGTGAGAGGAGAGATGAGGAGGGGATGAACGCCTACACAAGTTCATTTGCACTTCGTGCCCCGAGGCCCCTGCCAATAGCCCTTCTGTTCACAAGCTGTGTTTGCCTGGTTCCCAGGGGTGCTTGGATGAGGTCTTGGGCTCAGGGAATGTGGGCAGGCGGACAGCAGTGGCTGTCTGTGACGCGCGAGCCAGACTGGGGGTGTGCAGGGGACTGAGACCTGCTCAGAAGCCCGAGTTCCCACACCTTGCAGGCCCACTCTCCTCCTCTCCCTGACAGACACCTCCAGGCCTGGGGCCCCTTCCCAGCTTCTCTTTCACCCTGACCCTTTGCCTCTGAATCAGGAGTGATTCAGATGAGGGACAAAGGCCCCTGTGGACAGGACAAGGAGCTCTTTAGGCCTCTCGTGACCTCCCTGAACCCCAGTCTGTACAGTTGTGCCTGCAGATAAGCCTGCCCCATTTCAACAGAAAATTCACATGATGAAAGCAGGGGCACCAGGGGAGCCAAGGGGAAGAGCAACTCGACAGAAGGTCTTTCGGGAGCACAAACAAGGAAGCAGGAAGGCAACGCCAGTCACTGCTGGGAGAACCTTCCTCCTTCCCGCTTCCCCATCTCTACACCCCAGGACTGCAACTGCTGGGCTGCTCCTCGGAAATCACAAATACCGCCGACTAGCCCGCGACAGCCTGGGGATGCTGGCTGCCCCTCAGCCCGCATGTGGGGCCTCTCCTGCCCCGTGTCCTCACCGCCCCACCCCCCACTGTGGGGCAGAGGAGACTGCTAAGCAGGCTGCACACGACACCATCTGGAGTATGAAAGCTTTCCTGGGCAGACCCCAAGCCTCCTGGGTGGGACTGTCCACTCTATTCAACCCCATGAAAGCCCTATGTCAGCCAGGCCCCTCCACCCCCTCCTCCCTGCTGCCTTTAGGTTCTTTTCCCACTCAGCTGCTGGAGAGGATCTTAAATCAGGTCTTGTCAGGCTCCTGCTTAAAGCCGTCCACCATCTCTCACCAGACTTGTAACAAAATCTAAACGCCTCACTAGGCCCTGTGCAGCAAGCCCTACCCTGAAGTCCAGCCCAGCCACCCTGCTGACAGCTCCACACTCTGTCCCGGAACACTGGGCACCACAGGCACTTCTGTCTCAGGGCTTTTGCACATGCTGCTCTGTCTCCCCATCTCGCTGGCAGCTGGGCCTGGCATGTGTCACCATTCTCTAAGGTGGGGCCTCAGGCCACTGTGCCTTTAGAGCTCCCCCAAGGAGATTCTGAGCAGAACTTAGCTCCACCCTCCTCCTGGTTAACCCACCTCCCTAATCCCTGACTCAGCGGGTCACTCTCCAGCCTTCCACAGCCAGCTGGGGGCACACCTGTCCTGCTCCCTCAGTCTTTTTCCTGGGGTTCCAGCTCCCCCAGGGACGCTACGGCCCTCAGGTGGCCAAGATGAGCAGGCACACCGAAGGGCAGGGCGATGGATACCCTTCACGGCCCCTGTGCCTCTACTCACCTGCACCACCTTGTAGAGGAAGGAGAACACCAGCGACACGCATGCGTTCTTCTTGGAGGTGGCGACCACTGCACGGCGGCCACAGTTAAGGAGCGTTCAGAGGTAGGGCTGCCACCTCCCAGACTCCCGTCCCCTGCATGTTTTGGAGCCGCCCCCAGTCGCTGACTCGGCACTCAGGGTTCCCCAGCTCCTGGTCTGAGCCAGGCCTGGGCACTGTGGTCACAGACAGGGGTGGTCCCGGCTCCCAGGGGGTGCTCAGCTGACAGAGGGGCAGCAGGGGCACAGGAAACCCATCTCAGCTGCCAGGTGAGGGGCACTGCCCAGGGGAGGTGACGCCTGAGCGGAGGGCTGAAGCTCGAGGTATGGCAGAGGGCACTTCAGTAAGGTGAGCAGTCCCAGGAGAGCAGCATGACTCATCCTGGAGCGGAAACCAGGAGCACAATCTGCCCTCCTCCAAAGCCCATCGCCTACAAGACCCTCCTGAGGTTCCAGGCTCCCCGGCCTGGGCCGATTCTGGCTCGCGCCTGTGTCTTTCCCCCTGAAGCAAACCTTTTGAATGAAGCCTCCATTTTCTCACCCATGGGCTTCCAGGTGGCTCAGTGGTAAAGAACCCACCTGCCAAGAAGGAGCTGTGGGTTCGATCCCTGGGTCAGGAAGATGCCCTGGAGCAGGAAATGGCAACCCACTCCAGTATTCTTGCCTGGAGAACCCCATGGACAGAGGAGCCTGGCAGGCAACGGTCCACGGGGTCACCAAGAGCCAGACATGGCTTAGCAACTGAACAACGCTAACAGCCTAACAGGGGCCCGGAAGTGGATTCACCGAGGTGAGGCGTAAACTGGCACACACTCTGGACATGGGACGTGTCCCCAGCTCCTGGGGTCAGTGCGTACTGGGAACTTCCTGTTCCTCTTTCCCTAAGGGCTTGATCACCTGGGAGAACAGCTCCTCTGCACTGCACCCTGGCCACCCCAGTGCCAAGCTGTGGAGGCAGGAGGGAGAAAGGGGCCATCTCCATCCCACTTCCAGCCTCATCTCAGCCCAGCACAGGACCTCAGGAAATGGACGCTGGGCCAATCAGGGGAGTGCTGGCTTCCCTAGTCCAGGTAACATGGGTTCCAGGTGCTTTCCAAGGAGGGGCAACGGGCACCTCCAACCCTTTGGCTGGGCTTGGAGACTGCCACCTGACAATGGAACTTGGGCTGGAGGTGAGCAGATGCCCACTCAGGCAGGGTGCGCTGAGCACTGGCATCCAGAGGGATGAGCCCTTGCCGTCTCCTCACCGGCTGCCCACGCATGGGCACCAGAGCCCCACTGGGAACTGGTCTGATGGCTCCTGCTGAGCCGGAACTGCTACTCCCCAACCCCCCACAGCTGGGCACCCATGCCCAGACCCAGGGCAGCTTCTCAGACAATTTCTTCCTGGCTCATGGGCTGCCTGCCACACTCTGCAGAGCTGCCCCCTCTAGAGAGAGGTGAAGAAACAGAGGTGCACTGCAGGGAGCCAGGCCTCAGGGCCGTGGGTAAGCGTCCCGGGCCAACACCTTCCACCCTGCAACGTGCACACACATCACGAGGGATGGCCCTGCTCTAGTGTAGCTTTGACCTGGCAAGGCTGTATGGACCCAGGATTCTGCATTCCCAGAAGGCTCCCAGGGGATGCTCTGGCCCGTGGACCACACCTTCACTAGCAAGGTCCCGTCTATGTCCAAGAACATGGAAAAGGGGACAGAGCCCACGGTGGCTGGGCGTGTTGCACATCCACAGTTCAGCTGACACTAACAGCGCTGCAAGCAGGGGTCACTGCTTTCACTGGACCGGGGGGAGGTGAGGACCTGCCTCCACTCACATGGCGACCGGAGCACGGGGCTGTGGGCTGCGAAGCCAGGCTCTTCCTGCAGCAGTGTAGATACCAGAATGCACCTAGAAGGGTTGGCCAAAGCCACGGGATGGCCGGTCAGCCCTCCTGGATGGGAACTGGCTTAGCCAGGCCTCCCCATGGGCCTGAGCGTAGGGGGCTCTGAGATGTGGGCAGGGTGGGGAGGAACCTCTCCCCTTCTCTGTATCCCACCACCCCTCACAGTCCAGGCTTCTGCGCCCCCCCACCTCCCCATGTCCACTTCTGATCCCTGAAGTCTGCTCTCCACTCAGCAGCCAGAGAAAATGCAGAAAATGCAAATCAGACCGTGTGAGCCCTCTGCCTGAAACCCTCCCAAGACTTCCCAACACACTTCATCCAGGTGGTTTCCTACAGGGCCCTGCAGCACACACCCTGCTGACCACGGGGCCTTGCTCCTACCATGTACCCCACTCTAGGGCTCCAGTCATCCCCACTGCAGCTGCCGAGTGAGACTTCACCCAGGCCTCGCATGCCTCGTGCCAGCAGACACCTGTGGCAGACACCTGGCCTTCCTGCAGGTCTCCACTGGGATGTTCCCTCCCCAAGCAACCTGTCCTGGCTCCTTGGACCTGTCACACTTATCCTTAGGCAGCAGGGAGCTCCAGAAGACAGGGCTGTGCCTGATGGCCCCCCGTTGGCCTGAGCCAGCCAGCCCTGTGGACAGCAGCTCTCAGTTACACGTGTGTACATGTGTGCACACACGCACACAGAAGCCCACACAGGAGCCATCTCCCCCACCCCCCAACAAAGGGATACGATACAGGTTGTTGTGCTTGATCCACATGAAGCGGACTCCCCCATGGGCCAGGATGGGTGACAGCATGCCCTCCTCCTCCTTCTCCATCAGGATGGGCATGAAGTGCTCCACCTCTGACATGTCCACGTCGCCACGGTAGTTCCGGCAGATGAGTACCTGGGTGGGTGGGAGAGAGGGAAGGCACTTTCACCTCGAGTTCCACCAGCCTCTGGCCCTCCTGGGAACCCCAGTCACGCCTGTCCATCAAAGGGCCATTTGATCTCCACGCCCCAGGGAACTCCTCAAGGACAGCACATACCCACGTGAACATCTACTGGGGCTACTGAGAGTCCTTGTATGGGGGCCATGGGAGGGGGCTGTGGGGCAAGAGTCCAGCACTGAATCACGGGGAGACCAGGTTAAAGGTCCTGCAGGCTCTCAATGCAGACCTTCTCCATGCCTTTCCATGTTCATGCACCCTGCTCTTCTGGCTCTGTCAGGAGAGGGACACTGCTGAGTGTGCACACCTACTAGATCCCCCGTGGCCTGAAAAGAAACCCTCTCCTCATCTCTCTCTCATGGGTCCAGATGTGCAGCATCACTGCTGATGGAAATGTAAATTGGGACAACCATTTGGTAAAGTTTGACAGGTTCTCAGAAAGCTAAAATCAGCTTATAACCCAGCCATTCCTCTCTTAGGTATTTATTTATCCAAGAGAAAGGAGACCAGACATCCACATGAAGACATGTGTGCAGATGCTCACAGCGCATTATTTTAAGTAGACTCAGGTTGGCGAGAATGCCAACATCCTTCAACAGGTGAGTGGAGACAAGAATTGTGTCCAACCACACTACAGAAAACTGCTCAGCTATGAAAAGGAATGACTCCTGAGACCGGTGACAGCAGGAGGGAATTCCAGGATCACTGAGCAAAGGGAAAGAAACCAGACAATGGAATGTGATTCCCCTACACAAACACATGCTGGGAAATGGTAACAGGAAATGCATTAGTGGCTGCTTGGGGACAGGCTGGACACGGATGGTGTGGGGACCTTTAGGAAGTGACAGTGTGCCCACGGCTTTCTGGGAGTATACAATGACTGAACTCATCAAACGATATGCTTTATACGAGCAGTCAGTTACATGTAACTCACTGAAGGAAAGAGAAGGGAGTGTGAGCTACACCACGGTGAGCAAGGCTCTATTTGGAGGTGCTGCCCAGAGCAGCTGCTGCTCGCATGCATCCCTGAGGACAGCCAGCTGCAGGACGCAGCAGTGTGCAAAGAATGACACCACTGAGCCAACCAGCCTGGGAACTGCCTGCCTCAGGACCTTTGTTGCTGCATGCTTGCTAAGTCGTGCCCGACTCTTTTGTGACCCCCACGGACTGTAGTCCTCCAGATTCCTCTGTCCATGGGAAAATACTGGCGTGGGTTGCCATTTCCTTCCCACAGAATCTTCGTTTCGTAAAATACATCGTCTTACTGCTGCAAGCCAGAGAGAGAGAGTAGTCAAGTGAGTGACCGAGAAAGAACCTTCCTTTCTTAGTTTCTCCTTTGTGGCCTACGGGCAAGGGACCCTGTGCACTCATTGCTGTTTGGAAGGCCTCTTAGAGACCCAGCACCCAGTGGGTGAGCTTATGGGTACCTGGCCCAGGGACTATGACATACCCTCTCATATATTCTTTGCCAGAAGTATATACTACTTCATATAAATCCCAACTACTATGAAGTGGACTGATATTTTTAAAGCGATGTCCGAAGAGGTGGCACCACCCGCCTGAGGTCACAGTGAACAAAGGAGAGCCCGGGTTCTAACCCCACTTCTCACTCCCTGCAGGGCCACTTCCACTCAATAAACATTGCTCTCCTGGGCTTCCAAAGCCCAGCTTCTACTCCAGGTTATCCAACTTTGGGGGATTCAATTGGCATGGAGCCCCTGAGGCCCCAGTATATTCCGAGGAAAGAGCAGGGAGCAATGTATTTTGCTCACCTTCATCACACAGGCTGCAGAGGCCCACTCACTCATGCTCTCTGCCATACACTATGCAGGGCCTGGGGACACCAGGGAGACCAAAACAGGGTCCCTGCACCGAGCTATTTGCTTGAAGGGAGATGAGAGACTCGGCAAGGGTGTGACCTTCAAACTGAGCCCTTAGGATACAGGTGGGATAGAGGCAGAGGGGCCAGTGGAGCTAAAGCCATGGGATGGGAGGCAGAGCCCACGGTGGGTACCTAGGAGCACTGGTTAAGTAGAGTGAGGGCAGCCTCGGACCCTGGCCCCATAGCAGCTATTCAGTAAATGTCTCTGCACTGAGCGTGGTGGTGAGGCAAACAAGGGCAGGATAATGCCCAGGTCTCTAAATGGGCACCTGTGTGGATAGCGGTGTCACTCCCTGAGAGGGAGAGAGACAGCAGGGCTGGGGGGTGGTGCAGACCTCATCTGAGGAAATGCCGAGTTTGTGACGGCTGTGAGACATCCAGGGTGTCCTGACAGCCCGCGGATCTCCAGATGAGTGCTCCGGACTTTGGTACAAATTCAGGGGTCATTGGCACAGGGACAGAAATCAAAGCCTGCCCCTTGGGACTTCCCTGGCAGTCCAGTGGTTAAGACACTGTGCTTCCACTGCAGGGGATACAGGTTCAATCCCTGCTCATGAAACTAAGATCCTGCAGGTGGCGAGGCATGGCCAGAAAACAGGAATGAATGAATGAGTCAAAGCCTACCCCAAGTAGAGCAACGGTATGTGAGGCATGCCAGGCCCAAGCAAGAGGAGCCAACATCCGAGGGGCGGGCTGGAGAGAAGGGGCAGCAGTGAGAGAAACGGGGGAAACAGAGACACAGCAACCACGAGGCCAATGGAAGCCTGCTGAGGAGCAGAGCAGTGGTGCCAGAAGCTGCAGAGAGGTGAGAAAGATAAGGGCAGCGAAGCGTCCTAGAGGGCTTTCCATCAGCTCAATGTGGCTCCGCTGGTTTCCTTGGAGATCAGAGGTGCTGGCTGGCAGGTACACGTGTGGATGAGAATCTCCTTGATGTCCCATTACCTTCCTTTTTTATTGAACGCAGTTTCTGCAGAAGGCAGACTTTCAAAACACGAGGCCCAAGGGGAGTGGAATAACAAATGCGGGGTGGTCAGGGGGGATGGGAGGCAAACCCACCCATGGCAGCCTCTTCTGAAAGACACATATAATCAGGCTTCTCCCAGGCTACAGTCTCCTCATGGCAGCTGTTCCTTCTTGGGATCAAAGTGGTCTCCTCCCACTCTCCCCTCTGGAGCCCCTTCACCCACGGCCCTCTGGGTCCCATCCTCCAGGCTCCAGCATTACCCACGACTACCCAGCCTCAGCGGGCTGCCCCTGACCCCGTGGGCCTAGTGTGACACCTGTGCGTCCACCTGACTGCCACCTGGTCGCCTGCCCAGCGCTGGCATCTCCCTCCTCCAGGAAGCCTTTTGTAACCACTTATCCGGCCAGCCCACGCTGAGGTTGGGCAACGGGGTTACCTGAGGGCCTCGACCTTGCTGTGGTGGCTAACTGATCATCTGGACCCATGCAGCTGCTTGGATCTGTCAGTTTCCACGCACCTCGCCTACAAGACCTCAAGGGCCATGGCGACTGTGGACCATGGGTGGTGCTGCGCTTGTCTCGTGTGTCTGCTCAGCGAGTTCACACGCTGGCCCGAGGTCATGCAACTGAGCAGCAGGGGCAGGTTTTGAGCTCAGCCCCCAACCTGCTGCATGCAAGGTGCTCATGAAATGTTCGCTGGAAGAATGAGTGATCTGAGGAGGTGGCCTATGGGACCTCTGGTGACATGGTGGCCAGGGAGGAAACAAGAACACACGCTACATGGGGTGGGGGAGTTGGAGGTGGGAGGGAAGTTCAAGAGGGAACATGTGTAAACCGATGGCTGATTCATGTTGATATATGCAGAAACCAAAACAACACTGTAAAGCAACTATCCTCCAATTAAAAATAAATAAATATTAAAAAACAAACAAACATGCTACAAAAACTCAGGGAATACTGCACCCTCCCACCCCTGGGGTGTCCTGTGTCTTTCCTTGCCTCCAAGGACTCAACTTTCTCAACCTCCCGTCCTCAGAAGGGAGCCGAACACAGGGCCTCACTAGTTGTTGACTTTGGGTGGCATCCAAGGAAGGCAACCCACTTAAGGGAGGTTTGGGAAAGTACTGGGGGTGGGGAGTGAGGCAGCGAGGGCAGGCATTTCAGCTCTTCATTCCCTACTGCTTCTGGGCACACTCCTGCCCACTCCACCTGGGACTGGCACCCATGTTTCCTTCACTCACTGATGTGGGGCTGGTTAAATGTTGCTGGCCCTGTCCTATTATAGGAAGCCCTGGTGGCTCAGTGCTAAAGAATCTGCCTGTTCGTGCCTGCCAATGCAGAAGACATGGGTTCGATCCCTGCGTTGGGAAGACCCCCTGCAGGAGGGCATGGCAACCCACTCCAGTATTCTTGCCTGGAGAATCCCATGGACAGAGGAGCCTGGTGGGCTACAGTCCATGGGGTCGCAAAAAGAGTCGGATAGGACTTAGTGACTCAACAACAACAAACTGTCCTATTCTTGTTACTCCTCAATGCAAGAGACCAGGTATCACTTGCCCTCTAGCCAGGACAGACTTGAGGGAAGGCAGCAGGCCACTTCTGAAAGGCTTCAAGATCCCTCCTATAAAAAGCTTTCCTAGAAACCCCCCCAGAAAAGCCCCCTGGGAGTGGGTCCTAGGGTTCTGCTGCTCCTTCATATTTCAGCGGGGTTGTCACTCCCCCTGGGCAGTGCTTCCTTATCCCCAGGGGAGGCTGACTCTATTAGATCCTCACTGCTCCACCACAGCAATTTACCTTTATTTGTGCTTTTTAAGATGAGTGTCTCTCTCACTCACCAGATCGTGGGCTCCAGAAGGCCAAGGTTCAGGGACTGACCCTGGTTTCGCTCATCAAAGGCAGCCCAAGGCTTAGCACCCTGCTTGGCATTTAGTAAGTGCTCCTCAACTATCAGCTAAATGAACAAATGACTCTGGATTCAGCTCCTAGACCCGCCACTTTTCTGTGACCGATGTGGCCGTGAGCACTGTGTCTGTGCCTCGGTCTCTCCCTCCATGAAAATAGCACTCCCGCCAACCACCTCCCCTAGCCCTTGTAACTCAGTGTCACAGTGAACGTTAAGAAATTGCTTCAGGGACTAATACACAAAAATCGCTGCATAAAGAAAACGGGCCGAGATCCCAGAGGGCGGTACTGGCCCGAAGGTACACTGTCCCCGACACGCTTCACCACCTCTGGTCAAGGGTCGCGCAGCCCCTTGGCTCCAGGATTGGTTTCCCAGCCGGCTGCGGCCCGCGCTCTCCACCGCCTCGGGTTGCCCCGGGCCTCCACAGAGGCCTAAAACCGCCAACCCACAGAGGTGGGGATGAGGGTCGTGCAGTCGGTTATCTGGCAACTGCGGCAGCCCCCCGCGTTACCTGGCAACAAGGCAGGTCTCGCGGTCCTAAGACCCGTTCCTGGATACCCAGCAAAAGGGTGGAGTCCTCCGGTGAGGACAAACGGCTTCCTTGCCTAAGACCAAGGTGGCTCCCATTGGACGGCTACCTAGCAACAGGGTGGGTCCCCACGGGGCGAGGCCCCGCCGGTTGCCTGGCAACGCGGAGGGTTGGGAGCCCTTGGTACCTTGCCCTTCAGGTCCAGCACGTAGACGGCACTGGCGGACATGGCGGCTGTGGAAAGCCTCGGCAGTGGCCGAGGGCGGCGGCAACAGCGGGGACTGCCAGGCGGTGAGCCGGGCCGGGCGCACCCCGCGACAGTTCGTCTCCACTTCCGGTCGGGGGAGCCGCGCGCGAACCGTTATGTCCTGCCGAGGGGGAACAGTCAAGAATGCGCCGGCGCAGGGTGCACTGTGCACAGGCGCAGTTTGTCCGATGTGCCCTATTTCCCGCTCCTCCCTCAAGCATCCCGGAAGTAAGCCCAGAGGGGCGGGGCGGGGAGAGGCCTGGAGGCGGCGGGCGGGGCCAACTGGAGCAGGGCACTGTAAGGTGCCAGGCTGGGCGAAGCCATAGCAGCTGGAAACTCCCACTTTGCAGGCCAAGTTAGGTGAGAGATCCTGGTGGTGGAACCCACCTAGAGCCATACGGAACTCACAGTCTGGTGGGGAAGTCTAGGAAACAAATATACAGTCACCAATTGTGACACACTTTATCAGTTCAGTCACTCAGTCGTGTCCAACTCTCTGCGACCCCATGGACTGCAGCACGCCAGGCTTCCCTGTCCATTACCAACTCCCAGAGCCTGCTCAAACTCAGGTCCATTGAGTCGGTGATGCCATCCAACCATCTCATCCTCTGTTGTCCCCTTCTCCTCCTGCCCTCAATCTGTCCCAGCATCAGGGTCTTTTCCAATGAGTCAGCTCTTTGCATCAGGTGGCCGAAGTACTGGACCTTCAGCTTCAGCATCAGTCCTTCCAGTGAATATTCAGGACTGATTTCCTTTAGGATGGACTGGTTGGATCTCCTTGCAGGTCAAGGGACTCTGAAGAGTCTTCTCCAACACCACAGTTCAAAGGCATCAATTCTTCGGCCTTTACGGTCCACCTCTCACATCCATACATGACTACTGGAAAAACCATAGCTTTGACTATTCGGACCTTTGTTGGCAAAGAAATGTCGCTGGTTTTTAAAATGCTGTGTAGGTTTATAGGGAGCAGTAAGATGGTTGGATGGCATCACCAACTCAATGGACATGAGTTTGAGCAAACACTGGCAGACAGTGAAGGACAAGGAAGCCTGGTTTGCTGCAGTTCATGGGGTTGCAAAGAGTTGGACATAACTTAGGGACTGAACAACAGCAACAAAGCGGGTGGTTACTTGGAAAGAGGTCAGACAAACTCTCTTAACGGCCCTAAGTCGAGTCTTATCAACAGTGCCTGTCACCTGTCAGTGTTAACACTTGTCAAGAACAAGTGTGCCAGTTTACTGCCTGAAATGATCTCTTGAACACCAAACCCCACTGAACCTAGGCAAAAAACATGATAAGTTAGCGGTTACCGTGGGTAATGCAGATTGTGATTCCTGATTAGTCTAACTCAATTTTATCTCTTTTGCTTTATGAACACTGGAGAAATGCCTGCATTTCATCCCAATGAACCATCACGGTGCCCTGGGCCCAGTCCAACAGTGTCAGAACCATTTACCCAGGCTGCCTGCCTCTCACTTATCTTTTTATCTTCCCCATTACCTCCATTTGGGGTTTTGAAAGAGAGTTTTTGCAACTCTGTGATTATATATACTATACTTGGGGTAGAGATGTAATTACAAGAAAATCCAGAGAAGAAAAGTAGAATTGATGCTGAGCAGGGCCCTGTGGGACTCCGGGCCATGGAGGTCCTTTTGTCCCCCATTCCTTGTAGGCAGAACTCTTGGCCTCCATGACCTTCTCTGAATTCCAAAGGGCAGAAGAGTTGCTAATCAAAGCAGCAGCAACAAAACCACCTGAGACAGGGACTCATCAAAATTAGAAGATGAACCACCTAGGACCCTGCAGAAGAAAAAATACACAACTGTTACTACCTTGATCCTTATCACATACTCAGCCTGACTATATTCCCTGCTCACTGGGGGTGGGTAGGGGGGGGGAGACACAGTTCTTGAGATGCTAGCAGACTGTGTTCCCCCTTTGCCTGGCAAAGTAATAAAGCCAGTCTGTCTTTCTCCTCCATAACTGTCTCAGTATTTCTGTTTGGCACTGGTATGCAGACAGCCAAGATTCTGATGACAAATCTTTAAAGATTATCAAGTGAATCCTGGGCTGGAAGAATCCTTGCCCAATAAAGACAAAGAGCCTTTTTGACACCAACTGTCTTAAGAAATCCTATATTACCTGGCCTCATTCTTCCCTAATTTATTGCAGTGTTTTAGAAAAACATGTCTCTTTTTTAATTACAAATATCTTACTGAAGAAAAACTGAGGAAATGACAAAAGCATAAGACAAAAAGAAAAACCACCCAGGAGAGGTAACACCTTCCATTATGAAGCATTTCCTTTTCAGGCTTGCTCTGGGCCAACAAAGGTCCATACAGTCAAAGCTATGGTTTTTCCAGTAGTATGGATGTGAAAGTTGAACTATAAAGAAGGCTGAGCGCCGAAGAATTGATGCTTTCAAACTGCGGTGCTGGAAGACTTGATGCTTTTGAACTGCGGTGCTGGAAGGCTCTTGAAAGTCCCTTGGACAGCAAGGAGATCAAACCAGTCAATCCTAAAGGAAATCAACCCTGAATTTTCATTAGAAGGACTGATGCTGAAGCTCCGATACTTTGGCCACCTGATGTGAAGAGCCAATTCACTGGAAAATTCCCATCACCAGCCATTTCCCTGATGCTGGGAAAGGTTGAAGGCAGGAGGAGACGGGAGAGGCAGATGAGATGGTTGGATGGCTTTATCGACTTCATGGATAGGAGTCTGAGCAACTCCAGGGAATAGTGAAGGATAGGGAAGCCTAGTGTGCTGCAGTCCATGGGATCACAGAGTCGGACAGGACTGGCGACTGAACAATGGCAGCTGGGCATTTTAGATGAAGGCAGGAGGAGACGGGGGAGGCAGATGAGATGGTTGGAATACAGTGTCAGCAGGGCTAGGAGGACAAAATCTTTTGAGGAAACAGACTTCCAAGTGCCAAAAGTACTCTCACAGTATGTGTGCTGTGCATAGTTGCTCAGTCATGTCTGACTCCTTGCAATCTTCTGTTCGTGGGACTCTCCAGGCAAGAATACTGGAGTGGGTTGCCATCCCTTCTCCAGATCTTCCCAACCGAGGGACTAAACGCAGGTCTCCCACATTGCAGGTGTTCTTTTTTTTTTTTTTGATTTTTAAGCTATTATTGGTCACACCTGAGAGTGAATGAGTTTATCTGCTTGCAGGTGTTCTTTACTGTCTGAGCCACCAGTGAAGCCCCAAACGCTATACATAAATTACCTGTAACCTGCTTTTCTCCATATTTGGAGGAATTTGAATCACACCTGAATTTCATCCTTGGCAGTGAATGTATGGGACAATAGTTGCTCAGTTGCGTCTGAATCTTTGCGACCCCATGGACTGTAGCTTGCCAGGCTCCTCTGTCCATGCAATTTTCGAGGCAAGAATCCTGAAGTTGGTTGCTATTACCTTCTCCCGGGGATCTTCCTGACCCAGGGATTGAAACTGGGTCTCCTGCATTGCAGGCAGATTCTTTACTGTTTGAGCCACCAGGGAAGCTGCAGTCAATGAACGGACCTCTGTAGACCATACTGATTGTGCTAGACCGGAATCTCTCAAACTTTGCTGCACAGTGGGGTCACCAGGGGAGCTCTGAAAAACCTCCATGATGGAAGCCCACCCAGGAAGCACCGGTGTGTTTTTTGATTCTTGCTGCCCTGGGTCTTTCTTGCAGTGTATAGGCTCTGTTGGGTGTGTACACTTCTCTAGTTGTGGCACTTGGGCTTAGCTGTCCCAAAGCATGTGGGATCTTAGTTCCCCCAATCAGGGAAGGAACCCACGTCTGCTGCACCGGAGGGCAGATTCTTAACCACTGAACCAGCAGGGAAGTCCCAGCATCAGTGGTTCTTAATGCTCCCTTGGGGAGCCTACCATAGATTTTGAGAACCACTGTGGTAGATTGTCGGCCCTCAATAAACCACATCTCCTGGTTGTCCGTGCCCAGAGAGGGTTTGGCAGTGACTTGTGTTGGCCCCATGGAATAGGTTACAAGAAGAGATTCTGGAAGACCTCTGGCACCATGCAAGTCACTGTAACTTACGTGAAATAAACTATACCTCATGAAGCAGAACCTCCCAGCTGAGCTTGGTCAACCCACAGAATCATGAGAAAGCCCATTGTTTTCGGTCTGTTTTGGAGTGGTCTGATGGGCAGGAAGAACTGGAATAGCCGTCTTCCCCACTGCCAATGCATGCTTTTCAAAGCACCACATCATGCCTGAAGACCCCAACTGCTGACTCATGGGTGGTAAAGGCCTGATAGCGCCTTCCAGTCAATGGGGGAATCTGCCCCAAGCAGCCACTGCTAATGAGACAGTACGTCACCTCCCTTAGGTGGGTTGCAAACCACAGGTGAAAACGTGTCATCTAATTTTTCCAAATTGAGGGATAGTGATTTTGCAGTATGGACATTCTCTGTGAGTGACAATACAAGAGACAACATTTCTAGTGGCAGTCAAACAGTCTGTAATTAAGCTACTCAGACTTATACTTAATAACTTTTTTGTTTTATTCTGCATTCCACATGTGGCAGTCCCCAAACCCAATATTTGTTTTTTTTCCCCTTTCTTATTCTTTCAGCATCTCTGTCAACACACTTTCTCCCAATAGCAAATACAACTTGATTTTCATCTGGTGGGTACACAGAGACCCTCAAAGATCCTGGCTCTCCAGTATGGGGACCTGAGTCCTTCCTTTCAATCGTGTGCACGTCTGTCTGTGCTGGGGCTCTGCCTTGGTGAATGCCAAATGCGTAATGTACCAACTCTGAATAAATACAGGGGGCTGCTTGGAGCCCAGGGTTGAGGGTAAGATGGCAGGCTGTGTCTGGCTGGGTTCCCTTACAAAGAAAGTTGTGTTGACCGGCAATGTCTGCCATGGTGACACCCACTAGACCCATGTCTGGAATGGGGATGCTGGGAGAAGCGGCTACACGCTGGCCACAGGATCAGAAAGGGACGAGGTGTATGTTCCATTGGTGCCTTAGGTGGTGGTTCTGTTTCCCAGGCTGTCCTGCTTCACTGCCAGGTGGCTGAGGAAGCAGTCTGAAGGCTACGGAGCTCCAAGTGGCTTCTCCAGGCCCTAGGAGAGCACAAGCCCCAAGCTAGAAGGAACTTAGAAGGGCAGCCCGTGCAGGGCTCTACAGGGATGTACATGCTCAGGGCCGCGACGACATCAGCTCTTTGTTCTCTGGAGTCAGTTTTAGCCACACAAAGCCAGCTGGCTGGCTGTTGAAGAGTCAGAAGCAATTTGGGGTTAAGAACACTTTTCCACAGCACTTACCCAGAAATAACCTTCATCTCTGGATAAACTTTTCAAACTAAGAGGTCTCTCTTCTATGTGCTACTGAGAAATCAAAACTGAGGAAAAGGACAGTCTTACTTTAATCAAGTTCCAAATGAGGACACACAGCTTTGCAAAGCACTGTCTCAGCAGAAGATGCAAGGATGTGTGCACAGAATGTTTCTAGAAAATACCAAAGGCCCCAAACATAGCCGTGACGTTGCCTTCTGCTCCTCCTCGATGCCACTCGGTACCCATGGTGGGCCTGCTACTTGGTCCAGCTGACTTTGGGAATGTCATAGTGCTCTGTGAGCGTGTCCAGGTGTCTGTTGAAGTCCTGGGAAAGCCAAGGGGAAATGCCATGTCACCAGTGCCCAGTCCCCTTTCTCCATGCTCTCTCTTCTCAGTGAACCCCCACCCCCTCTCAAATCCACCCTGCTAGGCCTCCTGGATGCCCTGCCCTTAAATGACCCTGGGGAGGTTGGGTAGATCTGCCAGCACGCCAATGCTCCTCTGCCAGGCTCCCAGCCTCTTGGCCCAGCCTGGCCCCTATGTGGCCCAGTCTCCCCCACCAGCACGTGACGTACCTCTACTCTCTGCTTGTGGGTTTTGGATGCTTTCTTCAGGATCCTTTCCATTTGCTGAAGAGAGGAGAGAAGTGGAGGTGAGTCACATGCCTGGTGCAGCCCGGGCCAGCCTGGCTCTCACACTCAGTATGGCTGCAGGTCTCAGGATATACACCCCGCCCCTCCCTTGACTCCACTCAGGAGGGTCTAACAGGGATGCGTGGCCATAACATGCCCCACTAGGAACTCTCATCAGCTGCCGTTTGGTCCGAGTGGTGGGAGACATACTACCATTGACTTAAGGAGACCCTGCTGGGAGCTATATATGCGCTTCCTGCATCCTTGGGCAACTGACTGCTTTCCCAGTTTGCAGAAAAAGAAAAGTCTCAGAAGGGGTCTGAGGAAGGATAATAAATGAGGAAGGCAAAGGACCTGACACATAGTAGGAGCTTGAGTGACAGTGTGTGCGTGCTCAATCGCATCCGACTCTCTGCGACCCCATGGACTATAGCCCACCAGGCTCCTCTGTCTATGGCATTTTTCCAGGCAAGAATACTAGAGTGGGTTGCCATTTCCTTGTCCAGGGGATCTTCCCAACCCAGGAATCGAACCCGTGTCTCCTGTATCTTCTGTACTGGAGGCAGATTCTTTACCACTGAGCCTCCTGAGTGATGGTACACAGTATCAAGGGGGCTACATGATCCAGATGACCTTGACAAGCATAATGCTGGAACATCCATCCTGTACCACCATGCCCTCCCCCATTCCTTGCTTAACACCAGCGGTACCTGGTATGAGTTAAAAGCACGCGATGCAGAGTCAGACTGACGTGGGGCCACACCCGGCTCTCACTCACTAGCTGGGTGACTGCGGCCAACTCACTGTGGTGCTCCTCCACCTCCCCTGCAAATGAACCCAGCTGCCTGGTACTGCTGCCCCGGTGCAGTCCCCTACCATGCTGACTCTGGGCTGGTCCTGTGACACAGTTTACTTAACAGAATTCAGTGCCAGTGCTGAAAACATAAGAAGACTTAGCAGCTTTTGCTTTGTGTTCTTAGAAGCTAGTCATCATGCGCAAAGTCTGATGACCTTGCTGGAAAGGACGGACCTGGAGAATGAGATGACGTGTGGGGAGAGATGTCCTGGAAGGAGCACTGAGGTACCAGACATGCCATGGTGAAGCTATCTCAGATGTTCCAGCCCAGCTGGGCTCCAGCTGCCATCTTGGTATACCAGGTTCCCAGGGAGGCCAGCAGAAGAAGCACCCAATTAAAGCCAGTCAACCCAGGGAAGCTTGAGGTATACTGTAGACTGCCACCGGGGCTGTCTCCTTTGCTGCCTCCTCATCTCCCTCTGTATCCAGCTGGCTCCCACCTAGCTGACACTTCCTCTCTCTCTCAAGTCTCTGCTTTGTCCATCCCTGCCTCTTCCTGCTGTGAGTCCAGTGGGGTTCGTGTCTCCTCACAAGAGGCCGTGCTGACCTGACCAGCTGTCACCAATGCCAGGCACTTGGCGGGGCTCTGCCCTCCCTCCTCCCACTCCATGCACCAAATTCACAGGCTATCACGGGTGCTGTCACATACCCCACTTCACAGATAAGAAAAAACCAGGACCAGAGTGAAGAGTGGGTGATGGAGCTGGAGATGCCAAGCCTTGACCCTTTCCACCAGGCTGGAGCCTTCTAGGAGCTGTCCAGCCTGTAACACCCACTGTGCTCAATCCAACACTCTTCCATGAGGGAATCTGCATTTCCCAACTGTCCTCGCTTTGCCTGCACCTGCTCCCCCACGCCCCTCTCCTCCGTCAAACAAAACCCTCAGGAGTACTTCATTTCCAACAACAAAAATTTCACCTTGATCTTCTACCCTCCAGCTGGAGGAGTTTCTCCATTCCCTTTGACAGCAAATCTCCTGAGACTTATTTCAAATCCTTGTCTGCACCTCTGCCTTTCCCCACCCCAACGTGGATCCACTCAAATCAGTCTTCCTTCCCTCCCCACCACAAACGCCAACCAACGGCTCGGAGTGCAGGTGATCACTTCTAATTAAAAAAAATTTTTTTAAGGAATTCAGGGTAAATCAGATTTATTTATGGCTGTGTGAGGGTGGGCTCTTAATGGCGGTGTTCGGTCTTTCTCTCTAGTTGTGGCACTTGGGTGTAGCTGTCCTGCAGCCTGTGGGATCTTAGTTCTGTGGATCCTTAACCACTGGACCACCAGGGAAGTCCTGCTTATTCCTCTTGGAACACTTTCTCCACTCAGCTCCTAAGAACATGCTCTGTCCTGGTATCCTTCTGGCTTGTGCTCCCTTGCAATTTCCTCTCTCCCACCCTCTGATCATCAGAGGTTTGATCCTAGACCTCTTCTGTCATTATGCCTCCTCGAAGGATCTCATGCAGTCCCAGAACAACTACCCAGACCTTTCCTCCAAACTGCAGGTTCAGGTATCAAAGAATGTCCATGAGAATTCTCTGCTTGAATTTTTAACAGGCACTCAAATTTAACCTCTAAAACCAAGATCTTTTCTTTTTTTGGCTGCACTGGGTCTTTGTTGCAGCATTCAGGGTCTTCACTGCCATGCATGCTGCCTTGCTGCACACAGGCTTAGCTGCTTCAAGATAAGTGGATCTTAGTTCCTAGACCATGGATGGAACCCATGTCCCTTGCACTGGAAGACAGATTCATAACCATTGGAGTGTGTGTGTGTGTGTGTGCACGCGCGCGCATGCACAAGCTCTGTTGCTCAGTTGCCCCACGGACTGTAGCCTATCAGGCTCCTCTGCTCATGAAATTTTCCAGGCAAGAATACTGGAGTCGGGCAATAAGAGAAGCCACTTCAATGAGAAGGCCTCACAATATAAGGAAGAGTAGCCACTGCTGGCCACAACTAGACAAAAAGCCCTCACAGCAATGAAGACCCATTACAGCCAAAAACAAATAAAATTATATATATATAAAGAATACTGGAGTGGGGTGCTGCTTCCTACTCCAGGGGATCTTCCTGACCCAGGGACTGCATCTATGTCTCCTGTATTGGTACCATGTCTCCTGCATTGGCAAGTGAATTCTTTACCACTAGTGCCACCTGGGAAGCCCAAGAAGTCCCTAAAACTAAGATCTTGCTCCCCCGCTTTATAGAAACCTGCTTTACTTATAGTCCTTCCAATTTCAGTAAACCAGTACCTCCATTAACCCAGCTTCTCCCACCAAAAATCTTGATCATCCTTGATTCCTCTTTCCCAACCCACACCCAACCCATCAGCTTATCTGGCTATTCTTCCTTCAAAACCTATCCCAAACCTGATACCTTCCATTACTTCCACTATGACTGCCCTACTCTGAGGGGCCATTATTGGTCATTTTGACAGTTGTATGAATCTCTCTCTCCCATGCCATCCCAACTCCAGCAGTAAAATCCCAGCCCTGCCTCTGACTAGAATCTTAAGGAAGCAGCTTAGCATTCACTTGTTAAATCCTCACCACAAACCTACTGGTTTGAGGCTGGGACTTGAGTCCATTACAGAGATGAAGAAATTAAGGTGTGGGAGGTGAGCCAGCTCGCCCAGAGTTACATCATCAAGAGCAGTGGAGACAGAATGGGACGCAATCTTGTCAAAGCCAGTGAGTTGTCTCTCTCTCTTTTTTCTCCTATGACTCAATTAGGCCTGGAAGTAATGAGTTAACTTTTGCTGATATT
>NW_011494793.1:320476-321765 GCF_000754665.1 Bison bison bison | reverse complement strand
GGGGGGGGGCCCACATTGTCCCAAACACTAGCAGCACCCCTCCCCACCCCTCAACACACCCAAGTTGTAAAAAAAGAAAAAAAAAGTCTCTAAACAAAAAGTCTCTAAACATTGCCGAGGTGGGGGAGGAACAACATCCCGGTGGGAACCAGGGGACCTAGACTGATTACTCCCTCCCCCAAGCATAATGGGCAGAACTTATCTATCCCACGCTGACCTATCCTTCCGTCACCTGAATTTATTAAGTATTTAACATGAAGAGAATTCATTCATCAGAGCTTGAAAATACAACATATTTGAAGCTGCCAAAGTTGTCATGGAAACACTTTGTGGTGACTTACAGCAGCGGGTACGCTCATTTAACATCAACTGTGAACATCAACTGAGCACTGACTTTATGCCAGACTAAGTGCCATTTATCCACGTCACCTCATGCAAAGTTTCCATCCCTCTTAGGAGACAGCATTATCCTGACCCTTATATTTGTGGAAACTGAGGCACCAAGAGGTGAGTCACTGACCCAGTGTCACGGGGCAAATGAGCGACAGCGTTGGAATCCAAACCTGGGTCTCTGTCTCTCCCCTTTGTGGTCCACTCTGGCCGAAAAATCTTCTTGTCCTCCCCACCGTGAACTCTTCCTCTCTTACGCACTATCTTCTCCCCGGAATTAAGGTCCTCTCTGACCGCTCTTCCTCCCCCGTGCGTCCCGGGTCTTGCCTCTGAATCCACCCAGGGAGACCCCGACTCGCGATGAGGGGCATCCCGAGGCTTCCCACCCGCCTTACCCGCTTCTCCTGCATCTTCTCAAATGCCGCTTGGGCCGGTGTCCGCTTGTCCAGTCCGCGTCGCTTCTCCTCCTCGTTCTTTTTGCTCGTTCCCATCGCTTCCAGGAGTTTCGCCTTGTCTTTGTCTTTCTTTTTCTTCTTCCTAGAAGATGAGTTGGGTAGGAGAGGTGGATAACGGCGCATCAGAGGGCAACACCCGGAGGTCTCAGGGAGAGGTTTTAAAAAGAGAATACAGGGTCTCCTGGGATCTCAGGACTTACCGCTTAGTCACTCCGAGCTCTGCGACGCCTTTCAGCTTCAGGGGCCCCTTTTGGACCTGCTCGTAGGCCTCCATGGCCTCCTGGAAAGTTCAGGACGTAAAACGCCACACTTCCGGTTTGATAGCCCCTCCCCCATACCCGCCTCCCTTCGTTTTTATTGGTCATCTCGGCGGCGCGCATGCGGTCTTGGAATCTTGACTTAAGCCACACTTCCGGGTTCCAGGCGGCTGGCGGGCACAGGCAA
>NW_011494793.1:308668-320376 GCF_000754665.1 Bison bison bison | reverse complement strand
GGGACATCTGGGTTCCATCCCTGGGTTGGGAAGATCCACTGGAGGAGGGCACGGCAACCCACTCCAATATTCTTGCTTGGAGAATCCCGAGGGGTAGAGGAGCCTGATGGGCCACAGTCCATGGGGTCGCAAAGAGTCGGACACGACTGAGCGACTAAGCACAGCACAGCAACGTTTTCTTGAGTGGTTGCACGTATTTGGATATTGTGTTCTCTGTCACTGCCATATTTGAGGGTTCAATGGATAAACTGATTTTGTAAACCGTATAAGTAATCGTTAGTTTTTCAGGTAAATGAGGATAGTATGTGAAATACTTTTGTGGTATTTAAAATATTTTTAAAAATCGATTTATTTGGGGTACAATTTATAGACAGTAAAATGCACCCATTTAAATTGTACCCTTTCACGAACATTGTAACTTGTATGTTGTTTTGTTGTTCAGTCACTAGGTCGTGTCTGACTCTGCCACCTCATGGACTGTGGCCTCCAGGCTTCTCTGTCTGCCACTGTTTCCCGGATAGTGCCCAGACTTGCCCAGACTCATATCCATGGAGCCTATGATGCCATCCAACCATCTCATCCTCTGTGGTCCCCTTCTTCTCCTGCCTTCAATCTTTCCCTGCATCAGAGTCTTTTACAATGAGTCAGTTCTTCGCATCAGGTGGAGAAAGTATTGGAGTTTCAGCTTAAGCATCATTCCTTCCAATGAATACTCAGAGTTGATTTCCTTAAGGATGACTGGTTTGATCTCCTTGCTGTGCAAAGGACTCTCAAGAGTCTTCTCCAGCACCACAATTGGAAAGCATCAGTTCTTTGGCACAAATCGTTAGCATTAAATACGTTCACAGTATTGTGCATCTATCTGTTTATTTTTTATCAGATTACAAAAGATACACAAACATTAACTGTGGAATATGTAATTAAAAAAAATACAGAAAAACCCAAAGAAGACATTAGAACCCATCTAGGGGGAAAAAAAATCTGTTGCTGTGTTAATTTCTTTATTTCAATCTCTTATCTCTAATTTTAAAAAGTAAAAATGGGATCTTACTCCATGCTTGCTTTCTCTTTGACTCTTTTCTCTATCAGAATATCATGACTGCCTTTATGGATTTTTTTTTATTTTTTCTTTTCATGTATTGAGTTAAAATTTTTTATTGTTGAATTTTTAATACTGAGGAAAACAGGGAAGAAACCTAAAATCTCCCATAATTTTTTTCTAACATTAAAAATAAATATATATATATACACACACACATATACACACACACATACACACACACACATGTGTGCATGCTCCATGTAAGAAAACCATGCAGTACAGAAAAGGTTAAAAGAAAGAAAAAAAAGGAAAACAAGAGTAGAAAAACAAAAGAGTAGAAACTTCCCGTTTCTTTCCAAACCGATTAACACGTTCATTTTGATTCTTTACAGCACAGAAATGTGTGTTGGTTGTTGTATAGTCACTAAGTCATGAAGATTCTTTGAGACCCCATGAACTGTAGCCTGCCAGGCTCCTCTGTCCATGGAATTTCCCAGGCAAGAATACTGGAGTGGGTTGCCATTTCCTTCCCTCAGGGAACTTCCCGACCAGGGATGGCACCCACATCTCACACACGGTAGGCAGATACTTTACTGCTGAGCCACCTGGGAAAGAGAAAAGTGTGTATATGCCTATATAGGCACATATATATATATATATCTGTGTGATGTTCTTTTATTTCTGTCTCTGATTTTTCTTATCAAAATATCTCGAAACGCTTCACAAGAAAGCAGGTCCACCTCTACCACACCTTTCTCAAAGCTGCATGTCTGGTGGCTGAGTGACGCCCTCCCCAGTGACCATCTACGTGCCCATAAATTTCACCTGACTTTTGCAAGTGGCCTGAATCTGTAGCTGGCATATTGACTGCAGCACTTTCACAGCATCATCTTTCAGGATTTGAAAGAGCTCAATTGGAATTCCATCACCTCCACCAGCTTTGTTCGTAGTGATGCTTCCTAAGGCCCACTTGACTTCACATTCCAGGATGTCTGGCTCTAGGTGAGTGATCACACCATTGTGATTATCTGGGTCGTGAAGCTCTTTTTTGTACAGTTCTTCTGTGTATTCTTGCCACCTCTTCTTAATATCATCTGCTTCTGTTAGGTCCCTACCATTTCTGTCCTTTATTGAGCCCATCTTTGCATGAAATGTTCCCTTGGTATCTCTGATTTTCTTGAAGAGGATCTCTAGTCTTTCCCATTCTATTGTTTTCCTCTATTTGTTTGCATTGATCACCGAGTAAGGCTTTCTTATCTCTCCTTGCTATTCTTTGGAACTCTGCATTCAAATGGGTATATCTTTCCTTTTCTCCTTTGCTTTTCACTTCTCTTCTTTTCACAGCTATTTGTAAGGCCTCCTCAGACAATCATTTTGCTTTTTTGCATTTCTTTTTTTTGGCGATGTTCTTGATTCCTGTCTCCTGCACAATGTCAAGAAACCTCCATCCATAGTTCATCAGGCACTCTATCTATCAGATCTAGTCCCTTAAATCTATTTCTCACTTCTCCTGTATAGTCATAAGGGATTTGATCTAGGTCATACCTGAATGGTCTAGTGGTTTTCCCCACTTTCTTCAATTTCAGCAAATTTGCTATTTTTTCAATATGCCAGCAAATTTGGAAAACTCAGCAGTGCCCACAGGACTGGAAAAGGTCAGTTTTCATTCCAATCCCAAAGAAAGGCAATGCCAAAGAATGCTCCAACTACCGCACAATAGCACTCATCTTACACACTAGTAAAGTAATGCTTAAAATTCTCCAAGCCAGGCTTCAGCAATACATGAACCGTGAACTTCCAGATGTTCAAGCTGGTTTTAGAAAAGGCAGAGGAACCAGAGATCAAATTACCAACATTCACTGGATCATTGAAAAAGCAAGAAAGTTCCAGAAAAACATCTTTCTGCTTTATTGACTATGCCAAAGCCTTTGTGTGGATCACAATAAACTGTGGAAAATTCTGAAAGAGATGGGAATACCAGACCACCTGACCTGCTTCTTGAGGTCAGGAAGCAACAGTTGGAACTGGACATGGAACAACAGACTGGTTCCAAATAGGAAAAGGAGTACGTCAAGGCTGTATATTGTCACCCTGCTTATTTAACTTCTATGCAGAGTACATCATGAGAAACGCTGGGCTGGAGGAAGCACAAGCTGAAATCAAGATTGCTGGGAGAAATATCAATAACCTCAGATATTCAGATGACACAACCCTTATGGGAGAAAGTGAAGAAGAACTAAAGAGCCTATTGATGAATGTGAAAGAAGAGAGTGAAAAAGTTGGCTTAAAGCTCAACATCCAAAAAACAAAGATCATGGCATCCGGTCCCATCACTTCATGGCAAATAGATGGGGAAATAGTGGAAACAGTGTCAGACTTTATTTTTTTGGGCTCCAAAATCACTGCAGATGGTGACTGCAGCAATGAAATTAAAAGACACTTACTCCTTGGAAAGAAAGTCATGACCAACCTAGAGAGCATATTAAAAAGCAGAGGCATTACTTTGCCAACAAAGGTCCATCTAGTCAAGGCTATGGTTTTTCCAGTAGTCGTGTATGGATGTAAGAGTTGGACTGTAAAGAAAGCTGAGTGCTGAAGAATTGATGCTTTTGAACTGTGGTATTGGAGAAGACTCTTGTGAGTCCCTTGGACTGCAAGGAGATCCAACCAGTCCATCCTAAAGGAGATCAGTCCTGGGTGTTCATTGGAAGGACTGATGTTGAAGCTGAAACTCCAATACTTTGGCCACCTGATGCGAAGAGCTGACTCACTTGAAAAGACCCTGATGATGGGAAAGATTGAGGGCAGGCGGAGAAGGGGACAACAGAGGATAAGATGGCTGGATGGCATCACCGACTCGATGGACATGGGTTTGGGTGGACTCCAGGAGTTGGTGATGGACAGGGAGGCCTGGTATGCTGCAGTTTGTGGGGTCGCAAAGAGTCAAACACGACTGAGCTGAACTGGAACTGAACTGAATCTGTAGCAGTGGAATTGCTGAGTCCAAGAGTATCTGCGTTTATGCATTTAAATTTGTATTTATGTTGCCCAAACTGTGCCAGGGACTTTTTTGGGAGGGCATTAGCAGTGTGGAGAGAGAGAAAAAGTGAAAAGAAGCAAGCTCTCATAAATCTAGAGGGGGCCTGACGAAAGAGGGCAAGATGTCAGCCTTTTCCCATTCTACCTGCGGGGGTCAGCAAACGACTGCCCAATTTCCAGCCATAGGCTCAACCTTTGGCTAGCTGGAATTGACGAGATTGCCAAGGAAGGAACAGCTTTCCCATGCCAGCGGATGGCGGCAACCAGGTAATACCAACTTCTCAGGGAGGGACAGGACAGACTCAGGTGGGAAGATCTGTTCTCCCCTAGGCAACCCAGCGGCTTAGGAGCTCCCTTTTTGTCACTTCCAAGGCTGTGTGCCCTGGAGCAAGTGGCCTGACTTCTTTGAATTTCTCTTCCCTCTATTATAAAATGAGAATGATGATCACAACAACAACAGGTAATACTTACATGAATTCATATGGTAACCTCATTTACTCTCACAGTCACCCTTTTATGTAAATCATCCTCAGTTCAATTCAGTCACTCAGTTGTGTCCAACTCTGCAACCCCATGGACTGCAGCATGCCAGGCTTCCCTGTCCATAACCAACTGTTGGAGCTTGCTCAGACTCATGAGCATTGAAACAGTGATGCCATCCAACCGTCTCATCTCACCCTCTGTCGTCCCTTTCTCCTGCCTTCAATCTTTCCCAGCATCAGGGTCTTTTCCAATGAGTCAGTTCTTCACATCAGGTGGCCAAAGTATTGGAGTTTCAGCTTCAGCATCAGTCCTTCCAATGAATATTCAGGACTGATTTCCTTTAGGATTGACTGGTTTGATCATCCTAATTATACATTAATAAAACCCTAACCTTAAACCTAATTTTAATTAACATCCTAGTTTTATATTAACAGGTATAGACACTGAGGCACAAATGTAATCCATGCATACTGAGTGTTCGGCCCTTGTCACCCACTATGAGGCCATCCTCTCAAATAAGAGGATTACTTTTATAAATCTTTTTATAAAGACTATGCATTATTTTATAAATCTTAGGAAAGTGTTTCTCAACTTTTACTCCCCATTATTACCTTCTAAAGAGACCACTTTAATTTAATTTAAAGAGACAGTTAAATACTGATGAATTAAGATTTTGTCAGGGAGGTTTAAGCTTTGGAGGGCCACTTTGTGGCCTATTGAAATATTTGTTTTCTTGTCCCCTACTCTTCCGAACCAGTTTTCATCCTCTTGAGGGTGATTAATTTCACTGATAATTTGTGTTCTAGGGGGTTAAACGTGGCAAATAAACTATGACACAATGCTTTTGATCACTTAAAATTTTTAGTTCATTTCTTTTCATTTGTATTTTATTTGGCTTTGTCGGGTCTTAGTTGTGCGGATTTTTGGTGTGGTGCATGGACTCTTTGTGGCAGGCTGACCCAGTAGCTGCAGCTCACAGGCTCCAGGGCATGTGTGTTTCAGTAGCTGCAGTGCATGGGCCTGGCTGCTCTGAGGCCTGTGGGATCGTAGTTCCCCTACCAGGGATCAGACCTGAGTCCTCTGCATTGCAAGGCAGATTCTTAATGACTAGACCACCACCCCTTAATTTATATCCTCTTAAAGAGTCTCAAGATTTTCATCATGTACTGCTGCTTTGTCTACAAACAAAGAAAATACAATGAATCAGTTAGGGCTTCCTCAACATCTTCATCCTGAGAGTATATTCTTCAAAATCACTTTCCAACTTTTCCAGGTTGTCAATGTCTTTGCTTTATCACATGACATCTCCCTCTGTGCTATCAAGGATTCTTGCAAGGAGCATTTCTTTAAGACAATCTGCATTGTTTTCAAAGAATAAGATATGGAAAGGGGGAAAAACACATATGGTATGGTGGGGAAACAGGGGAAATAGTGCCTTCCAAGCAAGACAGAGTTGTCGGTAACGTGGCACAGCCCTCAGGTAATCCCTGGTGGGACTTCGCTGGTGGCCCAGTGGTTAAGACGTCACCTCCCACTGCAAGGGGTGCGGTTTTGATCCCTGATCAGAGAGCTAAGGTCCCACCTACCTCATGGCCAAACTACCAAAACACAACACAGAAATAATATTGTAACAAATTCAGTAAAGACTTAAAAAAAAAAAAGGCCCACATTAAAAAAAAAAAAGTAATCCCTGGTATGACATGGTAATGAAATTGAGCAGGACCCTGTAGAGCCTTGCCTGAGACAGACCCTCTTGTCTTCTGCCTTTTGTTCTTAGAAAAGTTTTAGTGTCCTAGGCCTTTCCCAAGTTCTGAAGAGTGAACTTAATCAGAGAAGTGAGAAAATGTAGAAAGAAAGGAAAACAGTTAAGCAAACGAAATAGTAATAGTTTAGTCATTGACATAGTAAAAGACCTTTAGTTCCTCCTCAAAAACTATAGATGATATTCCAAGCCCTAATTGAGCTGTTTTGGTTTCCCTAATGGCTCAGACGGTAAAGAATCCGGCTGCGATGCGGGAGACCTGGGTTTGATCCCTGGGTTGGGAAGATCCCCTGGAGGAAGGCATGACAACTCACTCCAGTATTCTTGCCTGGAGAATCCACATGGACAGAGGAGCCTCGTGGGCTACAGTCCATGGGGTCCCAAAGAGTCAGACACGACTGAGTGACTAAGCACAGCACAGACAGCAGATATTGAAACCCCAAGCAGGTGGAAGAAGTTAACTGTATGCTGCCCACAAGCAGGTAACCCCAGACTGGTTGGAATCAGAAGGTTGACGATTGAGATTCCCCCAAATAGCCACCTTGATACCTCACCACCACCCAGTGAAAAGGACATACAAGAGCTGACCATTCACCCTGTGACTTGCTCTTTCACCTTGCTTTTAAAAACCCTTTCCTGAAAAGCATTATGGTTTTCAGGTCTTTTGAATATGAGCTGCCCACGCTTCTTGTTGGGCTCTGCATTGGGCACCTTGCCATAAACGCTGAAATTTCCTTCCGAACAATCCGGTGTCATTAGATTGGCTTGACTACAGGCAGGGGATCAGACCCAAGTTTGGTGCAGTTCCAGTGAGCTAGGTACATCACCTCTGAGGTCTTTCCCCCACCAACCCATAAATTCAGTCCAATCATAAGAAAGCATCAGACAAATCAAAATGAGGGCCATTCTACAAAGGCTCTAACTAGTACGCCTCAAGACTGTTTTTGTTGTTGTTGTTCAGTCACTAAGTCGTGTCTGGCTCTTTGCAACCCCATGGACAGCAGCACGTCAGGCTCCTCTGTCCTTCACTATCTCCCGGACTTTGCTCAAATTCATGTCCACTGAGTTGGTGATGCCATCCAACCACCTCATCTTCTGCCACCCCCTTCTTATTTTGTCTCCAATCTTTCCAATGAGTTGGCTCATCACATCAGGTGGCCAAAACATTGGAGTTTCAGCATCAGCATCAGTCCTTTCAATGAATATTCAGGGTTGATTTCCTTTAGGATTGACTAGTTTGATCCAGACTATCAAAGTAATGAAAATAACCCACCAAACTTCCCCAAAACCCCAAACCACAGACTGATCAGGGGCCTAAGGAGACATGGTGATTAAACACAATATCCCGCAACAGAACAAAGGACATAACTGCCATGTACACTAGTGTTCACAGCAGTGTTATTCACAATAGCCAAAAGGTGAATGAAAGAACCCCAAGTCTCCATGGGTGGATGAATAGATGAACAAAGCATGGTAGATCCATAACATGGAATATTATTCAGCCTTAAAAAGGAAGGGGATTCTGACACATTCTACAACACGGGTTCGATCCTTGGTCCGGGAGAACCCCACGTGCCGTGGGGCAGCTAAGCCCATGTGCCACAACTACTGAGCCTGCGCTCTGGAGTCTGAGAGCAGCAACAAGAGAAGCCGCCTCAGTGAGAAGCCTGCACACTTCTTCTTTAGAGCACACTGCTCTAAAGAGCAGCCCCCACTTGCCACAGGTAGAGAAACCCTGCTCACAGCAACAGAGACCCAGCACAGGCAAAAATAAAATAAAAAAATTTAAAGGAGCCCTATGCCATTAACAGTCACTCCCCATGCCCCCTCCCTCAGCCTCTGGCAACCATGAATTTGTTCTCTGTCTCTGTGGATTTGTCTGTTCTGGACATTTCAAATAAATGGGATCATACAACATGTGGCCTTTTGCATCTGACTTCTTTAACTCAGCATAATGTTTCTGAGGTTCATCTACGATGTAGCATGAATCAATGAATCATTCCCTATTATGACTGGATAATATTCCATTGTATGGATAGACCACAGTTTCTTTATCTATTCACTGATTGATGCCCATTTGTGTTGTTTCTACTTTTTGTCCGTTTTGAATAATGCTGCAGAGAACATTCACGTACAAGTTTTTATGGGGACATAGATTTTCAATTCTCTTCACCTAGGAGTAAAAATTGCTGGGTCATATGGTAACTCTAAGTTTAACTTTTTAAAGACCTGCCAGATTGTTTCCCAAAGTGGCTGCATAATTTTGCATTTTTGTCAGCAGTGTGAGGGCTTCCCCGATGGGTCAGTGGTAAAGAATCCACGTGCAATGCAGGAGACACTGAAGATGTGGGTTCAGTCCTGGGTCAGGAAGATCCCCTAGAGGAAGGCATGGCAACCCACTCCAATATTCTTGCCTGGAGAATCCCATGGACTTCTGAGCCTGGCAGGCTATAGTCCATAGGGTCACAAAGAGTTGGATATGACTGAGTGACTGAGCATGCATGCATGAACACACACCAGCAGTGTATGCTGGTTCTGATACATCTACCTCCTGGTTAACACTGGTTATTGTGTGCCTTTTTTTATTATAGCCATCCTAGTGAGTGTGGTTTTGATTTGCATTTAACTTATCTAATGACTAGTGATGTGGAGCATGTTTTCATGTGCTTATCATTTGTATATCTTCTTTGGAGAGATGTCTATTCAAATCCTTCAACCGTTTTGTTTTGCTTTAATAGACATTTTTAGAGCAGTTTTAAGTTCACAGCAAAACCGAGAGGAAGGTGCAGAGACTTCCCTTACATCTCCTGCCCTACTAATGTACCATCTCCCCAGTTGCCAACACCCCCCATCAGAGTGGTGCATTTGTTATAATTAATGAATCTACATTGACCCATAATCAGTCAGAGTCCATAGTTTTAAATTAGAATTCACTCTTGATGTTGTTCATTCTGTGGGTTTGGACAAATGTATAATGATGCAAGTGTAATGATGCAGACTCATCATTATAGTATCATTCAGAGTGGTTTCACTGCCCTAAAAATCCCCTGCGTTTCGCCTATTCATCCCTCCCTCCCCTTAACCTTTGCCCATTTTTCACTTGGGTTATTTGCCTTTTTATTGTGATGGTGGTGATGGTGTAGTCTCTAAGTAGTGTCTGACTCTTGCGACCCCATGGACTGTAGTCTGCCAGGCTCCTCTGTCATGGGATTTCCCAGGCAAGAGTACTGGAGTGGGTTGCCATTTCCTTCTCCTCTTTTTATTTTTTTGTAGACTTGTGACAGTTCTTTATGTAGCTTGGCGACCAGTCCCTTGCCAGTTATGTGATTGGCAAATGTTGTCTCTGTTTTGTGGGCGGATTATTGTGTACACATAGGTTTTCATGTCCTCTGGGCAAATGCCCAGGAGTGGGATTGCTAAGTCATGTATAAGTGTCTGTTTAACTTTATTAAAAAACTGCCAACTCATTTTTCAGAGTGGCTGTACCATTTTGCATCACCATGAGCAATGTATAAGAGTTCCAGTTGCTCTATATCCTTGTCAGTACTTGGTATTGTCATTTTTTTTCCCCAAAAAATCATCCTCAGGGGTTCTTTAAAGCTTGATCGTAGTCATATTATATAAGATGGCTTCGCATATTTGGAAGCTGAGGCAGGGGCCAGAGGAGCCTGGTGGGAGGAATTGTGATGGTTCATGCCATGGAGAGCAGGGATGAGGGAAGGGGAAGCCTCAAGGGTGGTTCAGGGGGTCTAGAGTGTGGGGCTGGAAGTGGATAGGCAGGAGAGGAAAGTGGAAGGAGGCTAGATCCTGAGTCAGAAGGGCAGGGAATACCAGGCTGGGAACGTCCGACTCCCAGACCTTCTGCCCAGGAGGATTCTGGGTCTTAATAACATTGGCAGCTGCTACGTTGCCAGTAAGTTCTCTACATATGAACCTTCAAGTTACAAACTCAAAGATGTGAACCTGCATCTGGCTCCAGCAAGGAGTTGGAATTGGTGCCATCGATGTCAGATGGGAGTGAAATTGCAGCTTGCCCTCCATCTCCTATTGCTGATAGTCCTCCAGCTTTACCACGTCTCCCCTCCTCTCCCTCCTCCAGTCGGTTCCTCTTCTTGACTGTTCATTTGATGCCAGCCCCTGTACGCCAGCTATTGTACTGTACTACTGCACTTTTCAAGGGACTGTACTGTAGGATTTGAAATGTTTTATTTTGTGTGTTTGCTTTGTATGTACCATGTGTGTGAAAAGTATTATTACTGTATGAACAGTACAAAAAGCCAATTGTATTAGTTGAGTGCTTAGACTAACTTTGTTGGACTTAATGAATGAATTGGACTTAAGAACGTGCTCTTGGAATGAAATTCATTCAATACGTAGGGGAAATTACTGAATTTACCCCTTGAGGATGCGTGGTGCACATTAACATATTAAAGGGTCTGACGAGTCCTGCAATAAAGAACTATGGTGTTAATTTAACCCAAACTTAGACATTAGATTGCTTTTCTCAAGCCATAACATCATTCTCATCATCATCTCCAATGCACACCTCATCTAGCTTGTTCACTATCATGTGTCTACAATTGGCTTACATTCAATGGTCAAAAAAATTTTGCTTTTGGTTGGGGAAGTTGAGTGAATGATCTCATCGGATCTTCAGAACAACTCTGTGTTTTTGTTGCTTTGTCACTAAGTCCTGTCCGACTCTTTGTGACCCCAAGGATCGTAGCCCACCAGACTCCTCTGTCCGTAAGATTTCCCAGACAAGAATACTGGAGTGGGTGCCATTTCCTTCTCCAGGGGAATCTTTCAGACTCCAGGGATTGAAACCAAGTCTCCTGCTTTGGCAGGCAGATTCTTTACTACTCTATGAAGTAGGTACTAATATAATTTCCATCTTGCAAACAAGGCTCAGAGAGGCCAGGTGACCCGCCTAAGACCAGTAGGTGAAGAGCTGGAATTTGACCTGAAGTGTGCCGGCAGCCTCTCCATCACCCTGCCCATTTCTCAAAGATGCCCCACACCCCACACCAGTCTCACTGGTGATGGCAAGTGTGGTCTCCCCACTGAGGGATGCCCTGTGACCTCCCTGAGCCCTTCTCCTTGCCCTGATGACTGTGGACATATACTCAGGCCGTTGCCCAGAGAGCTTGGCTGTAACTTGAGTCTCACCCAGGCTGGGGGTGATGAGGAGGGTGGGCAGGTGACAGCCAGGGCAGGGAGATTTGCCCAGACACTGGTGAGCAGCAGCCTGGCAACCGGTGTGGCCCTGAGGAGATTGGGGGGCTTTGGGAGCCTGTTCCAGAGTCCAGGCAGAGGTCTCCACTAATGGGCAACAAGCAAACAGTCTTCACTCATGAGCAACTGGAAGCTTATCAGGTAGGG
>NW_011494793.1:292334-308568 GCF_000754665.1 Bison bison bison | reverse complement strand
AGTGGGTTTGGCAGCCTGGTTGTTTTCTTGGCTGAAGAAATGGGGACAGCATCCCTTCATCCTGGGGGGTGGGGGGCGCAGTCAGCAAGAGGTCCTGGGGTGGCTCTGTGTGTGGATTCAGGCAGTGATGGGTTGTGGGAGAGGAAGGAGGCACCCTCCGCATCAGGCAGGGTCTGGGTTAAGCCAACATCTCTCTCCACAGGACTGCACCTTCTTCACGAGAAAGGAAATCATGAGGTCAGTCTGAGGAGGAAGGGAAGAAGAGCTGGGCCCTTTCTATATGCTTTGCAATTTGACTGCAGTTGATGCTTAATGGGGGAATCGTGTGCTCAGTTGGTGGATGACGCAGAGATGGGAAGGCTGCTGAGACGTCCCATCTGGCCCTATTGCCACACCTCTAGGCTGACGAGCTCGGGCTTTCTCCTGAAGGTGGCAGGGAGCCATAGAGAGTGTGTGAGCAGGGGTGATGCAGATCAAAACTTCCCCCTGAGGCCCAGTGAGAACAGGCTGGGACCCCAGGAGGCAGAGTCTAGAGCCAGCTCTGGGTGGTGGGGTTGACATCAAGGTTAGAGGGTGAAGAGGTGGCCCCAGGCTACTGCAGGTTCCTGGTGTGAGCACTGATCCTCCTACAGCATCACTCAGCCCATGGAGCCATTATCCAGATTCTGGACCCACCCATGAACTTTGACTTGTGAAACCCAAGCTGGCTGGGGTTTGACTGCAGAGTGATCAGGGCCAAGGTCCCAATTGCGTGGGTGCAGGACATCCATTATTGATGGGCACAACTTCCACCAGTAAGCCCCATTGTCTGCGGGAGGACAGTTCACAGGGTCACCCTGACCATCATGATTGGATTACTTATGGGGAAACTGAGGCTCACACAGGGGAGGCTGACCTCAGACCCCTGGGTAGATGGGTAGAGCCCCAAAGAGTTTGAGGCTAACACTTTGTGTGTCTCAAGCTTCTTGCTTCTCACGCAGACCTACTGAGCAGAAAGAGGGGAAAAGGGGAAGAGGGACTTACTCGAGACCATACAGAAACCCAAACCCAGGCTATTCTCTGAAGGGACCCAGCAGTGAAGTTCCAGATAACCCCTCTTCCAGTTCCTAGCCATCATATGACCCAGAGGCTTCTATCCCCCCCTGAGACGTCCCTAACAACTTCAGGATCTCTGGCCCATCAAGGATGGTCTGTACAGGTGACTGCTCAGCATGTTCCAGTGACGGTACGGTATCACCAGGCAAGGGCATTGGAGTAGACACCTGACCCCACCATCTGGGCAGTGTGTATGGCCTTTGCTGTTTTGCAAAATGCCTTCCATTTACCCCTTTGAAAAACCTGAATATTAGACTGTGTCTCTGGCCCCTTGAGGGAACTGCAACCCCCATTATGGAAGGACAGAGGGAAAGTGTGAGGATGAGGGTCTTGCCAACAGTGTGATGATGTCTAGCAAATCGTAGATTGACTCAGAGTCTCTGAATGCTCAATGTGAGATGACCTTGCCTTAAGCACTCTCTTTTCTGTCAACCCCACCTGCCTGCTGAGCTCTTATTTGTGCTTCAAAGCCCAGCACCTAGCACCCATGCCCCCTCCTCCAGGAAGTCCTTCCTTCTCCTTGGCTTACTTTTCCCACTCTAGTTTCCCTTAGCTTTGGGGTCTTCTCTCTCTCTCTCTTTTTTACATTTTAAAAACAATGAATGAATTAATTTTCTGGCTGCTCTGGGTCTTGGTTGCTGTGTAGGTTTCTCCAGTTTTGGTGAGCAGGGGCTGCTCTCTGGTTGTGATATGTGGGCTTCTCACTGCAGTGGCTTCTCTTGGGAGCATGGGCTCAAAGGTGTGCGGGCTTCAGTGGTTGTGGTGTATGAGCTCAGTAGTTGCCTCATGGCATGTGGGATCTTCCCAGACCAGGGACCAAACCTGTGGCCCCTGCATTGGCAGGTGGATTCTTAATCACTGGACCTCCAGGGAAGTCCCTGGGGTCCTCTCTTTACCTTGGCCTTGTCCCTAGGGAGATAAAGATGTCTTTGTGTGAGGGTTGGGCCCAGGGCTGATGGCTCAGCATCCTTCAGTGTATAGTGAGCATCTGTGAAAGTGAGAGAGTAGAGACAAGCTCACCCTCACTCATCTCCCAGACCTTCTCATTTTTTCCCTCCCCATACCAGGCTCTTCTATCGCTACCAGGACCTGGCCCCTCAGCTTGTCCCTCTCGACTATACCAGCTGCCCTGACGTGAAGGTGCCCTATGAGCTCATTGGCAGCATGCCTGAGCTGAAGGTATGCCCGGGGCCCTGGGGCAGGCATGGGATAAAAAAGAAGGGATGTGCCTTGCTGTATTTCTATGAGGTGACTGTTGCAATTATTTCTATTTTACAGGTGAAGAAACTGAATTTCAGAGAGGTTAAGACACTTGTTTATGATCACACAGCTAGGACATGAGAGAGACACAATTCAAACTCTGGGTTGTGGGAAAGATGAGATGAAATAATGCAGGTAAAGGGCTTAGCACAGGGCCTGTGACATGGTAAGTACTCAGGAACATTGCACTGAGTACGTGCTAAGTCTCTTCAGGCATGTCCATCTCTTTGCAACCCGATGGACTGTAAGCCCGCCAGGCTCCTCTGTACATGGGGATTTTCCAGGCAAGAATACTAGAAGTGGGTTGCTGTGTCCTCCTCCAGGGGATCTTCCCAACCCAGGGATCGAACCTGCATCTCTTATGTCTCCAGCATTGGCAGGCAGATTCTTTACTGCTAGTGCCACCTGGGAAGCCCACTCAGGAACATTAGTTCTTCTTTTTCATAGTAGAAGCCATTAAAGACAGATTCTTCTCAGCAGGATGTTTGACACTAGTTTGTGACTCTGGAGGGAACTTGTGGGATAAAGGACAGAGAATAGAGATTATTTATCACAAGGACAGAAGCCTCATTCAAGAGGGGCAGAAAGTGTTGTGCTTCAGAATCCTCTTCCATAATTCAGCTTCTCCCAGGAAAAGGCTTCAGTCTCAGGCAGCCTGATCTCTTGAGGTAGTGAAGGGAAACACCAACTGCCCGAGATTTCCTCCCATCAGCTCTGCAACAAGCAGAAATGAGGTTCCTCCACCCCAACTGTTCAGAAACCCTCCCAAGGCAGCCTCTGATTGGCCATCTGGAGTCACATGATCATCCTAGAGGCAATCGCCATTGCCAGGTGAATGGAAATCCCTGATTGGCCTCACTGGGGTCATGTGACTGCCTCTGAAGCCAGAATGGGGGTTAACTGGCACCCAGGCCATAGAGGAAGAGACTGGAGTTGCCTGGGGTCCTCTCCAGGGATCATACGAGGAAGAGAGTCTTAGTGAAGGGTACTCAGAGGTTTCCAGGAAGGTGGGGGCTGACAGTGAAACCACACGGAGCCCCAGAAAACCTGGTAAGGGATGGATTTCCTGTCTCTAGGACAACCCCTTCCGTCAGAGGATCGCCCAGGTCTTCTCCGAGGATGGGGATGGCCATATGACCTTGGACAACTTCCTGGACATGTTTTCTGTGATGAGTGAAATGGCTCCCCGTGACCTCAAAGCCTACTATGCTTTTAAAATTTATGGTGCGTGCACAGACCCCAGGGTGGGGAAGTGGGAATGAACCCAGGTCTTGGGTCAGGGACTGCATGGCCATCATATATGTCTCACCAAGGGTTCTGAGGCCCTGCCTGGCCCTGTCCTTCATCCCAACTTGGTACCTCCCCCTCCACTCTATCCCTCTGCTAATTCCATCCAGCTACACTGGCCTGGAAAAGACTCTGATGCTAGGACGGATTGGGGGCAGGAGGAGAAGGGGACGACAGAGGATGAGATGGCTGGATGGCATCACTGACTCAATGGACACGAGTCTGAGTGAACTCCGGGAGTTGGTGATGGACAGGGAGGCCTGGCGTGCTGCGATTCATGGGGTCGCAAAGAGCTGGACACAACTGAGCGACTGAATTGAACTGAACTGAACTGAACTGAACACTGGTCTGGCTGTTTCCCCAACACATCAAACCCTTTCTGCCTCTGGGCCTTTGCCTCTGCTGTGCTTTTTGTCTAGAATACCTTTCCCCTAGTTCCTTCTTACCTTGATATCTCCGTCCAAAGTAGTCCCTGCCTCCTAGTCACTCCCGTGCCACATTCAATTTCTCTCCTGGCATGGAGCAGTGCTGCTTAACTTCTTGTTCATTCTTCTGTTCACATCTTATTGATTTTCTCTCTGAAGAGACCCTAGAGCAGTGGCAGTGTTTGGTTTGCCATCTGTCTCTGGCACATAGTAGGTATTCAGTAAATACTTGTTGAATGAATGAATGAAAATTTATCACAGTGCCTGGCACAAAGTAGGCACTCAGTAAATACTTATTGAAAGAGGGAATGAATGAAAAACAATTATCACTCGCCTGACACATAGTAGTGTTAGTCTCTCAGTTGTGTCCAACTCTTTTCGACCCCATGGACTGCAGCTTGCCAGACTCCTCTGTCCATGGGATGCTCCAGGCAAGAATACTGGAGTGGGTAGCCATTCTCTCCAGGAGATCTTTGCCGCCTGGGGATCGAACCTGAGTCTCCTGCATTGCAGGCAGATTCTTTACCATCTAGGCCCCCAGAGATTGACACATAGTAAGTGCTCATTAATACTTGAGTGAATGAATGACCTCCTAGCAGTTACCTACCCAATTCCAAAGCAAGATCTGGCTAATAGCCCAGGGTCTTGGGTTCCCTCCAGTGCCTCAGTTTCTTCCTTTGTCACATGGGGACAAGATGTGTTCACCACTGGCCCAGCCTGGTCACCCCCATGTCCCCACCTGTCCTGCTTTGCAGACTTTAACAATGATGACTACATCTGTGCGTGGGACCTGGAGCAGACGGTGAGTAAGCTGACGCGGGGGGAGCTGAGTACTGAGGAGGTGAGCCTGATATGTGAGAAGGTGCTGGATGAAGCCGATGGGGACCACGACGGGCGGCTGTCCCTGGAAGACTTCCAGAACATGATCCTTCGGGCACCAGACTTCCTCAGGTGATATTCCTTGCCATCCTGCACAATCCATTCCTATGTACGAGAGGAGTGCTCATGGATTAGATCCACAGACTGTGAAATTTCCTCCATTTTTTCATTTGTGACACTGGGGAACTTTCCTGACCTCCCTGGCCTCAGGCTGTGTCTTTTGAATGGGGCTAATTAGAGACCCTGGGGACACCTCTTGTGGGTGGACACAGCTCTTTGGGTGAGTAGAACATGGTTGGAACTTCAGTCCTTACTTGCCTGAACATTTTGCAGTGAACAGACTGGACAACTGTACTTGGCAACACTAGGGAAAATCAGCACTCTAGGGAGGATTGTTGTTCAGTCGCTCAATCATGTCCAACTCTTTTGCGACCCCATGGACTGTAGTCTGCCAGTCCAGGGGATTTTCCTGGCAAGAATACTGGAGGGGGTTGCCATTTCCTTCTCCAGGGGATCCAGCACAGATTAAATGAGTTAATACAGGGGGTGGGTGGGAATACATGGGAGATGTTTTTATATCTCCCATGAGCTTGGAATGGTTTTTACATTTTTAAATGGTTGGGGGAAAAAAATCATACTCCACAACACATGAAAGTGATATAAAACTCATATTTCCATGTCCATTGCTGGTTTTATTGGCATACAGCCACGCCTATTTGTGTTCATAGTGTTCACAGCTTCTTTTGAGCTTTAAGGTGACATTGAGTCATTGTGCAAAGTTGTAAATATCAATCATTTGGCCCTTGGCAGAAGAAAGTTGACTGACCTTGAGCTAGTACATGGAAAGAATTTAGAGCAGTTCTTTGCATACAGCAAGTGCTCAATAACTGTGCGCTATTGTTACTGTTGTGGCTTTCATGCCCAGAGGACCTCCTTCCTCTACCCTGGATAACAAGGCTGGTCTCCTGACCACTGAGACATGAATAATGACGCCATGATGAGTCCCTTGCCACTAACTGAGTACCTAATGTGCATCCTGCTCTGTATATTTGCCTCTTTTTAGCCCTCATTACTGTCTGAGCCACCAACTTCCCTAGAAGCTCAGATGTTAAAGAATCTGCCTGCAATGCAGGAGACCTGGGTTTGATCCTTGGGTGGGGAAGATACCCTGGAGAAGGGAATGGTTACACACTCCAGTATTCTTGCCTAGAGAATCCCATGGCCAGGGGAGCCTGGGCGGCTACAACCCTGGGGTCGCAAAGAGTTGGAAAAGACTGAGCGACAAACACTTTCCATTCTTTCAGCCCTCATTACAGTTCAGTTAGGGAGGGATAGCTGTTACTCCCATTTTGTTGTTCAGTCTCTCAGTTGTGTCTGACTCTCTGCAACTCCACGGACTGCAGCACGCCAGGCTTCCCTGTAATTCACCATCTCCCGGAGCTTGCCCAAACTCATATCCATTGAGCCCGTGATGCCATCCAATCTTCTCGTCCTCTATCGTCCCCTTCTCTTCCTGCCTTCCTTCTTTCCCAGCATCAGGGTCTTTCCAGTGAGTCAGCTCTTCGCATCAGGTTGCCAAAGTATTGGAGCTTCAGCTTCAGCATCAGTCCTTCCAATGAATATTCAGGACTGATTTCCTTTAGGATTGACTGGTTTGATCTCCTTTGTATTCAAGGGACTCTTCAAGAGTCTTCTCCAATACCACAGTTCAAAAGCATCAATTCTTCAGGGCTCAGCCTTCTTTATGGTCCAGCTGTCCCATCCTAGACTACTAGAAAAACCATAGCTTTGACTATAAAGACCTTTGTCAGCAAAGCAATGTCTCTGCTTTTTAATATGCTGTCCAGGTTTGTCATAGCTTCCCTTCAAAGCGGCATGTGTCTTTTAATTTCACAGCTGAAGTCACTATCTGCAGTGATTTTCGAGCCCAAGAAAATAAAGTCTATCACCATTTCCATTGTTTCCCCTTCTATTTGCCATGAAGTGATGGGACCAGATGTCGTGATCTTAGTTTTTTAAATGTTGAGTTTTAAGCCAGCTTTTTCACTCTCCTCTTTCATTTTCATTAAGAGGCTTTTAGTTCCTCTTAGCTTTCAGGCATAAGGGTTGTGTCATCTGAATATCTGAGGTTATTGATATTTCTCTCGGCAATCTTGATTCCAGCTTGTGCTTTATCCAGCCTGGCATTTCACATGACGTACTCTGCACATAATTTAAATAAGCAGGGTGACAATATATGGCCTTGATGTACTCCTTTCTCAATTTGGAACTAGTCCATTGTTCCATGTCTTGTTCTAACTGTTTCTTCTTGACCTGCATACAGATTTCTCAGGAGGCAGGTAAGGTGGTCTGGTATTCCCATCTTTTTAAGAATTTTCCACAGTTTGTTGTGATCCATACAGTCAAAGGCTTTAGAGTAGCCAATGAAGCAGAAGCAGGTGTTTTTCTGGAATTCTCTTGCTTTTTCTATGATCCAGTGAATGTTGGCAACTTGATTTCTGGTTCCTCTGCCTTTTCTTAATCCATCTTGTACTTCTGGAAGTTCTCAGTTTGTGTACTGTTGAAGCCTAGCTTGGAGAATTTTGAACATGACTTTGCTAGCATATGAAATGAGTGCAATTGTGTGGTAGTTTGAACATTCTTTGGCATCGCCCTTCTTTGGGATTGGAATGAAAACTGACCTTTTCCAGTCCTTTGGCTACTGCCGAGTCTTCCAGATTTTCTGGCATATTGAGTGTGGTTCTTTTAGGATTTAAAGTAGCTCAGCTGGAATACATCACCTCCAGTAGCTTTGTTCACAGTGATGCTTCCTAAAGCCCGCTTGACTTTGCACTCCAGGATGTCTGGCTCTAGGTGAGTGATCACACCATCGTGGTTATCCAGGTCACTAAGATCTTTTCTGTATAGTTCTTCTGTGTTTTCTTGCCACCTCTTCTTAATATCTTCTGCTTCTATTAGGTCCATACCATTTCTGTCCTTTATTGTGCCCATCTTTGCATGAAATGTTCCCTTGGTTTCTCCAATTTTCTTAAAGAGACCTCTAGTCTTTCCCATTCTATTGTTTTCCTCTTTTTCTTTGCATTGTTCACTTAGGAAGGCTTTCTCATCTCTCCTTGCTCTTTTTTGGAACTCTGCATATAGATGGGTTTATCTTTCCTTTTCTCCTTTGCCTTTCGCGTCTCTTCTTTTCTCAGCTATTTGTAAGGCCTCCTCAGACAGCCATTTTGCCTTTTTGCATTTCTTTTTCTTGGGGATGGTTTTGATCACTGTCTCACATACAATGTTATGAACCTCCATCCATAGTTTCAGGCACTCTATCAGATCTAATCCCTTGAATCTATTTGTCACTTCCACCGTATAATCATAAGGGATTTGATTTAGGTCATATGTGAATGGCCTAGTGGTTTTCACTACTTTCTTCAATTTTAGTCTGAATTTTGTTATAAGCAGTTTATGATCTGAGCCACAGTCAGCTCCTGGTCTTGTTTTTGCTGACTATATAGAGCTTCTCCATCTTTGGCTGCAAAGAATATAATCAATCTGATTTTGTATTGACCATCTGGCGATGTCCATGCGTATAGTTGTCTCTTGTGTTGTTGGAAGAGGGTGTTTGCTATGACCAGTGCGTTCTCTTGGCAAAACTCTGTTAGCGTTTGCCCTGCTTCATTTTGTACAGGGCCAAACTTGCCTGTAATCCAGGTGTCTCTTGACTCCCTACTTTTGCATTCCAGTCCCCTATGATGAAAAGGACATCTTTTTTTTGGTGTTAGTTCTAGAAGATCTTGTATGTCTTCATAGAACTGTTCAACTTTAGCTTCTTCAGGCTTGGATCACTGTGCCAATGGGGCATACTTGGGGCATAGGCTTGGATTACTGTAATACTGAATGGTTTGCCTTGGAAACAAACTGAGATCATTCTGTCATTTTTGAGACTGCACCCAAGTACTGCATTTTGGACTGTTTTGTTGACCATGAGGACTACTACATTTTTTTCTTTTTTGAGGGATTCTTGCCCACGGTGATAGATATAATGGTCATCTGAATTAAATTCTCCCATTCCCAGCCATTTTAGTTCACTGATTTCTAAAATGTCAGTGTTCACTCTTGCCATCTCCTGTTTGACCACTTTCAATTTGTCTTGATTAATGGACTTCCCTGGTGTCTCAGATGGTAAAGAATCCGTCTGCAGTGTGAGAGACCTGGGTTCGATCCCTGGGTTGGGAAGATCTCCTGGAGGAGGGATGACAACCCACTCCAGTATTCTTGCCTGGAGAATCCCCACGGACAGAGAAGCCTGGTGGGCTACAGTCCATACGGTCGCAAAGAATCGGCCACGACTGAGCGACTAAGCACAGCACAGCACACAGGGACCTAGCATTCCATGTTCCTTTCCAGTATTGTTCGTTACAGCATCTGACTTTACTTTCACCTCCAGACTGGGCACTGTTACCACTTTGGCTCAGCCTCTTCATTCCTTCTGAAGCTATTTCTCCACTCTTCTCCAGTAGCATATTGGGCACCTACCGACCTGGGGAGTTCATCTTTCAGTGTCATATCTTTTTGCCTTTTCATACTGTTCATGGGGTTCTCAAAGCAAGAATGCTGAAGTGGTTTGCCATTCCCTTGTTCAGTGGACCACATTTTGTCAAAGCTCTCCACCATGACCCATCTATCTTGGGTGGCCCTACACGGCATGGCTCATAGTTTCGTTGAGTTGGACAAGGCTGTGATCCATGTGATCAGTTTGGTTAGTTTTCTTGTAATTGTGGTTTTCATTCTGTCTGCCCTTTGATGGATGAGGATGAGGTTTGTGGAAACTTCCTGGTGGGAGGGACTGGCTGTGGGGAAAAGTAGGTCTTGCTCTGGTGGGCGGGGCCACACTCAGTAACTCTTTAATCCAATTTTCTGCTGATGGGTGGGGCTGTGTTCCCTCCCTGTAGTTCGGCCTAAGGTCAAACTATGGCAGGTGCAATGACTGTAGGTAATAAGTCCTTTTTAGGAGGTTGCCATTATCCTCATTTTACAGGGAAGTAAATGGAGGCCTAGAGAGGTAGCCTTAGAGTCTGGGGCAGAGCCAGGATGTAATCTCTGATCCAAAATGATGTGTGCTCTCAACCCCTGTAGGGGCCAGGAAGACCATGGCCTAGGGTTTATTGAAGGGGTCCATCTCCCCCTCACCCCAACCACCATGGCTCCTTGCCTGCCTTGGGGACTCGCGGTGGGAGTGTTGGGGAGGGGGATGAAGAGAGGTTGCTCTCTGCCTGCTGACAGACTCCTTTCCTCTTTGCACCCAGCACCTTCCACATCCGCATCTGAGGGCACCATGGAGGAGCAGCCGGGCCAGAGGACGTCGGGGTGACCCCTCATCCTGTTGTGAAATCTGCTTTCCCTGGGCTCCGGGAATAAATGCACGTCACTGAGTCACAGCTGCCTGGACAATGTGTTTCCCCTCTAAACCTGGTAGATCAGAGGGAGGCAGCCTGGGATCGCACCTCTGTCCTCACTGTGTGATTCTGTGTGGCTGCACCCTCTGTGGGCCATGATCTTCCCATTTGTACAAGGAAAGGGCTGACTCTGGACATCTCTCCACTGTGAGGGCTGGAAGTGACTCACCTGGTGCGCAGAGGAGATGAGGCCCCTGCTGTGTCCCGCCCCAGGGCATCCCCAGGGGTGGAACATGACTACTCAAGTCCCCCTTTCCCCCCCTCAATCCCTGAATTTCTCAAGGAAACTAAAGCTTCACCTCCTCGTTGAATCATCAGAACTGCCAGGGGAGGCCTCTGGGCAAGAATGTCACTCACTGAGGCTGGCACAGTGCTTTATCGTCACGAAGCACCTGCCATTCTGCCATTGCATTGACTCCCTGTGACATCCCTGGCAGAGAAGCACTCCACTTCATTCAGAGACAGTGGAGTGACTTGCCCAAGGCCACACCTGAAGTCATTTGCAGGGGCAGACTTGAGCCCAGGCCCACCTCACTCCAGATCCCAAACCTCTACATCTTGCAGATTTGGGAAGCCACACACTATTTCACTCGGGCTTCTCTGGTAGCTCAGCCGGTAAAGAATCCACCTGCAATGCCGGAGACCCTGGTTCGATTCCTGAGTCAGGAAGATCCCCTGGAGAAGGGATAGGCTACCCACTCTAGTATTCTTGGGCTTTCCTGGTGGCTCAGACAGTAAGGAATCTGCCTGCAATGTGGGAGACCTAGCTTCAATCCCTGGGGTGGGATAATCCCCTGGAGGAGGGCATAGCAACCCACTTGTGTTCTTGCCTGGAGAAACCCCATGGACAGAGGAGACTGGCGGGCTACAGCCCATGGGGTTGCAAAGAGCTGGATACAAGTGAGCGACTAAGCACAGCACAGCACATCACTCTGCTCCACCTAGAGTCATCTTGGGGGCCCATTCCATGGCTCTGATCCATCCAAGGAGTAATCATTCTTGTGACTGAAACCAGACTCCAGGGACCTTCCCAGACACCTCCACTGTGCATAATTTCTAGGGTGCCCCCTCCAACCCAAATCCCCATTTATTAAGCACCAACTGTGCACCAAAGCCCTAGGTTTTATTCACATTCTGCTGGTTCATCCTGAGAAAACGGAGACTGTTCTTCTCATTTTCTGGAGGAGGAAACAGGCCCAGAGAGGCCTAGTGACTCACCAAAGGTCACACAGCCCCATAACCCAAGATTTCCTCCTGAGCCCACTCCCAACCACAGCCCTGGACTGCCTCTCCCTTCTTAAAGCAAAGGGCCTCCTATGCTTCTCCTACAGCTGCCACTGATGTCAGGAATGCTACTGTGCCGCGCTTTCCTCGAGTCTCATCTCCTCCATTTGCACAAAAACCCAGGGGGAAGGCATGAACAGCTGTGCTCAGGTGCAGGGGATGTGGAGAAAGAGTTCAAAGGCCTAGCTTCAAGTCCTGGTGCTGACACCCCAGCCGTGTGTGTGACTTTGGCCATACCTCTTCTCTTCTCTGAACCTGTCTTCTTCTTTATTTTCTAAATTTAATTTAATTTTTTTTTTTTTTTGGTTGCACCTCAAGGCTTGTGGGATCTTAGTTCCCCGACCAGGGATCAAACCTGGGCCCTTGGCAGTGAGAGAGCAGAATCCTAACCACTGGACTGCCAGGGAATTCCCCTGCCTCTTCTTTAAAATATGCAGAATGAGCCTACCTGGCGCACCTACACAGAAGGTGAAAAAAAGTGAAAGTGTTAGTTCCTGTCAGGCTCTTCTGTCCATGGGATTCTCCAGGCAAGAATACTGGCGTGGGCTGCCATTCCCTTCTCCAAGGGATCTTCCTGACCCAGAGATTGAACCTAGGTCTCCTGCATTGCAGGCAGATGTTTTACCATTTGAGCCACCCGGGAAGTCCCTAGGTCTGCTGAGAGGCGTGAAAGAAATAATGAATGTGGAGGGTCTAGTGTGAGGCCTGGCGCACAGTAGGTGTCCTAGCCCCATCACTATAACTGATTGTTATTATTACTATTATGTTTTGATTGTGCCACATGGCAGGTAGGATCTTAGTGCCCTAACCAGGGATCAAACCTGTGCCCCCTGCAGTGGAAGTGTGGAGTCTTAACCACTGGACCATCAGGGAAGTCCTCATTATTATTATTAAAATGACCAGGTTGCCCCACTGGCAATCATAGGACCAGACCCAAGCAATGTTTTTATTACATTTCTCAGGTCCCTGAGGGCTAGTGGGTTACGGCAGAAAGCAAGAGGCCCAGGCATGAACAGCTCCCAGCAGTGAGGGTCCCAGAGCCAGGGCGAACCTAGCAGTACCCAGGGGCGAAGGGTGGCGGGGGGCGGTACTCCTCAGGGAGAGAGTCCTGGGGTTCTCTCAAGTCCGCTGGTCCTGGTTTGGACGCCTGTAAGGACAGGACCCTCACCACCGTCTGGTGCCAGTCCTTGACCTTCGAGGCTGCCTCGTTCCAGCTGACCGACCTTGAGGTTTTCCTGGAGGGGCCCTGTCTGTTTCTTGGAGCTTGGGGCTGTGCGGAGCTTGTGAGGGACGTGGCCACAAAGGGGTCCTTGTTGACGTTATTTTCCCAGACTGTGTCACCTGTCCCAGTTTCCGAGCCGTCGGTCACTGACGATGAGCTCAAAGTCGCCAGGTGGGATTTCAGCTGCTGCTGGACCTTCCTGCCCGTCTTGGGGAGCATCCTGAGATTCCTCCAGAGTTTCTGACGAGCCTCCTCGAGAGGACCCTCCATGGATGCACCTTTCAGCCCTGCTGACAGCTTCCTTTCCTTTGACCGATGGAGCGGGCCTGGCTTTGCAGAGGCCTGAAACGGAGAACAGATGAGACCTGGGGCCACCCCACCCACCAGAGCGCTGAATCTCCCCCAGAAACTGGGACCCAGGTCCCACCCAGACACCCCGGGATAGACAAAGATCCCAAGAGAACCCCCCAAACCTGATCCCATGGCCCATCCTTCCTGTCTCAGTAAAGGGCTTCACTGTCTCCCCCAGCGTGCAGCAGACTTTTCCCATAAAGGTTCAGAGAGCCAGTGTTTTCAACTTTGCGAGTCCAATAGTCTGTGCTTCATTACTCAGCTCTGCTATTGTGGGAAGCAGCCAGAGATTATAGTCAGTGAGCCAGCATGTCCGTGTTCCCAAAATACGGACACAGAAATGTGGGTTTCACCTGATTTTCACAGGTCGTGAAATACTATTTTCCTTTTGATTTCTTTCAAACACTCAAAAACACAAAAGGTGCACTTAGCTCATGGGCCACAAAGAGGGCCACAAAGAATACTCCAGTATTCTTGCCTGGAGAATCCCATGGACCGAGGAGCCTGGAGGGCTACAGTCCATAGGGTCACAAAGAGTCAGACATGACTGAAGTGACTGAGCATGCATGCAGGCATGGGGATTCAGACCATGACGATGACCTTCTTCCCCGCTTACCCTCCACCTCCAAGTCATCGGCAAGCTCCACCTTAGACACAACCTAGGGACTTGAACAACAGCAGGGTCTAATCTTCATTCTAGAGACTCTTCTCTGGCAGCTGTGGGTCACCTCTGCCCCTGCATCCTGCCACCCCACCTCCCACTTTCCAGATCGGAGATGCCACCTTTCTGTCACATACCTCCTTGAGTGGGGCTATGGGATAAGACGAGGGAATCTGATGTTCACTGAAGCCAAGAGCAGAGCTGGAGTCTTCCTCAACCAGTGCGTTGGAGTAAAGGAAGAGATCTTCATAATCCACATTTACTGGATCCCTCTGCAAGGCAGAGGGGACCTATAGCTCAGTCCCAAGGCAGGGGACAGGGATGGGGCTGGGGTCCTGTCCCACCCACAAAACTTCCCACAGCAATGACTGAGGGCTAGGCTCTGTCCTCTGGGCCTTATAAGGATTATGCTACACTCACAGCCAGTTTCTGAGGGCCTAGGCCACACTCATCAGTCCTTATAAGGAGACACACCCCTCCCACAACAGCTTCTGGGGGCCTAGGCCACGCCCATCAATCCTTATAAGGAGATATGTCCCTCCCACAGCAGCTTCTCAGGGCTAGGCCCCACCCACTGAGGCTTATAAGGAAATATGCTATTCTGGTAGGTCAGACAAGGTTATACCTGGTACGTGAATCCCTGTAAAAAAACCAGCCTGGGGACCCAGGGAACAAGGACCAGGAGGGGCGGGGCCCCAGGGGAACAGGGACTGCAAGAATGATGGAATCTCAAGAGGCAGAGGGGGCATGCAGGAGCAAGAGTTTGGGGGGCTTGGCCCTTGGGGGGTCCCAATCCTCACCTGTGGGCAGGACTGCATCAGCAGGTCCCCATGTGGTCGCAGCGGTTGCTGCTGATAGAAGGTGACCAAAGCATCTAGAGAGTCATGGACCCTCTCTTCCCCAGGGATCGTGAAGCTCCCATCATCCAACAGTTTCACCATGAAGTGGTGGCAGCAGTTCTGAGCTCTGTGGAGATACGGTTGGAGCTAGGCTATCCCATTCTCCATCATATGGTTCCCAACCCAACCCCTCCTCCCCACTCCACCCCCAGCTCTTGAGCTGGCAGCATCATGTCTACAGCCCGCTGCCTAGATTCCCTTGTACGCTCCTCCACTCATTAGCCATGTGACACTTGGCAGGTGACTGTACTGTGCCTCAGTTTCCCCCTTTATAATGGGAGGCTATTCAGGCCTTCTTGTGAAGATGGAAAAATCTACTGCAGGTAAAAGCTTAGCTCCATGCCTGGCAAGGGTAATTGATCAATAGAAATGACAATGAAAATTGGTACAGATACTCAAAAATGTTTCATTATTAATGAATGAATGCATTTACTGATTGGCCACTGTGTGCTTACTGAGCTTCCCAGGTGGCGCTAGTGGTAAAGAACCCACCTGCCAATGCAGGAGACATTAGAGACATAGGTTCAATCCCTGGGTCAGGAAGATCTCCTAGAGGAGGGCATGGAAACCCATTCCAGTATTCTTGTCTAAAAAATTCCATGGACAGAGGAGCCTGGTAGGCTATGGTCCATAGGGCTGCAAAGAGTCAGACACAATTAGAGTGACTTAGCATGAATGCAAGCATGTGCTTGTTATGTCTCATTTAGTCCTCACATCAAGACTCTGAATTAACTTTAGCATTTTGATGTTAGAGGTGAGGACTTGGAAGGAGGCACAGAAAGAGTGAGTAGCTTGTCCAAGACCACACAGCATGTTAACTGGCAGCCTTGGGCTGCCTAAGTGACTGAAGGCGTGAGCTTTTCCCTCTGTGGGTAACTCTGTAATAGGACCATTTAAAAAATTCCTTTGGAAAAAGAAAAATTCCTTTGGCCTGGAATCCTTTTGAAAAGTAGTCTGTGCTACTAACTCCTCTAACTGAGATGCTGGATCAGGCATTGAAAACTTAGGGAGCTGAGCTGCCCTGGTTTTCCATAACATGTCCCCAAGGAAGTCAGAGGGTTGCCATTTATTTATTTATTTTTAAGTTAACTTATTTAATAATTTTATTTTTGGCTGTGCTGGGTCTTCTATACTGGGCAGGCTTTTCTCTAGTTGTGGAGAGCGGGGGCAACTCTCTACTTTTGGTTCCCGGGCTTCTCATTGCAGTGGCTTCTCTTACTGCACAGCGCAGGCTCTAGAGCGTGGGCTTCAGCAGTTATGGTGCTCAGTAGTTGCGGCTCCTGGGCTCTAGAGCATAGCTGTGGTACACGGGCTTAGCTGCTCCATGGCATATGGGATCTTCCCAGACCAGGGATCGAATCCGTGTCTCTTGCATCTCTTGCATTGGCAGGCGGATTCTTTACCACTGAGTCACCAGGGAAGTCCAG
>NW_011494793.1:262772-292234 GCF_000754665.1 Bison bison bison | reverse complement strand
AGGGAGTTAGAGGAAAGGCAATAGCTACTCTTGGGTCTCACGCAATCCCTGTTATCACACAGTCTCAGTTACCACCAAGCCCACGTCTGCTGGCTTCAGCCATACCTGCAGCTGCCCACTCTTCAGTTAGATTCTACCAGACCCTCATAGTGTTGCTCCCTGAGAAGCTGTGGTGTGAAGCACCCATGTCCCCTCCCAGTAGGCCCCAGAGTCCCCCTGCTGCCTCCCCTAGCCCAGGCCTTACTTGTAAGACAGTGTGTAGCCCACGTGACTGTGACTGACCCTGATGAGGAAGGATCCCAGGGGCTGTGACTCCAGTAAATTTTCAGCATCCCTGGAAGGCAAATACAGGAAAGAGATGGATAAACACACTGGCCAGACATCTGGTATACCAATCACCCAGTAGTGGCACCCCCTGAGCCACAGCGGTCTGTGCTTTTCTTTTTTTAAAAAATTTTTATTTATTTATTTTAACTGGAGGATAATTGTGGTGGTTTAGTTGCTCAGTTGTGTCCGACTCTTTGCGACTCCATGGACTGTAGCCCACCAGGCTCCTCTGTCCATTGGAGGATAATTACTTCACAGTATTGTGATGTTTTTGCCATATATCAACATGAATTGGCCATAGATATACATGTGTCCCCCATCCTGAATACTGCTCCTCCCTCCGTCCCCCCCCACCCTTTCCCTCTGGGTTGTCACACGGCACCAGCTTAGGATGTCCTGCTTCATGCATCACACTTGCATATGGTTTTCCATTTCCTAAGTGAACAAACAGCTTAAAATCACTTCTTTTCTTGGTTGTTTCAGACCTTGGGATATTCAGAGACAAGGATGTTCTCCCAGAGGTGGTAGGAAGTCTCTGATGACCTTGACCATCTCTCACAGCCCCTGCTTGCCTTCCCAACAACTGGAAGGCAAATCAAAGACAGCTTTGGGTAGATCAAGGTGTCACAGGTAATAAAGCAGGAGCTACTCTCAAATGCTTTTGATTTAAAAATTTTTTAAAAATATTTTATTTATTTGGCTGTGCTGGTCTCAGTTGCAGCACACGGGATCTTCCATCTTTGCTGTGACCTGCGAACCCTTTAGTTGAGGCTTGTGGAATCTAATTCCCTGACCAGAGATTGAACCTGGGCCTCCTGCCTTGGGAGCGCGGAGTCTCAGCCATGGGACCACCACACGCATTTGATTTTAAATGCATTTGTTTTTCATTAGCTGTGTGACCCCTGGCGAGGGTCAGTCCCTTTCTGACCTTCAGCTTCCTTAAGGGGAAAGTAAACCCTAACTCCCAGGGCCCATGGGAGGACAGATGAAATGCACATGGTATGCATATGGGAACTGCCGGCTGGTGGGAACACACAAGGTGCTCACTATTATTATTACTATTATCTTGGGTTCACACCTAGTGAGAGGTAGCCTTCTAGGAGACAGAAGGGGGATTTTGGACATGAGCTATCTACTACAGTGCAAAAGGAAATGGAAACCCACTCTAGTATTCTTGCCTGGAGAATTCCACAGACAGAGGAGCCTGGTGGACTACAGTCCACGGGGTCACAAAGAGTCGGACACAACTGGGCAACTAACATCTACTACAGAGGCCACTGGCCACGTGTGGCTGCCGAGCACTTGAAATATGGCTGGTAGGAATCGAGATATACTAAAAGCATATAATACGTGCCAGATTTTAAGGACTTAGGGCTAATTACATGTTGAATATACTGGTTTAAATAAAAAAATATGATTAACGTTAATTCCACTTCTTTCTGTTCACCTCTTTTAATAAAGCTACTAAAATGACATAAAATTACAGTGCATGGCTTATATTATACTTCTGCTGTGCACCCCAGAACTTAGAAACCATGCCCAATTCCTCCTTTCTGTGGCTTTCACAAGGTTTCCTCAACTTCCTGCATTTAGAATGTGGCAATAAAGGTTCTTTTCGCTGTTTATTTAGAGCTAGCCCCTGGGGGTGACTAGGTGGATTTGTTCGTGTCCTAGGAGCTCAGTCTGATGTAGAAAGTGCATTCTGGCTAAACCCTGATGGACAGAGAGCAGCTGTTTGGGGGGCACTGTGTAAAGAAAGATTCTGAACCTGCATTTCACCATCACTGACTCAGTGAGGTTGCAGCCCAGCCTGAGCGAGGTGAGGGGAAGGGGCCTGTCAGGTCCTGGGCGGGACTGCTCTGGTGGCCACATGTATAGAGAGAGCTGAGGTCCAGTAACTTGCCCAAGGTCGCATAGTAAGTCCATGGAGGAGACAGAATTTAACCCTCTTAACTCACTTAGCACAGCTGAGCCCAGGATCCTAAAGTCAAAACCTGCCTAGGGTGGGGGTAGACCAGGAAAGAAGGTGAAGGGCAGGGTGGAAGGTGTGGCGGTGTCCTTACTCTCTTGAGATGGCACCGTGGAACCACTCAGGGACCCCTTCACAGGTCAGCTGGTCCACCTGCGTCTGCACGAACCAGTCCAGTCGTGGAGGCAGTGGTGGGGGCAGCCTTCTGGCCTCGGTCATGGCTTCCAGGGGTGAGGGCTGACCTGGCAATGGGAAGGAGGAAAGAGAGTCAAGTGTGGTCCACTTCCCACCTTCACTTCATTCATGCAGTTCATTCTGCCTCCTCCTTTGAGAAGTCCTCCAGGTTGGACAGAGCCAACAGGATTGAAATCAACTTGTTTCTTGAGCACCTACTATGTGTTGGCACTTAAAGCACATTCATTCATTGACTCATTCCCCCAAAACCCCCTCCCAAGGATTCTTCCTTTTCGTTTTATTCTTATTATGTGTACCATTACTACAAATATTAGAAAGCCCCTTTTATACATACATGTACTTAAGTTTAGAGCTTCCCTGGTGGCTCAGTTGGTAAAGAATCCACCTGCAATGCAGGGAGACCTGGGTTCAATCCCTGGATAGGGTAGATCCCCTGGAGAAGGAAATGGCAACCCACTCCAGTATTCTTGCCGAGAAAAATCCCATGGACAGAGGAGCCTGGTAGGCTACAGAGCACGGGGTTGCAAAGAGTTAGACACGCCTGAGCGACTAAACCACCACCATTTAAGTTTAAGAACTGAGCTTGTGTCACTCAGTCGTGTCTGACTCTTTGCGACTCCATGGATGGTAGCTCCTCTGTCTATGGAATTGGATGGAATTCAGCAATTGGATGGAATTCAGTATTCCAGGCAAGAATACTGCAGCGACCCGACCCAGGGATCAAACCCAGGTCTCCTGCATTGCAGGCAGTTTCTTGACCATCTGAGCCACCAGAGAAGTCCGAATTTATGTAAAGGTTAAATTTAGTAACTATCACTTTCCCAGGAGGGATGTGGAGATGGCAAAATAATGAGTGAATGAATGAAATAGCAGGTACACAGTGGGTGTCGTAAAATGTTGCCATGGTTTCATTAAACACTACAGAGATGTGGCCCCAAACAGCTGCCGCCGCCACTGTTGTCACCGAGGGTGGCGGCTACAGATGGCACATCTATAACTTGACAAATGCATGATTAATTCACACACATTCTCAACAGTTTTAAGCTCAGGTACCAATGGACTTCATGAGGCAATGACACAGAGCTGGAAAACACAGAAAGAAAACAGCAGCAATTCGCAAAATGGTATTAATTGAGTGAAGAATCAGCCAAAGGGTTGTGCCCTGCTTGGTTGTGCACACATGACCCTTCACTCTTACCCTTAATTCTGTGCCCACACCAGAGCTCAACCCTCCCCCGTTCCCCATTGGTCTGATTTTTCAATATCTCAGAAGGTCTTTGTTACCAAGCTGTTTCTACAGGGAGGGTGTGTTTATCAACCCAGCCAATATTGACTTTCTCTTGCCAGAAGACAGATGCTAAGCACACCCTCTGGGGAAGAACCCAAAGAAACTGTAGTGAGTGAAATTAAAGAAATCTATTAAGAAATGTTTAATAAAGCAGGGTGATAAATCAACTGAGCCCAATCAGAGCCAGACAAACTGGGTTCAGACCGCAGCTCTCCCACTTGGCTGCTGTGTGATCTTGAGCATCTCACTTAACCTCCCTGTGCCTGAATTGTCATCTGCCATTTGGGGCTAATGATGGTAATTGCCTGAGAAGGTACAGTTAGCACAGAGGTCAGCATGTACTCATATAATGAATATTCATGAATCCAGTAGTGACGCAGAATGAGGAAATATTCACAGGCTTGTTCTTTTTGCTACCTGGGAGAATTCTTACTTATCCTTCAAGACCCAGCAAGAATATCCCTCCTCCAGGCAGCTTTCTTGCCTCTTCTCCAGGACAAAGCCCTGGCATCCATCTCTGTCTTCCATCTTTCCTATCATTCCCGCCTCTTCCTTAGCCTTGCCTCGTGGAACATCTGTGTCTGGTTCTGTCTCTCCCATATTAGGGGCTCTTGGGGATCAGGTCCAGGGCTAGGTTCTTTTGGATTTTTCTGGGTCCCCAGCATCACCTGGCACTGAGAGGGTGGCACAGGGGAGGGTGCAGGGTGATGAGTGAAGTCATACTAAGTTTTAAGCTCCTGACCACAGCCTCGGAGCCTCCCCCACCTCCTTATCACCCACATCCTCATCACCCACATCCTTGCTCTGCTCCACATTGACCAAGCTCACTCTCTCCTCTCCATGTGTCTGCCCCAGCTGTGCCCCTGTCAGGGATGCTCTTTTCCAAATTCCAGCTCTATTTTCCAATGGTCACCTACCAGTGCCCCCAGAAGGTTCTTCCTGCCTCTCTGGACCCCGCCAGCCCTGGCTCTCCTTCTGGTCCAGCCTGGTTCCCATGTGTTATCTCCTCAAGGGTGGAGATAAGGCTGAAGCTCTTGGGGCCCCAGTCTCACCCAGCATGGGGTGGGCACAGAAATAGGCACGTACCTGGGAGACCCCTGTGGGGCCCAAGGCCCTCACTCTGGCTCTGCCTCCGCAACTACAGGAGCCTTGGGTTTCGGTTTAGGGTCTGCACGTCAGCAGGGCGGGGCACTCTGCCCCAAGTGGTTCCTGTTTCCTTAAGTAGGTGAGCCCTGGGCGGGGACTAGGACGCCAACTGGCCCCCACCCCCACCCTCGGCCCCATCTGCAGGCCAGCCGAGCTGCTGTGTGCAGGCGGATGGACACCCTTCCTCCATCCAGACCTTGACAAGTCTTTTTCCTTTTTTTACGTTTTTTTTTGGTTGGGTCTTCGTTGCTGCACGTGGGTTTTCTCTAGTTACGGTGAGCTGGGGCTGCTCTTCATTTCTGCTTTTCTTGTTGCAGAGCATGGGCTCCAGGGCGCGCAGGCTTCCACAGCTTCAGTGTGTAGGCTCAGTAGTTGTAGCTCTCGGGCCTAGCGGGTTCTCAGCATATGGGATCTTCCCAGACCAGGGATCGAACCCGTGTCCCTTGCACTGGCAGGCAGATTCCTATCCACCAGCTGCCAGGGAAGCCCAGACCTTGACAGGTCTTTACTGAACACCTATTGTGTGCTAGATCCTCAGGAGACACAGAGGTGACCCCAAGACAGGCATATAGGCCCTGCCCTCCCAGCATTGATAACCTGGCAAGCAACGAAGAGGAGTGAGAAATGATTCATGTCGTCGTTTTAAAGTGGACAGCCTATTAGGAAGGGGGAACTGGTGTTGCAAGAACCCCCAGAGGAGGCCAAACTGATCTGGAGGAAGGGCTAGGGAGGGGCAGGTTGGAGTCAACTTGACTTGGGGGTTGTTGCATGGGAAGAATGTTCTGGGTGAGGGTGGGGTGAGAACAGCAGAAGCAAAGGGCCTGAGGCAGCAGGGCTGAGCCTGAAGGGGCAAAGGCCGCACTGCATAAGCAGGGCTACATTACGACTTCCTCCGTAAGCAAACAAACAAAGCACCCATTTAACATTCTACTTTATGACTGCATTGACATCAAGACCAATGCAGGCCAGGCTGGATACATTTTATATGTTCATTATTATTGTACCCATTTTTTTTTTCTGATTAAAACAAAAACAGAACTAAGACATTTTGACAGGCATCCTACACACACTGTGGGCCCCGAGGGTGGGAACCCGGCCTAACGGATCAGCTAGCCCCACATGTATGCTGGCTACCTCACCCCTCCCCGGCAAAACCACTTCCTCTGACCTTCTCAGACAGAAACGGCCCAGATCGCTGCGGCTGAGCTGGGGCCTCCCTGCGGACCTATCGCCCTGGTACAGCTGGTCTAGATAGCTGCCTCCCCCAACCCCCACTGCCAATTGAAGGCTCCAGTTGGATTGCCCCCAGCCCCCTGCTGACCCCTCGCACCAGGGGTTGTGACGGGAGTTGGGGGTACTGGTCCTGAGCTCGTGAGTCCACTGTGCTCAAATAGGAGATGCGTGGAGCTCGGTTTCTCACTCACTCACCCACTGTGTGGCTTTGCGTGAGTCAGACTCCCTTTCAGTTTCTGCATCTGTGAAGTGGGCACAGGGACAGCCCTCCTGAGCCACGTGATGATAAGGTGAGACAACCTTGCAGCATGCAGCATGGCGTTCAATTAAGAGGAACACGGGGACTCTTCACTGTGATTTAAGCTGATGCCTTTGTTCCTGGCTGGGGGAGAGGCAAGCTTGGCCTCCCCACTTCACCTCTCGGATCCTCTATGCCTTCTCCAGCCCGATGGATGGGCTCCCAGCCTTGAGGAGGGGAGCAATGCTGTTGTGGAGGGACAGAATCGACCAACAGACCTTTATCACAGAAAGTCTGACCATCAGGGACCTCATTTACATGAAGCTCAGTCTCTAGAAACATGAGGTTTTTCAGTCTCCAGGCCACCTCCCTGAGGCCCCACCATAAAGGGCGCCACTCTGATGATGCTGACTGCGTGGGGGATGTGTTCTTTCACAGGCCAAGTCCTCCCCTGAGGCTGTCACAACAGAATCACCCCCACCTCTTGGTGACCAGTCTTTGAACCTGTGAATAGACACGTGGCCCTTGGAGGAACATTCCAGAAGGGGACCAGCAGGGAGACAGTAGGGCTGGGGGGCTCTAAAACCCCTGTCCACCCCCTTAAGTCAGCCCCTTACTCTAGGATCTGCAATCCTCGCTGGAGCCCTCAGCTGGTGTGACATTCAGTGGACCCCGTGTGGCGTGGCTTTCTGGTAGCAGTGGCCACAAGGGAGTCTCAGCCCTGGGACACTCTGGGCTGTGGACGTCAGGGCTGGGGAAGCCCTGTCAACTAGGCTCTGTCAACTCTGGGCTTCACGTGGCTTCATGGTCTCACGTTTGTGCTCCAATGCCTCCATTCTATCAATTCATTCATTCGTTCATTCCACAGACACTGGCGAGCCCGACCTGTGGGCACCATGCTGCTGCTGCTGCTAAGTCACTTCAGTCGTGTCTGACTCTGTGTGACCCCATAGACGGCAGCCCACCAGGCTCCCCAGTCCCTGGGATTCTCCAGGCAAGAACACTGGAGTGGGTTGCCATTCCCTTCTCCACGCTAGATGCTGGTAAAGAAGACCAAAGAGATTCTGTTCTTGTCCTGCCGGAGCTCATTATGGTCCATGAGGAGACTGATGCCATGCAAATCCACATGCAGGAGAGGCTGGCAGGAGAGAGAACAGCAGGGGAAATGTCCTGGGAGCGGAACAAACTCAGCAGGCTTGCAGAGCAGACAGGCAAAGTATCCAAAAGGTGGAGACAACCCAAACATCCATCAGCAGGTGAACGCAGAAAAGACGCGGTCCATTCACACAGTGGGATGTTACCCAGCTGTAAAACGGCATGAAGCGCATGACTGATCCCCAAAACTTTATGCTGAGCGAAAGAAGCCAGATGCAGGTCACACAGTGTATGATTCTATTTATATGAAACGTTCAGGACAGGCAAATCCATAGAGACAGAAAGCAGATCAGTGGTTGCTGGGGGCTGAGGAATGGGGAGTGACTGCTAATGGGTAGCAGGTGATAAAAATGTTCCCAAACTGGTGATGGTTGCACAACGCTGCACTCTGCGCTGGGTGAATGCTATGTGTGTGAATCACATCTCACTAGAGCTGTTATTGGGAAAGACACTGATGCTGGGAAAGACCGAAGGCAGAGGGGAACAGATGAGGTGGCTGGATGGCATCACCAACTCAGTGGACGTGAGTTTGAGCAAACTCCAGGAGATGGTGAAGGACAGGGAAGCCTGGCGTACTACAGTCCATGGGGTCACAGAGTTGGACACAACTGGGTGACTCAACAACAGAAGCTGTTATTAGAAAGAGCCGAGGTATCGTGTGTCTCTGTACGGCAGGGGAGATGGTAGTGGAGAAGCTGATTCTCTACCTGCCGCCTCATCAAGATCTTTAGAAACAAGGAAAAATAATGACTCTCTGAGCAGGAGGCTGATACAAGGTGGGACTGAGCTTAAGGATCCCACCTGACCTGGGTGGGAGCAACCGATGGAAACTTGGGGCATAATGGAGCAAATACTTTACAGCTCAAAGCTGGTAACTTGGATGACCTGTCCCTGTTAGACAAGATGTAAAACAAGAGGTGAGCTTTGCTCTTGGGAGACAAGTTAACAGTGCTAATGGTAATGAATCAGATAATGACAGAGGCCTTAGCAGCAAGTCAGGGATGTGCCCTCAGGACTTTTCAGAGCCATCCCGTAAGGTGGAGACCATGACACTGTCCACTTTACAGATGAGGGAACTGAGGCTCAGCCCTGGTTGAGAGCGGGGTCTGAAGCAGGATCTCCTGATAGGTGAGGGAGGGAGCTCACAGTGGAGTGCTCAGCTTGGCAAAAAAGGTGTCAGCAGGACCAAGAGAAGCTCGGTGGCATGGCAGGGTAAATGTGGACACAGTGGGCTCAGTGGAGGGCACGGTGCTGGCAGTGAGCGCTCTGTTTTCCTATGCTGTGTGTGTGTGTATGTTTGGGGGTGCTGGAAAGCTTATTTTCCCGTCAGTCTTCTTATAATTGTGTCACCTCCTCAGAGCTTGAGGCTACCTTCTCCTCCAGCTTGGGTTAACCTGCCGCCTCCACGTTGATCCCGTCCAGACCCGAGGCCCCTGCTGACCTGGGCTGCGTTTTAAATAGCAGGCATCCTGTGAACCCAAGTCTGGCCACATCCGTGTACCTACACGGAAAATGCGGACATAAAGATCCGTTAGCTTTGAAATGAGCTTTAATTTGTTTTCTGTAAGTGCATTTATCGACGTAAACAGAGCAGGTTAAAGAGATTTCCAGGGGAGAGCAGACTATTGCTGGTATGTTGGTTTTAATTCAAAAAAGAAAGAGAAAGGCTCCCTGGTGACACCCCTCTGATCTGGCGACCTGGTCCTGACTGCCGTCTCTCCAGGAACTTAAGAGCTGTTGAAACAGCAGTGGGCGACGACGGCAGTTGAAAACCCACCCAGACTGCTCTGCAGCCAGGCCCTGCAGGCCACCCCTAGCTCTTGGCGCGGGAAGGGTGTGCGTGTGTTCCCGATAGATCACCTGGGCCTGCCATTGTAAATCAAAGACGGAATCACCTCCTGACACTACAGATCTGGAAAAATAAAAATCTCTAGCAAGAACGTTCAATTTGGAGACGACGGGGGAGGAGGAGGAGGAGGAGCGGGCGCCCTGGCAGAGGGCGGGCTGAGTGGAGACGGTGCTTGAGTGGGGCCCCCGAGGCATGCACGTGACCCCTCAGCGCTCAGGGGGGCTGCGGGAGAGACCTACCAGCCGAGTGCAAGGCCCGGCTGGATCAGGGGACCAAACCTGGCTGTAAACAGGAAAGGCCACGCCATGCTTCTTTCCTCAGGATTTCCTTAATTTGTGCTTCCCTTTGGTTTGACAGTTAAAATGAGATGGGATGGGGGGAACGGGGTGGGGCCGGGGATAATGGTTTCTGTCACTTGTCCAGAAACTGAGAGAAGAGCTGACAGCGGGCGTCGGATGTGCAGGGCGGGTGCTTCCCGGCCTGACGTGGCTCATCGTGCTCAGCGTGTGGAGCCGAGCGCTCCGGGAGCGGTCGCCAGCCTCTGGGGGCCTCGCTTCTGCCGCAGGGGGATGTGGATGGTGGGCGGGCTTCCCAGTGGGGCTCTGGCTCTCGAGGCCCAGAGGTGGTGGCCTGCCGCGTGGGCTGCTGCTGACGGCCACGCCGCGACTCCATCTCTCTCTCTAGTTACACTGTGTGGACCCATTCAGTGGACGTCGCAGGAAAGACAGCAGGTTCTTTTCACTCATTCCATCTCCAGAGTTGAAAAAGAGCAGTTGCTAAAATAAACGATTTCTCGATTGTGTTCTGGTGGCCGTGGGCCCAGTGGCCGCGGTGCGGCTGGGGGTGCTGGAGGGGGGAGGGCCCCGGCTGAGTGAGGGGCTCACTCAGGACAGGCACAGTCAGCTGGGCCGAGCGAGGCTCAGAGTAAGGCGGCACTCCTCACAGAAGAACACATCGGAAGAAGCTGCTCCTCTTCTGCTGGTCCGGGGTGATTTTGACTCCTTGGTTGCTCCCCTGGGGGCTGTTGCCTTCCTGAAATCACAAGGGGTTTTCTGGGGTTACAGCCAAGTAACATGAGCTCTACATCCCTCAATCAACCAGCCAATGTATCCATCTGTCACCTTCCAACCAACTGTCCACCTGTCTCCTTCCTTCCTTCCATCCAACCATCCATCCATCCCCTTCCATCCAACCACCCATTCCCTCCCATCCGTCATCCATATACCCTCTTCCTTCTTTCCATCCATCCCCTTCCATCCAATCATCCATCCATCTCCTTCCAACCAACCATCCCAACCATCCCCTTTTATCATCCATCAATCCTTCCAGCTGTCCCCTCCAACTGACAACTCAAATTTCAAACCCCCGTAGATCTGCTTTTCATCTACTAGCCATCCATCGCTCCTTCTGTGTATTCCTTCAATCACTCATTCATCTACCCATCCACCCTCTCCAACATCTTTCCAACCACTGATTCACCCATCTCACGCTCTTCTCCCCTATTTTCTTCTTTCCAGTCACCCATCCTTCCCTCCTTTCCATCTCCTATCAGTGAGGCAGCCGAGGGGCAGCGAAAGGCTCTGCCTCTTGGGATGTGGAGGTGCTGCGTCCCAGGTCCTGCTGCCACTCACACCCTCTGGCCTCCCTGTCCCTGTGCCAAGGCTCCAGCTCCCACCTCTCCCCACGGTCTGCCCTCCACCCTGCTGCAGGTGAGGCGCACCCTAAACTCGAGCCCTTCTAAACCCATCAGTGCTGCTGCCCAGCATCTGAAGCCTCTGATCTGGCCCTGCCAGCCCCGACATCTGAAATCCTGTTTTTTCTGACATGTTTGGAAGGGTACAGGTGCTGTTTCTTTGGCTAATTTCTTCTCATCTTCCAGCTCTCAGGTAAAATCTGAATTTATTTGACAGTAACTGTTGAATGTTATAACAATGCCCAACTTATACAATGTTCCATGTCAATTACATTAATAAATAAAAAGACCGATAGGAAATGATCCGGGACTGCCACTCTGAACATAAACAAAGGTAGTAAGAACTGGACAGAGTTTAACTGTTGGTGATTTGCAACTCAGTTAAAAAAAAAAAAGAAATTACACAGATTATCACTGAGCATCAGCATCTCATAATCTACGCCTTGGAAGGAGGCAACCAACAGGCCTGGATGAAAAGCACAGGCAGGGACGTTCCTGGTGGGCCAGCGCTTAAGAATCCACCTTCCAACGCAGGGAACGTGGGTTTGATCCCTGGTAAGGGAATTAAGATCCCACATGCCATGGGACAACTAAGCCTGTGCACTCCAGAGCTCACGCTTCGTAAGAGAAGCCTACGCGCTGAAATTAGAGAAAAAACCCACGTGCCACAACAAAGATCCAGCACAGCTGAAATAAAAAATAATAATCGTACAATAAAATAAAAAAAAGAAAAGCATAAAGCGTTGTCATGATGGCCAGTGTAACTCCCAGTGGGCCCAAGTGAGTCAGAACGATGCTTAAGAATCAAAATTTTACTGTTATATTGAAGAGAAAAGCATTCTAAGAAAATTACAACCGTAAGAAAATTTTTCTAAAAGTACATTGGCTTACATAGACTGTTTGCTGTTTTGGCTAAAGAGCTGCTACTCTATCCATCATGTGCCCTGCAATTCAATTCAGAGCATCTTAGAATTAATGACCAGATGTAGAATGGGTCATAAAGAGTGCTTCAAGCTCTTGTATCAGACAATAGGAAGCATCACTCGGCAGGAAAAGAATGGTTCCTGGAACAGAGGTCCTGGAGCAAGACTCACGACAGCATGTAGGTGCTGAACATAGCCAAAACACAGTCCAGCGTTCAGACCCCACCAAGAAAGCACGAGTGATGCTTTGGGACCATGAAACTGCTCGTGTGGTAAACCAACAAGCTGGAGATGAATCAAAGGGTGCATGGGGAGGGACTCAGGCAGGACCTCGTAGAAGCCTCAGAGCCCTGGGATGCACCGAAGGTTGCCACAACTTGCAGACTGAGGCTGGAAGGAAAAAGCCTATCAACTTGCCAGACGTGTCAGGATGGAAAACCAGCAGCTGTCAAGACACAAGCCTTGCTTGGGGGCCTTGCTACTGGGTAGACTGTGGTTCTAAGCCTGCCTGGCGGGTTTTTCTGCAGGAGGCCCTCCATCTTCCTGTGTGCTTGGCTCCTGAGAGGGGAGGAAAGGGCCGTGTGTCCCCAGCCAGCTGGTGGGCTTAGTGAGCAGTGGGTGCTACTGAGTAGCTCTCGGCCAGAGGAAAGATGAAGCTTATGACAGACTTCCCTCGTGGCACAGTGATACGAATCCGCCCGCCAAAGCAGGGGACACGGCTTCGATCTCCCATCTGGGAAGATGCCACATGCTGTGGGGCAACTAAGCCCGTGCACCACTACCGAGCCCGTTCGTTGCAACTACTGAAGCCCTCGAGCCTAGAGCCCGTGACCCACAACAAGAGAAGCCACCGACTGTAAGAGAAGCCAGCGCACCATAATTTAAGAGTAGCCCCCAACTCTGCAACCAAGACCAGTGCAGCCAAATAAATGATACAATAAATAAATTAAAAACAACAAAAACAACTATGCCATTCGTGAAAAAAACATGAAGCTGATGAGCAAGCTCAGGGTGGATGCCCCACCCCACCTGCTAACTCGCCCCCCTTCCTAGCGATGCCCTACTAGGTGCAGCCCTCAGAAGCAGGGCCGGGCCCAGGGACGCACCACACCACTGGTGGCGATGCTGGCCCGTTCCAACAGGGACACCCACTCACCAATTTTTTATCCATTTTTGCTTTGATGTCTCTGGCTAGAGTGTAAAATGCCTGTGGAGTAAGCACACAGTTAGCACCCTGGGGGTGGGAGGCAGATGGGGGCTGGCTGGCTCCTGGCCTCTGCCACGCAATGCGTGTGGCTCAACGGTGGAGCCAGTGCGTGTAACAGTGTTAGGGCAGAGACCCAGGCATGGGGCTCACCTGTCCATCCCCATCTATCTCCTGTCACTGCAGGGATACCCCCCTCACCCAGACCACCACTTCCCCTGAGCCAATGATCCTGGGAGGTGGGATCACCCTTGACTGGTGAGACAGGAAGCTGAGGCTTGGAGGGGGCCACGTGACTTGTCCCAAGGCAGCCAGTGGCTCATTGACTCCTTGAGCTCTCGTCCTCGACCCCTGTGCTCTGTCTGCCTGCTCTGCCCTGCTTCTAACAGTCAGAGGCAGGGCATAAAGACAAGTGGCTGGCTCCCTGGCCAAACAAGCTTCATTCTGGGTTGCTGCCCTGAAAGGCCTGGTAGGTAGGGTCAAAGGTTCATCTTCCCAGGATGGGTGAAGGCTTGAGCTGACCTGGCCCTAGGCTGCTGCTGGTCCCAGTCTCCTGACCATTTATTTCCTCCCTTCCCTCATCTGGGCAACACTTCCAAACCCCACTCTGGCACCAGCCCTGCCCCAGGCCTAATACAGGGACGAATCAGCCTTAGCATGTGCTGTTGAGGGGCTCCTGGTCTGGGGAGAGGCAGAGTCTCACCGAAGACTCGTTGATGTGGTCAAGTTCTGCTGTGGAGAGGGTCTCGGGGTGCTGGGGATCCCCAAAGTGGTGGGCCTAAGGGCCTGGGGGATGGCACAGGCCTCCTGGGGGAGGGGCTGCATAGGCTCATCCGTAATGGGAAAGGGAAGGGGGACGGGACCACAGAAGGCTTGGAGGAGGGCACCGCCCAGGGGGCCAGGGACAGAGAGAGGTGGGTGAGGCCCGAGTCATGGGCGACACACATTGGCTGGGCCAGCTGGGGACGGCCTTCTGTGCCTCTTGTAGGTGGCTAGGTCGGGAGTGGCGTGGAAGATCCATTCTGGAAAGATCTCAGAAGTGGCAAAATGCAGCAGAAGGCAGGGGAGCTACAGGGCTGGTGGAGCAGAGAGGAAGGCCTGCCTTGGCCAAGTCTTGGCAGGGCCCCTGCTCTGGATGGGCGGGCGCTGTGAATGAAAGCACGCACCCGGAGGTGGGGCTGGGCGCCGGCCGCTGGAGCACTCTCTGCGCCTCGGTCCCCCCACCCACAAAACCGCGCCTGCTCCCCGAGCGTGGCCCGAGAGCCAGTGAGATCCTGTCCCAGGTACCCAGCTGGGACCAGCCCCTGCTGGTGTCAGAACAAGGGGGCGATTTCCCCAGACTGCTTGGGCCTTGCAAGGGGCCTGGCACGTGCTGCTGCTCAAGGAGAACCTCTCGGTCATCAGTCTAGAGGCCACGGGAGCCTGTGGCCGGTCCCCGAGACAGAGCCTCCTTGGAGGGTACTATCTGAACCTCGGCCCAAAGGGGCTGGTGCTGCGAGCCTGGGACTCACGTTCTCCACGTTGATGTTGGCCTTTGCGCTTGTCTCCATGAACTTGATTCCATAGTCCAGGGCCAGCTGGGAGGGAGGGAGACACACATGTGAACACCAGCTGCTGGGTGCTTTGACCCCCAAAGAGCACGTAAGTGGGTAACAGTGAGGGGGGCCTACGCCCTCCAGCTGGGGACGGCGGAGAGCAAGTGGTGAGCGTCCCTGGCAGGAGGGTTGCGGGGCCTGGCTCAAACCGTGGCTCTGTCCTCTGCCCCTCCGGCCTCACGGGGACTCACGCGATGTGGGGTGGGGGCAGCAGGGCACGCCAGGAAGCCGTTGCTGCTTTCAATCTTTAGGTGAAGCCTGGCCAGGCACGCGCGTCCCACCTTCCCTCCCACGGCACACGCCCACTGACACCCACCCCCACTGTGTGCCTTAGCGACGCCTAGCGTCCCGCGAGGGTGGGCCACCTTTGTTCATAGAGATGGTGAGGGATTCTCCCCTTCTAAAGCCTGCCCCCCAACCCCATCAGGGGGCCCATCTGGGGCAGGGCAGGGCTGGCCTCCGTGCAGGAAACTCTAGACCCTGAGGTCCCTCTGCCCCACAGCATCTGGCAGAGCCAGGCCCACACTGGTCACCACACCCACCTTTTCTCCCCGTTCCTTGGAAACTTGTCTCTTGTCATTCACGTCGCACTTGTTCCCAAGGATCATCTTTTCGACGTCTGCAGAGGCGTGCTGGGGAGGAGGGGCAGGTGGGGGAGGGGAGGGGTGAAGCAGACTGGACTGTAGGCCCACTGCCAACCCGTGTCCAAGGCCAGAGTGGCATGGCCCGGACGGCTGGACACGCCCCAAACACAGGGCAGGCTGCAGCTCAGAGAGGGCGAGGGGCCTGTCCCGTGTCTGAGAGCCAGTGCCAGGGCCGAGCACAGGGTTCTGCCTGCCACCCCGACCAAGTGCACGCTTTCTGGCGGCCAAGGACGCCTTCTCTACGGGCTGCATCAACCAGGTTACCGCGCTTGTCCTTGGACTCCTGGCGGTGTCTGGCCTGTGGGAGGCAAGTGACCTCCTATGGGAGGCAAGCGACCAGGTCCTGACCCCTGCTTGCCTCTCTCCTTCCCTGGCTCCCCTGCTAGAGGCGTCAGCTGCTGTCCTGGACTGTCTGCCTGGCTCCAGCTCCCCTTGTTTTGGGCTCCAGACACAGGCTGTGCCCGGGGTGGTCCTAGCCCTTGGCAGTCACCAGCCCTGGGTGCTCTGCCTTAAGGGTGTTTCCTTAACTCTGCACTCATGCCTGAAAGGGCTTCCCTGGTAGCTCAGCTGGTAAATAATTTGTATGTAAAGCAGGAGACCCCAGTTCAATTCCTGGGTTGGGAAGATCTGCTGGAGAAGGGATAGGCTACCCACTCCAGTGTTCTTGGGCTTCCCTGATAGCTCAGACTGTAAAGAATCCACCTGCAAAGTGGGAGACCTGGGTTCAATTCCTGGGCTGGGAAGATCCCCTGGAGAAGGGAATGGCTACTCACTCCAGAATTCTGGCCTGGAGAATTCCATAGACAGAAGAGCCTGGCAGGCTACAGTCCATGGTGTCGCAAAGAGTCAGATATGACTGAGTGACTTTCACTTTCACTTCATGCCTGACAATGGTTCCTTCTTCCATCTCTCCTCTACAATCCACAGTGGGCCTCACTTCCTGAAGGATTAGGCCATGAGAGGCCCTTAGAGATACACCAGCGTGCAAACTATTACAGGAGGATTTCAAAAGGTCCCTAAAGTACAGGAAATGGAAAGTTATCCAGACCCACGATCAAGCCTATCTAGTTTCTCAAGGAGGGAAAAAAAGAGTGGGCTGACTTCATGGTCACTCGCTTTAAATCAGAGACATCAGAAAAACAGAGGAGGGTCTGAACCTCAGCTCTGCCACCACTGACAGTGTCGCTTTTCACCACTCTGACCCTGGGTCTCCATTTTGGTGTTATAAATGAAGTGATAACGTTTCTTATCTTTAAAAAGTGGGTCAAAGGTAACTAAAGAAAACAGAACCTTTCTGTTCTCAAAAATATAGTTCTTTTTCAAAAAGTGTGTGTGCTTTTTCGTTCGAGCACAGAATGGTTTAACGTTATTACTTTAGGTAAATAAGTAAATACACTTTTTTAAAAAAAGAAAAGGTTCTTCTTGCTGTAGCTCAGATCTGGCCTCAGAAAAACGCCCTCTGCTGCTCCCAAACGTCCTACTAACTGGAAGGCTCTTGCCTACTGGCCAGAATGGAGAGCTTCCAGAGGCTGCAGCCCCTGCCTGCCAGCACACATGGGGTCCTCAGCCCAGAGCACCTGTCCACAGGTGCCGACCGTGCTGGGACCTTCAGCCCTGGCTTCACAGGTGCATGAAATTCTCAGATCGGAAGCCTCACCCGGTGAGTCATCAAAAGCCACAAGTTTGTCATTGGGGGAGGCTTTGGGGTGAGGGCAAGCTCTTTGGAGAGCAGGAAGATGACCACACTGGTTTTGGGACCAGTGGGGCAGGAAGGGGGGCCTGGGGTTCTCTTCCCTTGGGGCTCAAGGTCTCCTCCCACGGGCTGCTGCGGGGCCAGCACGGTCGGCCTGAGCATGGGTCCCTCCTCCCAGCTCACAGCCCGCTCCGTGGCAGCTCAAAGTCTGGCCTGACATGCCCTCACCACACCCTCCAAGTACAAAGGTCACGCCACTTCGAGACCTTTCCTTCTCTAGAAAGCAGAGTGCTCACTGGGCCTGGGTATCCTTATTCCTTGATCTGGGGCTGCCCAAACCAGACAGCCCGGCTGGCGGAACGGGCTCTCGGGGCTGCTCTGTGACGAAGCCACACTTGGGTGGTTTCTGGGGTCGACTGTGTGGATTCCCGTCCCTCTTTGTTCCTAGTGAGTTACTTCGAGGTGCCTCTGTGCTCAGGATCTCATGGGTAAAACCAGGGCGCTCCTAGAGACTCACCTCTTCAATGTTCCGAATCCAGTTCCGGATGTTATCAAAGGACTTCTCGTTGGTGATGTCGTAGACCAGCATGATGCCCTGAGCAGGGGGAGACAGACACACAGGCTCTGGACAAGCTGCAAGCTCTCTCGGAGGGAGGACCCAGGAGGCGGGCAGCAGGGACCCGACAGGACACCCTCCCGGACCCTTCCTTCTGCTGGGCTCAGGCACCAGCCTCCCCCTGGTGGCGCAGGCTCTAGTCCTGTTCCTTGGCCACCAATGTGACCCTTCCTCAGAAGCCCAGACACTACTACCCTCATGCTTACAGAGGAGCCCTGCAGGCAGGAAAAACACAAGCTCGCATGCCTTGGCAGCCAGCGAGGTCCCAGTGGCTGGCCTCCCAACCTCGCCTCCTGCAGCCCCTGCTCTACAGACTGTGCTCCGTGGTCCTGATGCCCACCGTGCTCCCCCTCTTGCCACCCTTGGCGATGCTCGGCCTCTTCCACACCCACTCACCCCGCACGCACCCTGCCGAGCCTTCTCCTAGACTCAGCCAGGGCCGCCTCCTCTGTTTATCCCAGCATCACCCCTCATCTGGTGCCCACCATGAGCTGGGCACTGTAATAGAGTCTCCCTGAGATCCACAGGCTTGGGTCGGGTGCCCCATTGTCCCCACTGTGAGAACGGGGACCCTGAGGCTGCAAGTGGGAGCGGGGGGAGGGGGGCTAGGTCCCTCTCTCTGGACACATGAGAAAGTAAAGGACCCAACTGGAGTCTAAGCCTAGGGGGACAAACCCTGATGCCCATGTGCCTTCCAGCAACCCCACTGTTATTGGGCTGGCTTTAAGCCCTGGGGCAGACAACGCTGAGGCCTCTGTGGTTCTGTAACCAACGTGTGAGCAACTGGGAGATGGTCCATGGGTTCTGAAACAGCTGCAAAGTGAACCCGCCTTCGCTTGAGCCTACAATCTGCCATCGCCAAGAAGGACAAATACCCTACTTGATAAAAGAGAAAACTGAAGTACAGAGAGAAGTGACCTTTATGATTCCAACCCAGCTCTAATGCAGCTGATGACAGGAACTGCCTTGGACCCTCCACAGGATCCAGCAGTGCTCAGGGCGACCCTGTGACAGGCCCCCTGCCACCCTGGACATCCCCACAGGGCACGTGGTGAGCCAGCCTGCAACAGGATCTCCGGCCCCGTGAGGCTCAGCCCCTGGGTTCCGAGGCACACGGCCCCAGCTGTCCTGCCGAGGCCCGGCTCACTCCATTCCATCACGTTACATGGTTCCCTGGGTGGGGGTCAGTGGTAGAGAATCTGCCTGCGACGCAATGCAGGGGACGTGGGTTTGATCCCTGGGCCGGGAATATCCCCCAGAGAAGGAAATGGCAACCCACTCCAGTATTCCTGCCTGGAGAATCCAATGGACCGAGGAGCCTGGTGGGCTACAGCCCATGGGGTTGCAAAGAGTCAGACACGACTTAGTAACTAAACAAGCACAACCTGCTCCAGGGGCCTAAACCCTCTGTTCACAAGCTCTGGTGCTGGCCAAGATGTCTCTAAGGCCGCCTGAATTTGCAGAGTAAGAACGCGGGCCATGTGTCCTGGGCAGATAACCACAGGGCGAGGCTGTGACAAAACCACAGAGAGGGCAAGCAAGCCACTGCAATTCCCAGTCCCCGTTGTGACTGTGAGGCTATGTAAGTGGCCGTATAGCCCGCCACAGCCACGACTTCTCAAAAATGCCACCTGGGAACCCTCGTTCAGTGGTCTCTTGCAGAGACTAAACGGAGATTGCGGACAGGAAGACTTGGAGGAGCTTTTAGTGGCTGTGATGTGCGCCACGCTCCAGCCAAGGGGAGTGTGAGAAGACGACTCCGGCAGGTGGACACTCTGAATCGAGCATCACTGGGGCCTCTACCCATGGGGCAAGAAACACCACAGGCTTGGGAGGCCTTTCTGCCCCTTTATTCAGGGACTGGCCCCTCTGATGGCCTAGGATTCTGCAGCCACCACTGCTGGGTTGGCGCCTTGGAATCAGGTCCCAGATTTTTACCTGTAGGGGCTTGGGGCTGGGGGGGGGTGGTTAATGAATACAACTCTATCAGGAAGGCACAGGAGTCCCTGGAAAACATCTGTTGTTGCTCAGTCATGTGCAACTCTTTGCGACCACATGGACTGTAACCCACCAGGCTCCTATGTCCATGGGATTTTCCAGGCAAGAAGACCTCTTTACATTCCTACAGAAGGTAAAAGTCTTCTGTGTAAGAAGTGGGTTGCCACTTCCTTCTCCAGGGGATCGTCCCGACCCAGGGCTCGAACCTGCGTCTCCTACATTGGCAGGTGGAATCTTTACCGCTAAGTCACCAGGGAAACCAAAAACACAGGATCACTCTATCTCTGGTCCTCCCTGAAGCTCCCCTCAAGGCTCCAGTGAGCTTCTTCCTGGCCTGTTAGGGCACAGCTCCCCAGACCTGACTGCAAGCTTACAACTGGACACCGGATGTCCGATGCTCCCCAAACTTTGGACCCAAGGGTCTAGTGCCACAAGGACAAAGGAAAGGTGATGACGGGCTGCAGCGGTGGCAATGCTCCCCACCCTATCCTTTATGGTCACCCCTGGCTGTACAAGGCTCTGGGGCACCGGAAGTGTGGCAGGTGTGACTGAGGGCCTGGGTTGCCAACGTTAACAGATTTAGATTCAAATGGCCACACCCAGCTGGCAGCTTCCGTATGAGTTAGCGTAGGTCTGGGAGGACACAGTCATCTTGGGGCTGGACAGGGTCTCACAGATGGCTCAGTCCTGCCTTCTCGGGAGCTCGCTGAGGACACGAGGGCTGGGAAGAGCCCCTCACTACCAGCCCAGACATTTATCTTCTGTGTGAATTTAAGCAGGGCCTGAAATGGTGCCAAGCCTCAGGCTCCTCATCTGTACAATGGGGACGATCACGGCACCTACACTCAGGGATTTATGGTCAAGACCTAGGCCCCCTGCCAGCTGCAGAGAAGGGTTTGGCAAATGGGGTAAGTGGCTGGTGGGTGGGGGTATTATTTCAGCCCAGAGAGGGACAGGGTCTGCCTGAGGCCACACAGCAAAAGCTCCCCCAGGACCCAAGTGCCCCAAGACCTCTGCTGTACCAGAGCACAGCAAGGTGAGGGGAAAATTAGTAAATTAATTTTAATGAGGAGCACTAAGGTTGCAACCCACATGATTGAGTTTCTATTATGTTCAGATGCTGTGTGGGATGCTCTAAATACTTAATGCTTCTATTCATTGCTGCTGTCTGCCAGCAATTCCCAAGCTCCCAGCACCCTCAGTTTGGTCCCAGGTATCGGGCATGTGCCGGGGACCCAGAGGCAGCCCAGCCCTCCTGGAGCTTTCGGCCTAGTGGAGGAAACAGGTCTAAGCAGCTGATTGATGGGGCAAAGCTGGAGCTGGAAACGGGGAACTGGCCATCTATGCTCACAACTGCCTGGGACACTCCTGTTCTCTGTACCACTTTCCAAGGAAGGCGAACGTGCTCAGAGAGCGACCCAGGTGGCTGAGTAGGTCTTGTGAACCTTCCTCCCACTCCCCGCAGCCCCTGGGCACCCTGCTTTGTATACACTCCTCACAGGTGCAGGACCTGCTTGGAGATCCTGAGGACAGGACCCTGGCCCAGGCCAGGTTGCTCTCTGCATCTGATTTGGGCCTGGCCTAGAGAAGGTGCTTGGTGAAAATATCTGATGGATGAAGAGCGAGTGTCCCCAGTCGCCTCATTCTGCCTCAGGCCCAGAAAGCAGATATAACAGACAACAACCCAGAGCGAGTCGGCTCCTGGAAGATCTTCAAGTTTTCGGTAGCAAATTCCACAGAGACTGACGTGGGCCACGTGAGCGCTCCTCAGCGTTGGGGCATGCCAGCTCTGATTTACCTGACCTTACCTGGAAGAACCGGCTTCCTGTGTCTTCCTTCATTCCTGGGGAATTAGGTTTCCTTGAACCCTGCATTGTCTCTGGAGCTGGAAGGGGATGCATGGACAAGGGGGTGGAGGTGGGGCACAGAGCCTTTTCCTAAAACTAACCTGGAACCAAGGACCCCTGAGAAGCCAGACCATGGGCTCTTCAGAAACTTCAGGTATCCGTGTCTAAGGACGAGATGTTCACTTGACTTGGAAAAAAAAAAGCCTCAAACCCCCCGCAAACCAATACATACCATTGCACCCCTGTAGTAGGCCGTTGTGATCGTCCGAAACCGTTCCTGACCAGCTGTGTCCCTAACGATGAGAAGGAGAAGGGATATTAGCAGTGATGCAGAACAATCATCACAGTGAGAATGAGGGGCATTTACCCAGGACGGACAGCCAGCTTTCTCATGGGCCATCAGCTCCTGATTCATTACTCTGCTGTGGGGCACTGCCCCCCATCATTAGAGAAAGAAACCACGGCCAGGGCAGCTGTCTGACGTCTCCTGGCCGGGGATATGGCAGAATGACTCCTCTTCCATACCCTGTCTTCCTGGGGATTTCCCCCAGGGTTTATGGGCCCCAGAAGAGTCAAGGTTGGATGGTATTATCTGAAAATCTGGGGCCAGGTGTGTGGAAGGGGCTGGTCAGGTGGCAGGGGGACACAGCCCTCCTTGGTAGGCTGAATTAGGGGAGCCCCGAGAAGCTCAGGAAGCAGCTCCATGCTCACCATCTTGGTGGAGACCCCGGGGGAAAGGCCTTCCTTGTGGGTACGGCGGCGACACCTGGGTCAGATATGCCCCTGCCCAGCCAGCTCCTGGCACGGAGGGTATTCATTATTCTGTTTGAAGGTGACAACTGGCCGGTGGCAGAGCCAGGACAAGACCACAGCTTTTGTCTCTGGGCCCAGGGCTCCTCCTGCGACCCTGCACCACCCTCTGCTCAGGGCTCGGCATGTCCGGACCAGACAGACACACCTGATTTGGGGCCATGTTGACTTTTGGCCGCCAATAGCAGGTGACGTTAGCGGTTATGATCAGTTATGATTTTACGACTGTTCTAGAAGAGTTTTAAGACAGTCATTAACCCCACTGTGATTGCTAAGAGCAGAAGCAGGAGGAGGGGAGGAAAAGAAAGCACAACTCCTCCTTGCTGGTGCAGTGTCCCTTTGAACTTGGGCACTGAGGCTGCCAGGGAGCCAAAGTGTTGTAAAATAGAGGAACCTGAATGGCCTGTAACTTATGAGGCGGCTAGAGACCGGCTGCCTCCCGAGCTCAGGAGGATCAGTTAGGCCACAAACAGAATTCAATTCTGAAGTCGGGCTCAGAGGTGGAGACCCCTGAAGTTGAGGGGACCCGCCAGGCAGATGGGGCAGTGCTCAGCATCTGAGACTTGAGCTGGGGAGATGAGCTGCAGGGAGGGGGCTCCGCAGCCCATCTCACAGCCCCCATCCCACACACAGGCATGTGCCTGGATTGGAAGGACTGAGTTACCCTCCCCAACGTGACCTCTCTCTGTGTGGTTCAGGGTTTGCGTTTCCCCTGCGAGTGATGGGGCTGCAGGCTGAGGCTCTCCTACATCTGACCACCTGAGCCCAGCCTTTCCAAGGCCGGTAGCCTACAGGCCACAATCCGTGATGGGGACTCACAAATTCTGATTTTATGGAGCACAGGAAGTCAGTCCCTGGTGAGCCGAACAGAAACAGATCTCACTGTTGGGCCTGGCCTCAGCTCATTTTTGGTTCTGGGGTTTCAGGTCTGCATGTTAGGAAGAGAGGCCTGGGTGTCCCCAGGAGAGAAAAGAGGAAGTGATGTCAGGCCTTCTTCATCAAGCTGATGGGCTCATGGAGAGGCCGGGCAGACGTATCCTGCTATTTTGGCGGCCTTCACTGCCGCCACGAGGGTTCTCTGAGAGCTCAAGGGGAGCAGGCTGCTCTGAGGCGCAGTGTGTGCCCACATGTGAGCTGGGTCTGGTGGCTATGTCCTCAGAGCGGGTGGACACTGACTCTAAGCCCCATCAACCAGCAAAGCACCGTTCCTGGGGCTTCTGTCGGCTCCTCCTTTCCTTTTCTGGCCATATAGCTGGGGATATGGGGCTTCCCTAGTGACTCAGATGGTAAAGAATCTGCCTGCAATGCAGGAGACCTGGGTTCAACCCTGGGTAGGGAAGATCCCCTGGAGAAGGGAATGGCAACGCACTCCAGTATTCTTGCCTGGAGACTTCCATGGACAGAGAAGCCTCATGGGCTGTAGTCCATGGGGTCGCAAAGAGTCAGACACGACTGAGCGACTAACATTCACGTTTCTGGGTATGTGGGATCTTAGTCTGATCAGGGATCGAACCCATGCCCCGTGCAGTGGAAGTGCAGAGTCTTAACCACTGGACCACCAGGGAAGTCCCTTCACCTGGGGCTTCTGAAGAAAGCCCAAAGTGTTTGGGCTAGGCACAAAGAGATGAGGGCCATGGTCGGGTGGTGCGGGGCGCGGAACCAGGGGCTTCTAGCTCAAAGCACTTGCTGGCGGAGGGGCTGATGAAGGCCACAATGCTTACCATATCTGTAGCTTAATTCTCTTGCCATCGAGCTCTATGGTCCTAATTTTAAAGTCAATTCCTGAAAGAAAAGAAAAGAAAAAAGGCACATCACTGTCAGCCTCTCTCCCAAGCTGCATCTGCGGTGGGTGCTGCCAACCTGTGCAGTCATAGTCTCGGGGGCACCTGCTGGCGCTTGGGCAGGCAGGATGTCTAAACCCCTCAAACAAACCTGGAGGTGCCTGGTGAACTTTCTCCTCTCACAGAAGGGGAGGCTGAGGCTCAGAGGACAGAATGGAGCTGCACAGAAGGAAGCTGGCGAGGCGCAGGGCTGGCGGGCAAACCCAGGCAGCTCAGGTGCCGAAGCCTTGCTCTCTTCCCTTCCCTGGTCGGCGGCCTCATGGAATGGGTGCCAGAGCCTCCCACTTCCCGCCACCCGTACCTGGCCCTCCGAGCACAAGGGCGCTGGGCCTGAGATGTGCCTGATGCAGATGGAGAGCTGGCATTTACACGTGTAGGTCCTTCTCTGGGTGTGGTCCCCACCTGCCTGCCTGTTAGCCTGACAAAACCTGCTGAAAGACCCCCTCCCAAGAAGCCTTCCTGACCCTGCCCTCCTTCTCTCCCACCCTCTGGCCCCAGGCCCCTTTCCCCAGCATCAGGGCGACCTCTCAGCCTTCTTAACTGCCCTCCAGGCTCTCCCACCACTGTTCCCTCAATCCCCTCCCGAGCTTCCAAAACACACACTCAACCATGTCACTGAGCTAACCTTGGCTCCAAACCTTCCAGTGTGTTCACCAGCACGCGAGTGGATAAACAAAACACAGTCCGTCCCTACAGAGGAATATTACTCAGCCATAAAAAGGAATGGAGCCCTGACACATGCTGCTACGCAGATGAACTCTGGAAATATGACACTGAGTGAGAGAAGCCGGACAGGAAAGGTCACATAGTATATAATCCCAGTCATGAAACATCTAGAAATGGCAAATCCAGAGTGACAGAAAGGAGACTATTGGTTGCTGAGGGGTGTGGGCTGTCTTTCTGTCATAATGAAAATGTTCTCAAATTGACTGTGATGATGGCTGTACAACTCTGTAAATGGGTCTGAAGCCACTGACTTATACACTTTAAATGGGTGAGTTGAATTATATGTCAATAAAACGTTTGTTTTTTTTTTTTTGGCCATGCCATACGACGTGCAGGATCTCAGTTTCCCGACCAGGGACTGAAATGAGCCACAGCAATGAAAGCCTGGGATCCTAACCACCAGGCCACCAGGGAACTTCCCATAATAAGATTGTTTAAAAATTTCCCCCAACACCTTTCAGTGGCTTCCCACTGACTCCTTGGCCCCAAGATAAAGTGAAAACAGTTGCCCAAGTACGCTAACCTGGCCCCCTCAGAACCCATGGCTCTCAGCCTCCTCTCTGGCCACATCGCTCAAGCATGTTTCAGCCTCAAGGCTTTTAGGTTTGCTCTTTCCCCTCCTGGAATGTTCTTTCATTTCATGGCCACCTGGCTCCCCTCTCCCTTCACTCAGGTCTCTGTTCCAGTCACCTCCTCGGGGAGCCTTCCTAACCATCCTCTCCCCTCCAACCTCCTTCATCTTCTTCATGTATTACCCCTGACATTGTTTATTCACTCCATGACGCTAGGAGCAAAACGTGATGATCTGAATGGCCTGTGTGGAGGAGTAACAGCTAAGTCCAGTCCCTGCCCCTAGGAGTTTATTCTGAACCTCTACCTGTGGGGACTTCCCTGGTATCCTGTGGCTGAGACTGCACTCCCAATGCAGGGGACCCAGGCTGGATCTCTGGTCAGGGAACTAGATCCCACATACAGCAACTAAGAGTTCACACGCCACAATTAAGCCCTGGTACACCCAAATCAATCAATCTATATCTATATCTTTAATCTCCACCTGTCAACCTTTGAGACTGAGGCCTGGCTTGACCCTTAGAACCTAGGGTTCACGTGTGTGTGCTCAGATGTTCAGTTGCAGTCGGACTCTTTCCGACCCCACGGACTACAGCCCACTAGAATACCTCTTAGGGATTCTCCAGGCAGGAATACAGGAGTGAATTACTATTTCCTCCTCCAGGGGATCTTCCTGACCTGGGGACTGAAGCTGGTCTCTTGCGTCTCCTGCATTGGCAGGTGCATTCTTCAACCACTGAGCCACCTGGGAAGCCCAGCACCCTGCAGGGGAATGCTAATTCCATCCTTGCCTGCCTTAGGATGTCCTGTGGACGAGAGGGAATGTAAGCCTGCATCTGAGTACTGGCCTTTAGAACATAAGCTCCAGGAGGGCAGGTGCTCTTTATTTATGATTGCATTTCCAGTGACCAAGTGCAGCAGGGGTTGAGTATGTATTTGCTAGAAGCTGATCACTTAGTCCTGCACACAAACTTTGACTGCAGGCCTAGTTAGTTAACGGTTCCGCTTCCTCCTGATCCATCCAAGTCACCCCTCCAGCTCCTACACTGAGCCAGATGCCTGGTGTGCAGCAGGCACTGGGGAAAAGATGGCTGCGTAAAAAAAAAAGGAAGAGCAATAGATCTACGTGGTGCTGCGTGGTTTAGCAAGCACTTACACGTATATCATCCGCCTCCCTGAAGGAATGAATGAATGGGACTCTAAGGAGAAGCCAGGGCTTGAGCCAGGCTGGGGAGAGCTAACTCCAGGAGCCACGGGTCCAAGTTCAAACCACAAATGATCGATGGAGCTTATGAGAGCAGGCTTTGGCAAAATGTAACCTGGGCAGAAAATGAACAGCCACTTAATCCCCAATCTATAAAGAAAATACAGAGGCATGCTCAGTGCCAATCGCCTCTATGCATTAGGCTGTATTTCAGGACTAAGCCACATGCAAGTGGCTTCTTAAAGCATTCTAAACGTCTTCCTAAAACATCCTCTGCTCCTGTTATACATGTGTGTGTGTGTGTTACTCAGTCGTGTCCAATTCTTTGCGACCTCCAGGCTCCTGTGTTCACGGGATTCTCCAGGCAAGAATACCGGAGTGGGTTGCCATTCCCTTCTCCAGAGGACCTTCCCCATCCAGGGATCGAACCCAGGTTTCCTGCATTGAAGGCAGATTCTTTACTTTCTGAGCCACCAGGAAAGCCCACATACATGGGAATGTATGAAATCAAGAAGCACTGCCCAATCGACAGAACCCAAAGCACCACTCTATCTGCCTCTTGGGTTTTACTAACACACCAAGTTTTATTAGGAAGTGTAAACTTTACAAGGCCTAAGAGTTATGAGGCCATACCTTCAAGGTCACGGGGAATTAAAATTTCCTAGAAAACAGTGGCCAGCAGGAAGGCTACACATGTAATGAGGATCCTGAGGTCGGGGGGCGGGATCCTGGGTTTAAGTGCCATGCCCACTGCCTTAGATGACCTTGCCCAAGTTACATCCTCACCTGTAAGTGGAGGCTGGCCTCCTCAGAGACTAGACTGGGTTTTCCTGTCAAGAATTAAGAACCAAACAAAAAACTCAACCTCCAAATTCTCACCAGGAAGGTTCTGACTCTGGGAAACTGAGGTCTGGACTGAGAGCGAGCCACAGTCTACCAGGAGTGAATATCACTTCCTGATTGGTGGGGGTGCAAAGGTAAAACCCCAAAGTTTGACCTTGGTGTTAGTGAAGGGGAGGAATCAGAAGGACCTGTGTCTGGGGAAGGATGCTGTCACGGTAGGAGACACTGTGCTTCCTCTAGATGGCCACTGATAGTGGAGAAAGCCCCCTGTTCATTGTACAGCTCTGATCCTCCACCATCCAGGCACTGGCCAAAACAGAGAACACCACTCCCAAACTGAATAAACAGGGCTCGGAGAGGTGAAGTGCTCGTTCAAGGGCAAACAGCACCTGGACATCAGAATAATGACTGCCAGTCCCATTCTCTTTCCATTTGGCAGCTAAGTGTCTTGCAAAGTGCAGCTCTGGAAGAAGGCAAAGATGGAATTGGCAGCGCACTATGGGGATTAGGGAGATAAGGCACACAGGGGCAAAGCAAAGCCCATTTCCTAGGTTTTTTCCCCAACTCCTGGGCTTAGTGATCTTTCTCCCAGTTCCCCACTCCACAGCAAGGCTGCATAGTTTACAGGCTATCAGCTTAATGGATGTTACTTTCAGGTCAAGCCCTTTCATGCGGACAACGGTCATTTTTGTGGGGTGGGGAGAAGTCAGCCCCACTTTCATGGATGTCAGAACTGAGAAGCAACAACTCTGTTCCACCACAATGTGGGCTGGCCCCTGCAGGCAAGGGCAGTTCTGCAAAGTGACAACCAGTGTCCTGGGCCGAGCGATAGGGAAGTCAGGGCTGTCAGTGGCAGAGGCTGATTTTGGTTTCTCACTGAAGCTTTTATCTGGCATCCGCCTCGAGATGACAGGTCCCAGAGCAGACAGCTATCAATCGCCATTTCTGTCACCCTCGAGTGGGATGGAAGGCTGGGCACGGGCAGGGAAAGTCTCTGGACTCCCTCTTACCATTCCTTCTAGAAGAAATTCATCCACGGGGGAAACAGGTCAGGGAGAGGGATGCAACCCCTGAATATTCCAGAGGAAAGAAGAGGAGATGTCTGGGTTGGAGTCCTGGCTTTGAGATGGATCAGCTGTGCTTGTCCTGGGGGTGTGTGCTCACATCTCTCTGGGATGGCTGAGCCTTAATTTCTGGGTTCAGACATAAAGTGAAAGTGAAGCCGCTCAGTCCTGTCTGACTCTTTGCAACCCCATGGACTGTAGCCTATCAGGCTCCTCCATCCATGGGATTTTCATACATATCTGGGAACAAATACCATCCTTGCCACCTGTAGATGGTGTGACCACAGGCAAGTCTAGTATCCTCTGTGAGCCTCAAATTCCTCATCTGTGAAATGAACTAATAACAGCACCTAATTCAGAGCATTCGGAAGTGTGATAATGCACCATAAAGAGCCTGGCACACAGTAAATGCGTAATAAGATCAGAAGTCACTTGTCGCTGTCCCTATTCTCCATGCCTGTTTCCAATTAGTAAGACGAGGAAACCAAAAACTTCTTCAAGGGCTGCTGCAAAGACCGAACAAGACGACGGGGGCCAAGACCTCAACCAGGACATATACTCTCTGAGCAGGCTGAGGGTTGGGGCCTCAGTCTTCCCATCTGCAAAATGGGCACCTGGTCCCCACTCCCTCCCATGTCCGGGGAACCCCCAAACGATGATGCAGGCGACTGCTCTTTAACCCTCTGCCTCCCTTTGATCCTCTGAGATCCCTGGTCCATCCCGCCCGGCCGCTCCCTCAGCCCCAGCTCCTCAGGGGCGCGCCCGGCCCGGGCCTCTCGCGCCCCCGGCCG
>NW_011494793.1:256225-262672 GCF_000754665.1 Bison bison bison | reverse complement strand
CGCGAGAGGCCCGGGCCGCTCCCCAGCCCCGCTACCTATGGTGGAGATGAAAGTGGAGTTGAAGGCGTCCTCGGAGAAGCGGAACAGGACACAGGTCTTCCCCACCCCCGAGTCCCCGATCAGCAGCAGCTTGAACAGGTAATCGTAGGTCTTCGCCATATTACACTCTCTCCCCGACGGGAAGTGCTGCTAGCGCCTCGCCACTGGCCGCTAGCCCCGTCCATCAGCGCGGATCCCGCCCCCGATTGGCTCCTGGCCCGACGCGCGTCACCGCGGCCGACGCCAGCCCCCGCACCCCGCCCGCCTCGGGAAGACGTGGGGAAAAGGCGAACTGGGCGCAGAGCCGGAAGCGACCCAAACGCGCCGTTCATTGGCCGGCGCTCAGGACAAGGCGGGCTGCGATTGGCCAGCGGTGAGACGTCAAGGAACTTCAAATACGGACAGGGAGGAGGCGTGGCATCCCCGTCCCCGCCTTCTTCCCTCCACTCTGGGGCGGCCCCGCCCCGCGATGGGATGGGGATAAGCCGGGAGCTTGGTCAACGGCTCCGCGCGCCCTCAAATCAGGGGCCGGTCTGGAGCTTGTGCGCACGCGCCCCGGGAAGACCGTTGGCGCCAGCAGAGGGCGCACGCGCGTGGGGTCTGTGGAGCCCGCGCTCCAAGACCCGCGCAGCCTCAGTTGGTGCCCGGACAAGTGTTGGGAGGCAGCGTGGCTGTGGTGGTGCGGTGTGGAGGCGTGTGCGTCGTTCCAGGGGAGCCAAAGAGCAAAGGAGAGCAGGGGCGCCGTCATAGTCGAAGCGAGGTCCCCTTGAGACCTGCTGAGGGACCTCGGCGCTGGCCAGGGGACCTACCTAGAGATACCCAGACTTCATTCACCAAGCTGCGCCCTGAGGCCCGCAGGACTCCTCAGGACGGGCCCACAAACCTGTTTAGAAGTTATCTAAGTCTTACCCTGGAGCCTCGCCTGCGGCAAACCAGTCAGCTCTTTGAGGCGCACCTTGGGGGCTTCGGAAACCTCAGGAGTTAGCACAGTGTGAATTATAGGGAATACTTAACGGGCGTTGGTTCTGTGCCTGCCAGTGTTGTCAGCATTTACATAGTGTTTTATCCCCACCCCAACCCACTGAGGTAGGTATTATTGTCGTCCCCCCATTTTATGATGAGGAAACCGAGGCCAAATAGGTTAAATGACTTTCCCACGGTCTTAACCAGGTAGGCTGGATTTTGAACTCAAAGGGATCAGCTTCAGAGGTTGAGGTCTTTTTTTTGTCTGCACTATGTTGCTCAAATGGTAAAGAATCTGCCTGCAATGCGGGAGACCTGAGTTCGATTGCTGGGTGGGGAAGATCCCCTGGAGGAGGAAATGCCAACCCACTCCAGCATTCTTGCCTGGAGAATCCCCGTGGACAGAGGAGCCTGGAGGGCTACAGTCCATGGGCTTGCACAGAGTCGGACACGACTTAAGCGACTAACACACACACACGTACATGTCGCATGTGTAGACCTTAGATCCCTGACCGGGTATGCCTCTGCAGTGGGAGTGCAGATTCTTAACCACTGGATCGCCAGGGAAGTCTGGAGGCTGAGGTCTTGATCACGATGTTTTCCTGCACCATTGAGATGAGCCATACCACTTGCAGGGCTTCCCTGGTGGCTCAGAGGATAAAGCGTCTGCCTGCAATGCAGGAGACCCGGGTTCGATCCTTGGGTTGGGAAGATCCCCTGGAGAAGGAAATGGAAATCCACTCCAGTATTCTTGCCTGGAGAATCCCATGGACAGAGGAGCCTAGCGGGCTACAGTCCACGGGGTCGCAAAGAGTCGGACACGACTGAGTGACTTCACTCACTCACTTACATACCATTTGCATGGCCACCGCTAGGTGTCGCTCTGGGGGTATCATGCCTGGAGACTTGCCCGAAGAACTTATAAAAGATGCCCCCTACCTCTCCTTCCTCCCACTGCAGCACATTTTTTTGCTAATCTTGCTATGGCTAGAGCTTCAGCCAGAGCCATTGGTCACTTCGCAGGTTTCTGCCTGTGTTGTTTGCTACTTTGACCACATTCTCTGGTGGTCCTTGGTACTGTTCCCATTTTATTTTCCCGTTATTTTTATTACCCACACCACCTCTTCTCTGGGTGCTGCTTCTCAGATTTCATTGCAGTCTTTAGAGGGGTTTTTGCTTGTCTCTTAGATACTGCTGTTCCTCATGGTTCTCTCTGTTCTCACTTCCGGGGTGATCTTATTCACTTCCTTGGCTCCTATTATCTTCATGCTGGGTGATTTTCTAGCCCATAGCTGAACCATCCCTCCACATCCCAACTACTTTTTGGGTATCTGCCTTTGTATCTGTTAAAAGATACCTCAAACTCATCATATCCACAACTGAACTTGTTATCTTCTACTCATACTAGCTTGAGTTAGCTTCTGAGTGAGACCTAAGTTGCTTTGATACTTTTTCATCCTTCACAGCCTGGTTTTTAGAGGTTCTAAATGGCTCTTAAATCTTGTCCTTCTATCTCTGTTGCCTGTCAGATCACATCTCTCCACTAGTCTCCCCAATCATTGTCTAATCCAGATTCTGCCCTTCAGTGTGCTTAGTCTAAAACATTTATCCCTTATCCATCCATGGTCTATCGGCAGGATAAAGTCCTCAAAATCTGGTCCTAACCTCACCTCTGTCCCACTCACACTTCATGGGATTGGGTACTCCCGAAGAGCTGAGACAGGTCAGTTTAACAAACATTACTTGTATTAAGTGCTGAGGCACCAGGATGACTAAAACGGTATACTGAGATTAGATTACAGCCCAAGGGGGTAGGGGGGAGATAAGGAACTTCAATCTAGCAACAGTAGGGCACTCGAGCAAGGGTAGGGTAGAGGACTGCATTATACTTCATTCGATCTACCAGTTTAACAAGCTCACAGTGTCAGCGTAACTGTTGAATTAAAATGAAGGAAATGTTTTTGATTGTACTAGGTGACAAAAAAATTGTTTGCCTTAATGTCTTAAAGGCTTTCATTTCTCCTTTTGATTCCCTATTCTCCTTCCTCAAGATCAGATCTTAGAGCAAATATCAAAGCAATTCAGGTAGTGAAACTGCAGTCATCTTTGACCTTTTCTTCTTTCAGTTCAGTTCAGTTCAGTAGCTCAGTTGCGACCGATTCTTTGCGACCCCATGAGCCACAGCACGCCAGGCCTCCCTGTCCATTACCAACTCCCGGAGTCCACCCAAACCCATGTCCATCGAGTTGGTGATGTCATCCAACCATCTCATCCTCTGTCGTCCCCTTCTCCTCCTGCCCTCAATCTTTCCCAGCATCAGAGTCTTTTCAAATGAGTCAGCTCTTCACATCAGGTGGCCAAAGTATTGGAGTTTCAGCCTCAGCATCAGTCCTTCCAATGAACACCCAGGACTGATCTCCTTTAGGGTGGACTGGTTGGATCTCCTTGCAGTCCAAGGGACTCTCAAGAGTCTTCTCCTTTAGGTTCTTCTTTAAGTTCCTGCCAACCAATAAACTAAGTCTTCAGATTACTTTCCTTCAGATCACTTCTCCCTTCTTACTCCATTATGGCAAGCACTATATCCTGGGTTAACTGAAATACTGTCCTAGCTGATCTTCCTGCCTCTAGTTTACCCTCACTCTAGTCCTCTGACAATGAATGCTAAGTGGATGTTCCTAAGTAATTTCTTCAATTTATTGATTACTGATCAGTGGCTCTCCACTCCTAACCAAATTAAGTTCAGGCTCTCATCAACATGGACACTGCCTACCTTCCAGCTTTCCTACTCCCTTCCTTTATAAGTGTTAACATAGAGAAAACCTTACTCAGGCCCGCCTTGTGCTTTCCTGACTCAAGCGACAGGGACCATCTTTCCTGCTCCTGTCTTACCTATTAAAACCTTTCTCATCCTTTTAGTCTGGTGTAGGCAGGATTGGAGATGACAGCGGACCAGAGGTTTGAGTTACTAAGGCAAAGAGCTCTCCCCTGTAATATAGAGATCATAATCCTTATATCAGGTAGTCATGTAAACAGCAAATAACATTTGTTGAATTGTTGGCATTTTCCCATTCACATTTGTTGAACCAAAATGCTGTGTTTTGTCCCCACACATTCTAAAATTCACACAAATTGGAGTTTATGTAAAAATTTATTTGACCAAAATGTAGAAAAAGTGATACTATTACATATGATACAGTTGCAAGAATCTAAATGGAAAGTGTGGGTTTTATTCAATTGCACAATTTGCTAGTGTATCTCCTGGGTAGTGTGGCGCTTAATAAATAGGAGTGAGGGGCAGAGGATTCAGATAAGCTATAAGCAGGGTGATTTTTTTAGTCAGAATTGTAAACTTGAGTTGGCCCCCACACTGCTGGGGAATGTGGAATGTTTCAGCTCTGAGATGTTAACGGAGAAAGCAGAAATATAACAAAATATAACACATTTTGTGCAGCCCTGTGTATAAAATACTCCATATCCAGTTTAATCAGGAGTTTCTTGGTCTTTCATTAACTTGGTCCTGAAGAAGGAATTAAAATTCTAGATAAGTAAATCTCCAATTTGCCATTCTCTCGAGTATAGAGATGAAGTTACGCCAATTTTTTAGTTTTTACTTTGCTGTCTGAGAGGGCCATTCTGCCTAATATTTGTTCACAGAAAAACAGTCTTGCTCAATTACTGATAGTTTTGAAAAAGACTGCTTCTCTGAATAGGACTGAATTCTCCAACATTCATTCCTCCTGAGTGGATGGCCTCATATCAGAGCAGATAAGCATGGGTCATTATTGGAATAAGACATCAGCTCCTCAAAAAACTTTAGATTGAAAGAAACATATAGAAGAGCATATCAAGGATCTACCCAAAACACATTTGGGTAATTATTATGACTCTTTTCTAAGCATTCTCATGCTGACTGCTCAGAGGATGTCTGTTCTGTTCTGCATGGTGGAGTGCGGAAAAGAGCCGGGATGATCAGATTAACCTGTCCGTGGTTTATGACTTCCCACAGTAACCCCACCCCCGCCTTTTTGGGTCTGGATGGAAAATCCCCACCCATTTTAATGTGATGATCCCTGGCCTCCTATCACGTGACCAACGGTGGACATTCTCCAACATTTTAAACTGACCCATGACTAGACATCAGAATCTGTGTTTTCAAAGTGTGGGGTTGTCTATTCTCCCAGGAACCAAATGCCCTCAGTCTTAAAAGAGAGTATGTATGCTCAATATGAAATACCCTGCCTACCTTAGGAATAGATGCAATTTAAGGATAAAAATAGACCTGAAAAAACTGGTGTCATTTTGAAAAACAGGAAGGAACAGATTAACTGGTGCTCAAAGCTTCTCTGATACAAAATATTTGGTCATGTATTCATAATTTGCTTGACATTTCCAGCAAAGCGAAGAGGCAATAACAAAAGAAACTTCTTACAAGAGAAGAGAAAGACACGGCGCTCTGGAGTTTCTGTTGGAACAAGACTCTTCTGTTTTGGTTATATACAGTTTAGTTCGTTTAGTGTCTGATCCAGTGTCTGATGTAAGCCCACGTTCTCTTCTTTGGCCTGGGCAAGTTTTTCTGGTGAAAATTAAGAATGAGGGAAAAAAATTAATAAGCATCTTTATTAAAAGGGGGGGGAGTTTCTAAACTCCATATTGTCAGAGTGAAAGAGCAGAGAAAGTACTTTGCATTTTAATCATAGAACACCATGAACTTCTGGATACTAAATACCAAATCTGGGAGTTAGATAGGGTTGGAAAATGAAATACAGGGTACTTGGTTAAATTTGAATTTCATATAAATAAAATTTTTAATGGAAGTGTATTGCAAATGTTGCTTGAAATACACTTATGCTCAAAATTTATTCATTGCCTATCTGAAATCAAAATTTAACTGGGTGCCCTGTATTTTAATATGCTAAATCTGGCAATCCTACAGTCAGAACACCTGGATTTAAGCCCCATGAAGTAAATGCCATTTAACCTAAGTCATTTAAACTTTCTAGGTCTCAGTTTCCCCATCTGTCAAATGAGGGTAATACCATTGTGTGGCAGAGGGTTATTATGAGAAACAAATGAGAAATGCTTCAGAACTTATAAAATGCTACACAAACATAAGGTTTTAGTCTGAGATACGGATGAGTTAATACATTTTCTCTCTAGTGCTGGTTAGTCCTTGAACTTATGGAAGGGAAATATAATCCTGTAACCCATCTTTCCTTTGGAGCTTCTGAGAATAGATGTTTAAATTCCAGGAATAATTGTGTTACTGTTTCTACATGTCCATCTATGTGTCTACAGCAGTCAAACTCCAGGTAAATGCAAAATGACTGAAATTTAAGCCAGACTGCTGCTGCTGCTAAGTCGCTTCAGTTGTGTCCAACTCTGTGGTACATTATTAAATGGTTGAGCTGATGAAACAAACGAAAAAGCAAACAACCCCCCCCCCCC
>NW_011494793.1:240858-256125 GCF_000754665.1 Bison bison bison | reverse complement strand
CCCCCCCCCCCCAAACTAAACAAATCAACAAAACTCTAAGATGCCACCTAGAGCTATGCATGACAGAGCACGAGAGAAAACTGGTTTGCAACGAGGAATGGCTGATAAGGGACTAGGCCAAGCCTCATTGAAATACCAGAGGAAAGCAAAATACCTCATAAAATGTGATATGATCAGCTTGGAAATATTCAGAAAGAAAACGACTGCAAAAGATGGCCACCTTTCAACTACACCTACTGAACTTTCATTCGATGTGATCCTTTAAGAAAAAACTAGTGCCTTACGGTCTGGGAGGATTCTGTCAGAGAATAGAGACCTGGGTTAACACAGTATCTGAGTGCCTACTGCATGCAAACCCATTTCTTCTCAGTTATCTCATTTAATCCGCAAGAACTCAGCTATCACTTTTATTTTTGCAGAAAAGGGCTAGACAGCTCAAATGGCAGAGCTGGGGTGCAAAGCAAGGTATCCCAACTCCAAATCCCGACCTCACTTCACCTTGCCACTTGGATTCCCTGGCCTCTACTTTGTTATTAGGTCTGAGAGAAAGTAAGAGTCCCTTAAAGTGTTAATTGCCCTTGACAAGTGTGACAGCAAACCCCGCCCTCCACCCACCCCACCACACTGTCAACAGGTAGTAGCAGATCGACCATAGCCCTAATCTCTGAAGTTCCACCTAGGTGATTAGTTAGGTAGAATGACTGGATAGGCAGGGCTGCAGTTATTTCAAAGGGTGGAGGCTACATATGTCTGGAAAAATCCTAGGAACAAATACGTGGAATGAGCAAACAAAAAACATCCACCCCTATACCATTTAATCTTTCCAGGGTCACACTCATGGCAATATGTGAGGGGAGTGGTTTATGCAGAAGTTCAGGGGGGAAGGCAAGAACAGAGCAAAGTTGGGGGTGGAAGGGTGTGGGTAGTTTAGTAAAGTTGTATTTTGCAGGAATGGACATAAAGAACTGTGACAAAGGTTCCCACCTGAATAAAAAAATTACTGGATGAGGAATAAGTTATGGTGACCAAAAATAAATGATCTACTCAGAGGTTTTCATGCCACCTTCAGGTTCAAGGGGCAATCTAGAAGATGGCTTGGACTTCAAAATGTTAGTGCTTCTGGGACAATTTGAGGCGGTGGTGGTGGTGGGGTACAGGGGAGGACCGGATAGATTATTTGAAATTTGTAGATTCTCTTGGGGAAACTGATGAGCTTTTGGTCGCTAGAGGTTTTTAACACCCACACACAAACTTTATGCTGCTGCTTGCTGCTGCTAAGTCGCTTCAGTCGTGTCCGACTCTGTGCGACCCCATAGACGGCAGCCCACTAGGCTCCCCTGTCCCTGGGATTCTCCAGGCAAGAACACTGGAGTGGGTTGCCATTTCCTGCTCCAGTGCATGAAAGTGAAAAGTGAAAGTGAAGTCGCTCAGTTATTTCCGACTCTTAGCGACCCTATGGTCTGCAGCCTACCAGGCTCCTCCGTCTATGGGATTTTCCAGGCAAGAGTACTTGAGTGGGGTGCCATTGCCTTCTCTGCACAAACTTCATGAGCCCTCACTAAACCAAAGTTCCTGGTTCTAGTTAACTATGAGGGGAGATACGTGTTGCTCAGGAAAGTTGCTTTGGAACTCAAGAATCACCTCAATTCCTTTGTTCAGCATTCTAGCAGCTTCCATTCCCTTGCCCTGCTATGGGATGCCCTTTAATTCCTTACAGAGTTGTTTTCTAAGGGTAAGGAATAGAGGTGAGCTTCTCTGGTGAGCTGCCTCCCACAACTGGGAGCTGAAGAGGTGCTTCATGAACAATGAAGACATCGGGAAGCCCAGACACCATTCTTCAAGTATAACACAGAAAAAAACAAGAGAAAAGGACTAAGGAGACCAAAATGCTATTGCCGCTGTTTGAATGCACAGATGAAGTTCCATCCCAAGGTAGCTTTTTTTTAGAGATAAGCCCGCTGGTTTTTGCATGTTCTGCTGACTCTCTTAAGCTGCTCAAGAGGTTGGATGAGTCTCCATTCAAAACAATTTCTATGTAGGGAAAAACCGCTAGTGGCATGCAGATACAGATAGCTACTGCATTTGAGAGCTCAGGCCAAGTTGGCTCTTGTTTTTATGTTGTCAGAAAAGAATCATATGAGCATAATTTTCTTTTTTGAAACCAGCTCTTCACGTGAACCACTCACTTTTGGTTGCAATCCCTCAGGCTATGGCTCAAAGGCAGCAAGTGGAGAAAATGAAAATGAGAGGGCATGAAGATGAGGATGGTCTGTCTTTATTTCAGTCACACAGTCACAGACGCAGCCTCCAGTCACACAGGAGGCAGGAAACTGGAACTTCTAGAAGCCCCCAGGAGTGGAGGCACCACAGTGAGAAGGCAGACTTCAGTATTGCTAGGACAGAGGGTGGCACCCCAGCCACCTCAGAGAGAGGTCGTGTCGGTGAAAGCATGGGCCAGCTCCTCGCTGGTAGCTTTGTATGTGAGCGTCTGAGTGTACAGCTCACCTAGAGCGCAGAGGTCCCCAAGGAGAGAGTTCAGAAGAGGTACAGGGGCTAGAAGGCGAGGGTTGGAATGGAGAGCCACACATTGAGAGGAAGAAAACAACAGAGAACAAAGCGCGAACTAGGACAAGGTTGCGTCTCGTGAAACAAACGAGAAAACATAAGACCTACGGAGTGATTTCTAAGTGGAGTGAAGCTCTGCAGGGGACCAGCCATAATGAAACTTTAGAAAGAGTGGTGACTAGAACCGGTGAGAGCTTCTCCCCACCAATCTCCCATCCCAGGTTATTTGACTTTGCAGTGATGTCATCCAGTCCAAAGGTCATACTTTGGAATGGGGGTATTTTGCCTTATATGGAAACCTCACTTCTCAAACCAAATACTGGGACACATGGTCTGAAGAACGAGTTCTGTACCCTTTCTGGGTGGGACAGGCAGTTTGGGAGAACTGAAATTCCAGGATTCTGGAATTTCCGGGTGACTCCGCGAAGAGCACAGGGCAGAATTTTTTTTAAAGATGAAACACTTCAAGAAATTCTGGGATACGTGGGCACCAGACTCACAGACTGGAGTCTTTATTCAGGTCTCTACGGTCTCTAAATTTCCATTTTCTCATATTGTGATAAGCTTTGCGCTCTCTGGGAGAGAGTTTCCATAAAACATGCAAGGCATTTAAAAAATGTGAGGCGTCTCAGAAATGAGCAAATTGAAGGAAACTCGAAAGAGCTAAAAAATCAGCCATATTTGGATCTCTGTACTTACATATGGAGTTAATTACGCAGAAATGTTTTAGTTCTGGAAAAATGGCAACACTAGTTTGAATCTGATTTTGCACTGTCCCGTCCCAGGGCTCCAGACTTCCAGATGTGACATCACTCTGCTCCCCTGACGTGGATGAAGCCCAAACCAGCCTTTCCAGATTTCCCCTGACTGTGGATGTGTCGTGTAAGGGGGAGGCAGAGCAAACACAATTCGATGGTGATTTCATACCTTCCAGGTCATCAATTGTCTTTTCCAGTTTTGCAACTGTTCTCTCTGCAAATTCGGCACGGGTCTCAGCCTAGGGCAGAAGAAAGGAGTCACCAGGACTGCTTCAAGACCAACCCCAGGAGAATCCTGAGCCAGCTGGGTGGGAATCACACTCACCTCTTTCAGTTTGTCGGACAGAAGTTTAATTTCTTCTTCATATTTGTCCTCCTTTTCAGAATACTGCGGTAGAGATCAAAACACTACTTTTTAAAATGGAGGGAGCAGGAGGAAAGCACAAGAGAATGCACATTCCCTGATGCTTGGAGAAAAGTGCATGCTTGAAGCTATGAACCTGCCTAAGAAGCAAAGTAGAGACAGGCACCTTTCCAGGCAGATGAAATGGGAGGGGATCCCTCTGGGATGGGACTGATCTCAGGACCTGAGCTGACAACTCGAGATACACGTGTGATGAAGACGGAGGCAGATGAGTGAATGGAAACATGCCTCTCAAGGCCCTCCACAGCAGCTGGCCTAGTCTGGGTTTCCAACCCCACTTCCCACCAGCTTCCCGCCACTTCCTAACCCTCTTCGGAGTACTCTCTGGTCTCCCAGCCCTTGCCTATGTCTGGGCCCCCAGGCATGGAATGTCCCATTCCTTGCTACTGTCTGTCAGAAGGTATGTTTGCCTTTCAAGGCTCAACGCAGGTGAGTATTAGCCAACCTTCATCATCTGCCAGCTGTGTCGTTAGCACCAATCCCAGTGTACAGATTAGGAAAGAGTCACGGAAGCTAGCTAATTTGTCAAGGGTCACATGGCTACCACCTGACCAAACCACAGCTCGAACCTGATTCTGGAATATGAGCTCCTGGCCGGCATCCTGCTCTATAGTTTCTGTTTTCCCCCTCTAATAATTTTACTTATTTTTGGCTGTGCCGGGTGTTCCTTGCTGTGAGGGCTTTCTCTAGTTGTAGCAAGTGAGGAGGGCTGCTCTCTAGGAACACTGCACAGGCTTCTTACTGCGGTGACTTCTCGTGTTGCAGACCACAGGCTCTGGGGCGCTCAGGCTTCAGCAGTTGCAGCTCCTGACTCTAGAGCCCGCAGGCTCAGTAGCTGTGGTGCATAAATGTAGCTGCACGTGCGATCCTCCTAGATCAGGGGTCAAACTCTTGTCTCCCGCACTGGCAGGCGGATTCTTTACCACTGAGCCACCAGGGAAGCCTCTGCGGTCTTTTCTAGGGTCACCTCCTTGCGACACCTTTCGCAGCTTTCCAGAGTCCTTCTGTGGAAGCCCTACCACACCCTGGTTACTTTGTCAACCCTTCTACTCAACTAGACTACAAGCTCTTTAAGAGCAGATCACCGTAGCATCTCTCCCAGTGGCCAGTCTCTGGCATACCCACATTTATTCACCAACTATCCCAGCATGAAATACCCACCAGGCACCACGCTGGGACTAATGACACAGCTCTAAACGAGACCAACAGAGTCCCGGTCTCTACAGTCTAGCAAGGAAGGCAGGCAATTAATTATAATAAATGTGATCAACCCTCATGATAGGGAAAGAAGTAGGTGGGGCTATGCAGCTGAGAAATACCTAACCTAGATGAGCAATCCGGGAGGGGTGAACAGGGGGTTGCCAAGCAGAGAGAAAAGGGAGCAGCCACTCCAGGCTGACTGGACAGAAGGTTCAAAGAAAGCACTGGAAGTGACCAACATGGAATGTCTGTGAAACTGAAGTTCAATGCAACTGGAGGGGAGTAGGAGGAGGGAGAGTGAGGAAGAGCTGAGAAAGGGGAACTCAACAGCAGGGGTTGGGAGGGGAGGGAAGGAAGGTCACGGACGGGTCTGTACGTTCTCTCTAATGTAATGACTAATGCTTTCTCCTGTAATGACTGCTTTGGGTACTATTTCAGCAACAACAACAAAAAAGCCCAATTCCACCTGTGATTGCTGCTCAACCTTCTAAGAAGTATTTCTGGAGGAACCTGGGGATTTGGTTGAGAGAGAGGCTCTGTATTTATATGATGAGGCTCAGAATTCCCTAATATGAGCCTGACCAGGTCCCGATCTCAGATTCTAAATGCATCTTCAGGGGACTTTCCTGGTGGTCCAGAGGTTTAGACGCCTCACTTCCACTACAGGGAGTATAGTTTGATCCCTGGTCGGGAAACTAAGATCCCACATGCTGCCTTGTATGGCCAAAATAAATAAATAGATAAATAAGTCCACCTTCGTAGGAGGTTGAGATAAAAGCTGGCATTAAGACCCTATGAAAGAGGGAAATCTAGCCATCAGACACCCTTTTCTATAGGAGAAAAAAACCTGGCTGCTGGGTACCAAAGCTACTGTTAGCAAATACAGGTCAGATCCCCGATACGCTGGCATGCTCCTGCGTTCCTAGGGGGAAGAAAAAAGTCCAGCAAATCACCCTCCAGCTCAAGCCAATCACCAACCTTTTCAGATGCAGCCTCTAGTGACTTCAGGTTGTTAGTGACATTCTTGAGTTCTTCTTCCAGGTCACCACATTTTCTGCCCAAAGACAAAAGAGGATTTTTGGTGTCTTATCTTTTTGTACAAACCGCAGTCTCCTAAAAGAAGTTTTCAAAAGGAGGAATCCGCACTGCCAGGGGCCCCCAGAAGGAATGTGGGGAAAAATGTTAATGGCTTTCTCTGAGACACAGTACTTGTCAAAACCCCATCGTGCCAGGCAAAGGCGCGGCAGGCCAAGGAGTATTTGGGAGATTTGTAAAGCTCCTGGGACTTGGGCTCCTGCCAAGTCTGAGGCAACAGGGACTTGTGAAATCCACGATTGATGAGGCTGAGTCCGGAAGGTGTTTAAGAATGAGACGCAGTGCAGGAGGCTGGGAGAAGGCAATCCGAGTTTACACCGGACACGCCAGGAAACAGGCCTGGAACGGATTTTGGAAACCAGATCTCTCTCAGCACTGCGGGAATGCTCTGGGGAGCTTGATTCCTCACCCGAGTCTGAGGGGAGAGGCTTTTGGGGTTTCATGGTGGCGGTGGGGGAGGGGAGCTTGTGGGGACTCTGGTCAAGCTTCTCACCTTTCCTCGCCACCAAGAATGTGTCCTAGCCAAACAATGTCATCAACAACAAGGCATTTAGACACAGACACGGCAGTCTGCCCTCAGCGTTCCCTTAAGAAGGCACAGCCTCCTAAGGATTCCTCTCTGGGAAAACGGGACTTCTGGGCTTCTCGCTACTGCCCGACACACAAAGGTATTCCCAATACCTCTGTGGTAAGAGTCAACACGTGGGCAGTACTTCCCAGGGCGGTGAGAACAAACAGTTGCCTGTCACTCTTTGTCAGCTAGGGAAGCAAAGAGGAGGGACTGATGGATGAGTCCCAGACACCCATCCACTTGACCAGAGGCCCTGGTCGGTATCAATTCCCAACATAACTTACTCCCTCCCAGCTCCCCTACCAACCCCCATCCACCATGTCCAGAGCTGAGCTGGGCACCACCCAACCCCGCTTTGCCACTCACAGTTCGGACACCTCGGCACGCTCCTCTGCCCTCTCTAGCTCACCCTCCAGGATGACCAACTTACGAGCTACCTGCAGAAACAGGAAGGACCAATTAAGACACCCCCAAGGCCCACATCTAATAGGATACCCCACCCCCACCTGGCGCAAACAGCAAGGCCACATCCAGCAACCTTGGGGCTTTCTGCTGCTGCTCCAGGTCTAATTTCCAAACCTAAATTCTCTCCTGTGGGCCCCAGGAAGGGGAAGGAAGAGACGGGGCTGTGGGGACAGGCAGAAGGAGCAACTGAGCTTTCGTGGTCTGAAGACCCACAGCCAGGGACCACAATTCCCCATTTTAGCCTAACGCCCAGCTGGAGGACAAAAAAAAGGGATCTGATCACTTCGTTTCCCCTTTAAGTCTAAGTCCCCACTTGTCTGAGTGTCACAGAATTTCCCAGGACTTCTGGCATTGTGGAGATACGGTTTCCTAGCCAAGTGGCTGTCTTCGGAAAAAAACAGATGTGGATGCAGAAGGACAGCTGAGCTGACCAAGAGCTTCCTTTAGGCGGCCCCAGGGTTTTCCCTATCACAGGTCCATTTCCTCCCCACTTCCCGCTACTGCCATTCACCAGCCCCACTCCCTGCCACTCACCTCCTCGTATTTGCGGTCAGCCTCCTCGGCGATGTGCTTGGCCTCTTTAAGCTGCATCTCCTGAATCTCCATCTTCTCCTCATCTTTCATGGCGCGGTTTTCTATCACCTTCATCCCTCTGCGAGGAGCAGAACTTGTCATTGCCTCCAAACACACATCACCACCTCACTGCACACCTCCAGGCATCTGCTCATCTAAACACTTCACTGACACCTACCAAGAACCACACTCCAAAGAGGAGACTAGAGCTGCTCACACTCACGTGCATCTTTGCAGGATGCCAGGCACCATTTTTTAAATGTCACAACCCCCATCCCTAGAAATAGGTACAGTACCCCCATTTTACAGAGGAAGAAACTGAGGCATAGAGGAGCTAAGTAACTTGTTCAAGGTTACACAGCCAGTAAGAGGCAGAGCTGGGATTCAAACCCTGGTGATGTGGGTCTGGAGTCCACACTCCTATAGTCTCTCACTAACTAGTAACAAGGGGGACTTGTACGCCAAGTTACCAGGATCTGATCGAAAGTCTGGGCTGGCCTGGCTGTGGGAATGATGAATTCTGCTGCATTGGGGTGGGAAGTGGGGTAGGGAGGGTGCGTTTGTATGTCACAAGGGGCTTCCCAGAAAAGAATCCACAAGTGAACAAGGAGAGGAAAGGTATTCTTCAGTGAGAGAGAGAGCTATACAAGAAAGCCCCAGAGAATGGATAAAGAACATGAGATACACACATACAATGGAATATTACTCACCCTTTAAAAAGAATGAAATAATGCCATTTGCAGCAAGATGGATGAAGCTAGTGGTTGGCATATTCAGTGAAGTAAGTCAGACAGACATGAAAATTGCTCAGTCGTGTCTGACTCTTTGTGACCCCATGGACTATACAGTCCATGGGATTCTCTAGGCCAGAATACTGGAGTGGGTAGCCTTTCCCTTCTCCAGGGGATCTTCCCAACCCAGGGATCAAACCCAGGTCTCCCACATTGCAGGTGGATTCTTTACCACCTGAGTCACAAGGGAAGCCCAAGTCAGACAGAAAAGGAGAAATATTGTATGACACTCCTTATATGTGGAATCTAAAAAGAAGTGATACAAATGAACTTATAAAACAGAAAGAGACTCACAGACTTATAAGACAAACTTATGTTGCTGCGCGGGGGAGGGATAGTTTGGGAGTCTGGGATGGACATACACACACCGCTAGATTTTAAATGGATAACTAACAAGGACCTTTTGTATAGCATAGGGAACTCTGCCCAATGTTATGTGGTAGCCTGGGAGGGAGCGGGGTTTGGGGGAAAATGGATTCATGTATATGTAGGGCTGAGTCCCTTGGCTCTCCACCTGAAACTATCACAACATTGTTAATTGGCTATACCCCAATACAAAATAAAAGTTCAAAAAAAGAGAAAGCCCCAGAGGAATCAAAGAATATGGCAGGGAAGTCAGGGTGGTTGCACCACAGGCCGCTTGAATGACAGGCTAAGGGTTTTGCACCGAGGGAACAGGGAACCACAGGAAGGTTTCAAAAACAAGTGTGAATGGAAAGCAGAATGGTGGCTGGGACTTCAGCGGGAAGACCAGGTAAGAGGCAGATATCCACAAAGTGATGGGTGAGGATGGCCTGAGGTGAAGTGGATATGTCCACTGGGGGAAGGACGCTGTCCTGGGAACAGCTGGAAGTGGCCTACAACTTCTGACCATGAGATGGAGCTCACCGTGGCCTGCACTCTGTGGAGTGGACACGGTAAACTCAGATATCTCCAAAGAAGAGGCCAACGAGTATAATGTATCAGTGTGTGTCGGGCCTGCCCACAGCAGAGGACCATTATTATACTTCTAATAAACATTTCCATTCGGACTGTCACTGCCCTTCTCAGCTAACTGTCTAAACACTCTCCAGGCCCGTACTGGGCTTTCCAGGTGGCACAGTGGTAAAGAATCTGCCTGCCAATGCAGGAGGCGCAAGAGACTTGGGTTCGATCCATGGGTTGGGAGGATCCCCTAGTATAGGAAACGGCAACCCACTCCAGTATTCTTGCCTGAAAAATTCTGTGGACAGAGGAGCCTGGCGGGTTACACAGTCCATGGGGTCACAAAGAGTCAAACACAACTGAGCATGCGTGTCTGTACCAGGCCCTGAGATCAGCAAGCTTGGAAAATCCTCTGCAGTCAAGGAGCGATCAAAGGGACTAGCTCACGGCCCCATCGGAGAAGGCAATGGCACCCCACTCCAGTGTTCTTGCCTGGAGAATCCCAGGGACGGGGAGCCTGGTGGGCTGCTGTCTGTGGGGTTGCACAGAGTCGGACACGACTGAAGCGACTTAGCAGCAGCAGGAGCAGCAAGGCCCCATAGTAAACGGCAGTGGAAGGACTTAAATCTAGATTCTTCAGCTCCCAAGTACAGAATTCTTTCCACCTAAACAGTAGTCTCTAACAAGGGTGCCATCAAAGGCTACTGGTAACATGACACCGACAAGCGAGGGGCCTTCTGACCTGGGGAGGTTCGAGAAGTGAGTGAGACACCTGGCCAGGCCTGTCTGACGGTGAACAAGGGGAGCACCTTAGCTGAGGCCCCGGGCACAGCTGCGAACACCTTGTGACTGGATCCTTCATACTCCCAGGCGGCTGCCCTGAGCTCCCGCCCTCTCACTCTATGAAGGGCTGAAGCAGAGCCGCGCTGCGCCCTGCGCCCTCCCTAAGGGCCATTCCACTGTACGGCAAAGAAACTTCCCGCTTAGGCAACTCAGAAAGTCAGTCTCCAAGATTCTCCAGTTGGTTTAGCCCCTCTTTAGGTTCTGTAAGGGTGCGACAGAACCATCAGGAATGGATCCATGGGAGAAGTTTATACCAGAGAACTATGGTGCGCGAGTGCCAAGTTGCTTCAGTTGGGGCCGACTCTTTGCGACCCCGTGGACTGTAGCCCGCCAGGCTCCTCTGTCCATGAGATTCTCCAGGCAAGAATCCTGGAGTGGGTTGCCACTGCTCTCCTCCAGGGGATCTTCCCGAACCAGGGATCGAATTTGCATCGGTTGCACTGGGAGGGGGGTTCTAGCGCCACCTGGGAAACTTGAAAACCATGGTGGATGAGTCCAGTGAGATTTCTGGTGTGATGCTGTGGCAGATACGTGAGGACCACCGGTCCAGCCCGCACCACCACCACACAAGGAACCCACTGACCATCGCACAGAGACGGCCGCTTCTGTGAATTACACAATCTGCCCATAGTCCTCCAGAGCCTGCTCCAAGGCGTGCTGCTTGAGAGGACACAGCACCCTGCTGGAGGCAGCAGGAGGATGCCCTGGAGGTAAGAAGTGCTATCAGTTGCAAATACATTAATTGGAGTGGTTTTGTGCATGTCCCTGACACACAGTTGTCCAGTGACTCAAGGCCTGAAGCACTGCTAATAGTTATTCATGCAGACAGCCCATTTCCAGTTTTCATCCCCCGTCTTCTCATATCACCCTGGAAACCGATGTCTTGAGAATGTTGACAACCACATGCACAGTGACTTTCAGAGACAACAGGAGACACAGCGCTCTGCGGACAGACTGCCGACGACAGTCACAGCTACAGCCTTATATCTGCCCGTTTTTTGCCTTCCTCTGTCTGGTGGTAGTTTTCCTTCATAACTGCCACGTCAAATGCCTCCACACACAGCATGATGGTTTACAAGGTATTGTTGCCCATTTATATGTATGTGTACACACGTGTGTCCTTGGGATCTCACTGACTCTCACCCCAGCTCCGGGAGGTTGGCAGTATGGCAGGACCTCAATTTCCCAGAAGTAAACGCTCATGCCACCAGGTTCAAAGCGTCCTTACCTCTCACTCTCATCTGCAGCCTTTTCTGCCTCCTCCAGCTTCTGCAGGGCTGTGGCCAGTCGTTCCTGAGCCCTGTCCAACTCCTCCTCAACGAGCTGGATGCGTCGATTGAGAGCTGCCACATCACCTTCGGCCTAGGGAGGTCAGAGGTGGAACCAGGTTAAGAAGGAAAAAGGTCAGCCAGCCTTCCACTCACACAGTGCCCTTTTCTCCAGCTAACACGCTTCCCCCACCAAAGCCCACCCAGGAATCCAGGCGGTAAGGAATTCAGACTGTCTCTTCTGGACAATGTGAATTTTCCATATGATCTTTTCCGCCAAATGTCAGTGAACACTCCCCACAACAGGACAGGCTGTCAAGTCATTACGGGCTTCCCTGGTGTGGCACCAGTGGTAAAGAATCCATCTGCCAGTGCAGGAGATGCAAGAGATGTGGGTTCAATCCTGGGTCAGGAAGATCCCCTGGAGGAGGAAATGGCCACCCGCTCCAGTATTCTTGCCTGGAGAATCCCCATGGACAGAGGAGCCTGGCAAGCTACAGTCCATGGGGTTGCAAAGAGTTGAGCACAAGTGAGCACAACACTCAAGTCAATACAGGACAGAGAGAGAAGTAAGCTGTTATCTTCTAAGAGGATGGTGCTGGCCTCTCCATGGGACTTCTAGAGAGCAAGGCCACCAAGCAACCGGCTCACTCTGTCATATAAGGTCTGCTCCTAGCCACCTGAATGGTAAGACAAATGCAGGACTCTGGACGCCTCAGTTATATGCTGACCGTACAGTTGGGGCAGTGGGGAGTGGGGGTGCTGAGTGGGGGCAGCCTGACTGGAACTCCATCCTTAATCAAGGCTGCCTGAGAGATGTTGGGACAAAATGATACAAGAAAGCAAAGAAAATGTGGTTACAGGCACTGAGAGGTGGCGGAACGGTTTTACTGGCTTTTCACCTACAAGGAATGTAATAAATACGTTGGCATGCATAAGAGCAACAATTCAAGGATCAAAACGTACTGGTCAGAATCCTTGCTCCGCAAGTGTTCAGCCATGTGGCACGGAGCAGGCAGCCTCCCTGCTTGCTTTGAGCCTATCCCAGGGCCTGTTTCCTTCATACCTTTCTGGGGACTGTAATGCAAGGGTGTGGCATTGCAGCTGGCATGTGGGAAGTCCCACAAAGGGCAGCTCTTGCTGCCATGATTTCTCCCCCATTTAATCCTCGTGGATCTCACCCATTTTGCAGCTGGGAAAACTGAGAGATGCAGGAGAAGTGAAACAGTCTTTTTCAGTGTCTCAGAGCTGGCAGGGAACAGCTTCTTGAGCCCTAGACCAGGGTTCTTCCCTTGCCAAATCTACACTCTTGAGTCCTGTGGGGGCTTTGAGGCCTCACACTTAAGAATATTGAGAACTGGTTAAAACGGGGCCCAACCGACAGGAGAAGTATAAAGTCACCCTGGCTTCTTCAGAACAAGACAAAGAATCTCTGAACGGGGGAGGGCTGTAAAAAATTAGTGGAGTAACAGAATGAGGCCAGAGTTGCTGAAAAAACACAGACTCAGGAAACTTTTCTCAGCTCCACTATCCTAATTGCGGAAGGAGAGGAAATTCCCCCAGGTGTTTCTGATCACAGCTTCCTCCGGAACACCAGTTTGGAGAATCCATTTAAACCACTGATGAGCTATTTTAAGAAATGTCACCCACTCCTTCCAAAGAGTGGGTGCTTTTTATTCTTCTTAAAATTAGACGAATCTTCACTCCTTCAGCAACTGGGGCAGGAATGGACTCCTCCCCTCAAGTTTTTTTAGTACACTCACAAAATTGTGTAACCAACACCACCATCTAATTCCAAAAGTTTTGTCACCCCAAAAAGAAACCTCACACCCATCAGTAGTCAAGGCACTGATTTTTCAGATCACGCGGTGGTGCCTGATTCATGAGTAGGTTTTTTTTTTTTTTAAAAGAGCCCCTCCTTTTATGGAGGATTCTGAATCCTGACAACCATGCTTTTGGCACATTTTCAACTATCTGGAACGGAAATAGTTCTGAGATACATTCTTCTATGTACAGATATACATATATATGTATTCTTGAAAAACTGCTAGTCACTGCTAGTCATTTTGGGCTCCACCCCTTCCTGCAATCAAAGCTTCTACACGCTACAAAGGATTTTCCTTATAAGGTAAAAGAGGCTTGCTAGATACATGTGGCAAAGCAACAGGAAGATGTCGGTTAATCACACAAAAATCTAAACCAGCTGTCGGGAGGCAGACCCAGAAGTCTGCCACACGCCGGCTCTTGGCTTTCTCTACAAGAGACTGAAAAAGGCCTCCCCTCCCCACTGGGCTTCATTCCTTCTGCCCAGGAACCTTCTTAAGGCTTTCTCCCCTTTTCCTGACCAAGAGAAGCACGCTTTGAAAAGTGAACTTTTTAAGAAGTTCGAAACTTTTCCAAAAACATCTTTCCTCCCAACTGGATGGTCCCACTCCTAAGTCTTGGCTCCAAGCTAAGGGCCATTTTTAAGCAGGAGTAATTGTCCTCCAGCGAGATGGCTTGGGATGAGATCAGAGGGAGGGTTATGCCGGTTACGTGTGTGAAAGAGGCCAAACCAGCTACTGTTGGGAGGCTTACACCAGGTTTCTGAGGGCTCTTCACGCCAAGGCGGCCCTTGCAGGATTAAAGGCTTTGACTCCAGCCAGCACGGAAACAAGTCTTTGGGGGAGTGGGGGGCGGTTCTTACCCAGATCTGTCCATCCCCACAGCAGTGCCCTCTGCCTGGGCATCTTTTCCACTTCTGGGGTCCCCACCCTGAGTCTCAACACTCCAGCTTTCTGATACCCTGGGCCTCCACACTCTTCCCCTAACTTTCTTTCTGAGCCTTTGCAGTCTCTTGTCCCAGCAAACTCTTACTTATTCTAAGATTGCTCACCCTCCATAGTGAAGCCTATCCCACTGGCTGGTTCTTCCTGTCATGCTCCCAGTTAACAGAACACAAACCCCCGCGGCCCGCCATGGTAATCAGCCTTATCTGTCTGACTCCCCTTGCCCCCACTAGGCTGTAAGCCCCTCTACGGGGAGAATGCGGGGAGAAAAGCGCAGGAATAGAGCATCTAGTAGGTGCCAGGCAGAGAGGTTTTCCTCCACAGTCCCTTCCAGCAATCCTACCGGGGGGAGGGCATTATTGTCACCTCGACTTCGGAGACACGCTCCTCCTAGGAGTCAAGTACTAAGTGGGATGGGATGGGATTGGAATACAGATCTCTTTCCAGTCCCAGAGGTGGCCACCACCCGTCCCGTCCCAAGGGGTCATCAAGGGACAGAGAGAGGGCGGTGACCCCCCCGCCCCCATTCAGCCCCAGGCTTCGCATTTTGCAGCGGCCGCACACAAAACGACCGTGGGTCTAGGGGCCCGAGCTAACATTCCAAGGGGCTTCGCGAGCCAGGCAGGGTCCCGCTGCCCTCGTTCCCGCAGGGGACCAGCTGGGGAGGGAAAGGCCGGCGGCTCTGGAACTGAACTTCCGCCCCCCGCCTGGAGCAGACACGTCGCCGCCGCGCCCCTGGGAACAGCTGAGAAAGTTCGGCAGGAACCGGGAAGCCCTGGAGGTGGCGAGAAAGTGCGGCGCCCGCACCCCCACCCCCTCTTCCAGTATCGGCCGGTCCAACCCCAGACAATAGAAGCTCAACGTTTTCACTCTCACTTCCCGCTCCTAGGTGGAGCCGCAGCTCCCCGCCCTCTCCCGCCCGGACCCGGGCGCCGGCGGCGGCGAGTCGGAAGGCAGCAGGGTGCCCCCTACCTCCACCCCCCACCGCTGGATCACGCCCCCCCGCCTTACCACCCTCCCCC
>NW_011494793.1:233006-240083 GCF_000754665.1 Bison bison bison | reverse complement strand
TGGGCACGTACGTCGGAGGCTTTCTTCTCTGTCAGCTCCAGCTTTTCCTGCGCGTCTTTCAGGTTCTCGGAATATTTGTCCAGCTCATCCTCCGTCTCCTTAAGCTTCTTCTGGAGGTGGGTTAGTTCCTCCTCCACCTGGGGACAGATCGGGGGACGCATCAGCCTGGGGGGCCCCGTCCTGGCGGTGCAGACGCGCCCTCCACACTCCCAAGAATCCAAGTTTCCTGATCTGTGAAACAGGGAGAAAACTGTTCTGCCCCACTCACTAAATGCAACACTCATACCTGTTAACATGGCTTTCACATCCTTCCCTTGTCCTGGGACCAGCTGTGTTTATCTTTTTTGGGGGTCCCCCAGTACTCTTGCAGAATCTATCACAGCTTTTGAGAAACAAGTCCTGCCACGTTTTCTAGAAACTCGGGTTCAATTTTGCAGCCTCCCGGGTGGAGTCTCATACTCTGGCCTGGACCATCCCCCTACCCTCAACCTTCCCAACATTGGCAGCCAGACCCTACCTCTGGTGAGAACCTGCCATGGCTCCCTATTGCCCAAAAGAGTGAAAAAATGAAAGTGTTAGCCACTCAGTCGTGTCTCACTCTTTGTGACCCCATGAAATGTATAGCCTACCAGGCTCCTCTGTCCATGGAATTCTCCAGGCAAGAATACTGGAATGGGTTGCCATTCCCTTGTCTAGGGGATTTTCCTGATCCAAGGAGCCACCCTGGAACCTGCCATGGTTCCCTATTGCCCAAGAGAGTGGTTCTCACAAAATACCCTGAAGGTTTGAAAGGCTCAACCCCTGCCCCCGTCCCGGACTCCTGGGACTTTGTGAAGCTTACTGGAAGGGAGCTACTCCTTAGAGATCACTTTCTTGGAAGATTCAGGTAAGGGCTTTTCAGTTCTTCCAGTCTGGCTTGTGTTTAATAAAAATGTCCCCAACACTCCCCAAATTTTCAGTCCTTTTCATTTATCCAGAGAGTCTTGCCCCCTCCTGGTACCCCCAGTTTGAGAAGTCCGATGGAATATGAAGACCCCTTAACCTTTCCATCACCCCCCACCACACCAGTCAAGGGCCAACTCAGAAAGCTTCTCTGTCACCCTCCTTCCCTCTGCGCCTCCCCCTACTGCCCCTAACTTTGGGCTGGGGTGCTCGGTCCCACTCTAGTTTTGATCTGACTTTATGTCTCAGGTGGTTTGACCCCTGGTCCTATTCATGCTGCCAAGGTGAGCACACAGCCCTCATGGGCCCTGCATCCTCCTCCTGCTTCCTCCTGATGGCAGGAAGCCCAGAGAGGTGGAGTGACTATCGGTGGGTCATACAGCACTGGATTTGAACCCACATCTGAACAAGCCCTCCTAACCGACCTACTTTTCTGCAGCCCCCAGTGGCTTGCTCCTGTTCAGTCCTGAGACAACGTGCAAAATGTGCCAGGAGCTGTGTGTGTTGTGTATGTGTTTCATGTATGCGTGTGTGCACACATGCAGATTCTTAAAAGGGCTGCTATTCCAGCCTCCCATTCCCAGGACTTCTGAGTGTCTTACTGATGAGCTGAGGAATGGAAAAGGGGTGAGGGATCCGAGGAGGAGGGTGGCTGCAGCTTCCACCTACAACAGGGTCCACCGGCCCTGACCTTGACATCTAGGCAAGGAGCCCGGAAGGCTCCAAATCCCCGTTGTCTGACCCTGTCCCCCTTTCTGGCCTCTGTCGTCATCTGCAAAATGGAAGCCTTGACCTGGTGGTCTCCCGGCACCCTGGCAGCTGCTTTTGAACTTCCGCTTTCACGGAGAAAATGAGCCAGTTTCCTTAAAGAAACAGGTCAGCCTGACCCAACATCCACCTGACTTCCTTCCAGCCCTGTACAGTACAGCATTCCCTAGGTGCTAGGATGCATTGGAGAAGGAAATGGCAACCCACTCCAGTGTTCTTGCCTGGAGAATCCCAGGGACGGCAGAGCCTGGTGGGCTGCCATCTACGGGGTCGCACAGAGTCGGACACGACTGAAGTGACTTAGCAGCAGGACTTCCCCTGACAGTCCAGCGGTTCAGACTCTGTGCTTCCACTACAGGACATGGGTTCGATCCCTGTCAGGGAACTAAGGTCCTGCCTGTGGTGGCCAAAAAATTTTTTTTTCTATAGCAGCATTTCCTGGTGCTGTGTGCCAGGCACAGTGCTCTTTTAACATGAAAGACTGAGGGCAAATTCTGCAGTGTCGGCTCGTTTGGCGGGTGTCAAGATTGTTTTTGATGACTTTTTCTGGACAATAAAGGGTGGAGACTGTGATAAGGTGGGCAGGGGGCTATGAAGCAGTTAGAATGTGCCAGTGTCACAAAAGGGGAAAGTGAAAGTGAAGACGCTCAGTCGTGTCCGACTCTTTGCGACCCCATGGACTGTGGCCCACCAGGCTCCTGCGTCTGTGGGATTCTCCAGGCAGGAGTACTGGAGTGGGTTGCTATTTCCTTCTCCAGGAGATCTTCCCAACCCAGGGATCGAACCCAGGTCTCCCGCATTGCAGGCAGACACTTTACCATCTGAGCCACCAGGGAAGCTCAAAAGGGTAAACAGTCCCTAAATGAAAATGGGACCTGCCTGAGGCCCTTTAGAGAGGGCATTTGAACCCTTGTCAGACTGACTTCAAAGCTGGTTTGCTTGACCGCTAGGCTAGGCTGTGTGCACGGCCCAGCAAGCCCTCCTCCTATTGACCTCCCCACCCGGGTCCCTCCCCTGGGTGGTCTGCACTGTTGTAGACAGGCCCCTAGTCCCTGTCCCACCCTCTGGCCCCACCCTGACCCCTGGGGCAAGGGTATGCTTCTGTGTTTGGCTCTGTCTCCCTTAGGGATTTCCCCGATGGCTTAGCTGGTAAAGAATCCACCCACAGTCCAGGAGACCCAGGAGATGTGGGTTCAATCCCTGGGTTGGGAAAATCCCCTGGAGGAGGAAATTCTCCAGTATTCTTGCCTGGAGAATCCCCTGGATAGAGAAACCCGGAGAAGGAAATGGCAATCCACTCCAGTGTTCTTGCCTGGAGAATCCCAGGGACCGCGGAGTCTGGTGGGCTGCCGTCTATGGGGTCGCACAGAGTCGGACATGACTGAAGTGACTTAGCAGCAGCAGCAGAGAAACCTGGCGGCTACAGTTCAAACGGTTGCAAAGAGTCGGATTCTACTGAGTGACAAAGCACAGCACACCCCCTGGGGCTGGAGCGCTTAGTGAAACAGGCTTACGTCACTCTGGGCTCCAGTATCGCCCAGCACAGAACTGGGCTCGATGTTCACCATGGAATCCCAGGGGAAGTTTGCAGAATGGAGCCAGGTCTGAAAAAATAAGTAGAGCTGACACGGGTCAGGTTCCTGTCCCTCTGAATTGCACACACACAAAGCACCTAGGATGTGTGCTGTCTTGCTGGGGAGGCTGAGGCTCACACTGGCTCTCCAAGGTCTCCCTCAAGTCACTTCCTTCTTGGAGCCTCAGTTTCTCTGCCTGTAAAATGGCCAGGAAGGTCGTGGACGGCAGACCTTAGTCCCTGCAAATGGGGCCTTTGGGCTGGGCTGAGGCAGGATGTGAGGTCAAAGGCCAGTTTGGGGCGGATGTCACTGCCCTGCGAGGGGCGTGGGCAGGAAGCAGGCCAGGGAGGCCCAGCCCATTCCCATACTGTGCAGAGAGGGCTTGGAATGGGGGCTTTGCTACAGGATCCCTGAATGTCAGGCTGGCCCAAGACCCATGCTCTCTGGCCTCCTGAAGCATAAGGCACTCTGAATAAGCTTAGCCTTTCATGATCTCCTGCCTTTGTTCCCAGGCAGAATGGGCTATCTGCTCTATAGGGCTCAGGCTTCTGCTTTGCACCTCTGGAATCTTACATACCCTCTATCAGAAGGCATCATTTGCCCCCATTTCTCAGATGAGAACACTGAAGGAGCTCAGTGAGAGAGCAGCAGCAATGTGCCCTAGTTACAGAGTTAGATGATCTGGCCTGGAGGTGAGCCCAAGTCCATGGGGTAGCAAAGAGTTGGACATGACTGAGCACGCATGCATGCACCACCCTAGTAGGCAGCTTTGGGCAAAAAAAAAAAAAAAAAAAAGAACAGAATGAAAATCCAGTTGGAGATCAGAGACCCTATCCCTGCCTCCTTGGCCATGCAGCTGGTGGGATGCTTTGAGGAGCCTTCTCTTTTGGGACTTGTGTCTGCCCTGGGGCTTCCCTCATAGTTAAGTGGTAAAAAAATTCTCCTGCGATTCAGGTTTGATCCCTGGGTTGGGAAGATCCCCTGGAGAAGGAAATGACAACCCACTCTAGTATTCTTGCCTGGGAAATCCCATGGACAGAGGAGCCTGGCAGGCTATAGTCCATGGAGTCACAAAAGAGTCATACAAGACCGAGCAACTGAACAACTGCTTTGGTAGAATATGCTATATCAGTCACTCACACCTTAGTGCGAATTAGAGCCATTAAATTGCTTTTATCTGAATCCCTGGCTAAAGCCCTCATGCTGAATGCTTAGTCGCTCAGCAGTGTCCAACTCTTTGCAACCCCTTGGAATGTAGCCTACCAGGCTCCTCTGTCCATGGGGATTCTCCAAGCAAGAATACTGGAATGGGTTGCCATGCCCTGCCTCAAAGCCCTCATGGTAAGTGCTAAATGATGGATGGAGGCCGCAGCTCAGGGCCAGCACAGGATGGGCGTTTGTGTTTGCCAGGGAGGGAGGAGGGTTTGTGGCAGGGAGCACTGGGGGTGGGGCTGTCCTGTGCGGATATGTTACAGCGCACTTAGGGTAGCTCCGGGACACTGGGGGATGGGGAGGCCCAAAGGGGAAGTAGGGTGGGGTAGGAAAGAATCCTGAGTTAATGGAGCGCTTACACTGTGCCGGGTACCATGCCAAGGGCTCCACCTGCCTAGTCACCTCTAGTCCTCCCACGGTGGTAAGGGAAGCAACACTGTCATTTCCTCATTTCACACATGTAGCCACAGAGGCACAGAGAGGTGAAGCCGGCTTCCCTGGTGGCCCAGCGGTAAAGAATCTGCCTGCGATGCAGGAGACCTGGGTTCAAGCCCTGGGTTGGGAAGACCCCGTGGAGGAGGGCATGGCAACCCACTCCAGTGTTCTTGCCTGGAGAATCCCATGGACAGAGCAGCCTGTCGGGCTACAGTCCACAGAGTCACAAAGAGTCAGACATGACTGAGGTGACTTAGCATGCAGCAAGCATGCCCAATGCCTGAACTGTGAACCTGGCCAATCTGAGCTCAGAGCCTGCACTTTCACCTGTTGAGCTGGCCTGGCGCCCAGGATGGGCAGGGCTGGGCACTTGGTGTCACCATCCTGGGCGTCTCCTGGGGCTTATCCGAGACCCTGAAGCTCCCCAGGGCTTGGCAGTTGACCCCAGGTCGGGCAGGCTACTGTGGGAGGGATCAAGACCCCCTTCCCTCCTCTTATTGGCTGCTCTGACCACCCAGACCCAGACAACTGACTTGTGTTCTCTGCCCCACGCCAAGGTCTTGGGACTATTCAGCCCAGCCCCCTTCCATTGGCTCTCTGATGGATCCCTGTTGTCCAGGCCCCCTGGGAATCTTATCCCCAAAGCTCTGAATCCAGGGCCTCTGCCTGCCAGAGGCGCCCCCACCTTCCCCTGCCAGGCTCGCAGCAAGGGCACCCTCAGAGACACATTGAGATTCTCAAGTTCACCCTCAAATCTCTACCCACCCTAGCCCCCAAACGCTCATCAGCTGCCATTGCAGCCAGTCACAGCTGCCCCACCACACACCCCATACTCTTGGCCACACTCCCCGATCTGTCACCCACACTCAGACACAGATACCCCAACAGAAACAATCATGCAATAGGCGCACACATACCCTGACACACACACACACCCATGCCAGCCCAAATGCAGTCACCTCAACACACACACACTCACCCTGACACACACAATTTCAATATCAGGTAAACATGTGTACAAGAACACACAGCTAGTCTCTTCCCCTAAAACCCAGGGCAATACCACCATCAACACACACTCAGACTCACAAACACATCCATACTTTTTCACACCCACTGTCAACAGCTACACACTCAGGCCTTCCTTGGCACACATATTCTCAGTCACCTTCAGGTCTCCACAGAGCCAGAATGCACACAACACACGTAGACACACAGATGCTCAGACACACACAAATACCTTCTACATACACACAGCAGCCCTAAACCACCCCTTCTAACACACCCCGCATGGTGAGCCCCTCACCCCAACACACTTCCTCAGACTCTCGTCTTTGCACACACACACACAAGCAGCCCACACAAACGCCCCTCCCTTTCTTACGCACTTTCCCACTCTCTCTCTCTCACTCACTTTGCTTCCACTGGCCTTGCTGGAAGTGGGTCCAGTCGGCCCCCTCTCTCCCAGCCCAGGGACCCCTCCAGGGAAGACAATAGTCCCCTTACTCTCTCTCAGCCAGAGCATCACCCCTTGTCTCAGCCCCGGTCTCCCAAGTCCTAAGGTTTCCTGAGATTCCCACCCTCCGCCCCAGAACTTCACCAGCTCAGAGAGGGTGCTGGACAGCCTGGCGCGGCCCAGCGGAGCTACATCACCTGCTTGCACTTCTCCTCGGCAGCTTTCTTATCCGACTCCGCCTGCTCGGCCCGGTCGATGGCGTTCTCCTTGTCCAGCTTCAGCATCTGCATCTTCTTCTTGATGGCCTCCATGGCTGGGTGGTGGGGGGCAGTGGGCGCAGAGGGGGCTGCAGCGGCTGTGGCGTCAAGTGAGCAGCCAGGGCGGCGGAGAGGCCCTTATAGGCTCCCGGGGTGCGCCGCCCTGCTGCGGGGTGAGTCTTGGAGGAGGCCCAAATGCAGGCCGCCTGGGCCAGCCGCCACTTGCTTGCTTGCTCAGGAGGACTTGGCCAGCTCACCGGCCTCCCTGCAGCCCTCGCCTTATTTGGGCCTAGGATTTTCTCAAAGGGAAAAAAAAAAAAAAAAGCCAGACCCATTTCCATTTTTAACCTGGTGATACAGGTCCCGCGTGGGCAAGTGGGCACAGCGCTGGCCCAGGAGGATGAGGCTGGCCTGCGCACCGGCCTCAGGTTCC
>NW_011494793.1:226908-232906 GCF_000754665.1 Bison bison bison | reverse complement strand
GGTGGGTGGGTGAGAGGAGGAGTGAGGTGGGCAGAGGCGGCTTCTGTTCTCCCTTCTCCCCGCTCCTTCTGGGTCCCTCCAGGTACTGGGGATCGGGGCTGCACCCCTGGGGGCCTCCCTGGATAACTCCCACCTCTGTGACCAGCCTGTCTCCTTATCTTTATCTTCTGTCTTCCTTTCGGTGACTGTCTCTTGTGTCTCTCTCCATTTCTCTGTCTCTTCTGCCTTTGTGTCTCTCTCCATGTCTTTTTTTGTCTCTGTGTCCTGTCTGTCTCCGTCTCTCTGACTCTCTGTATCTTTCTCCATTTCCCTCTTCCTGTCTCCCCATCTCTTTGGGCCTTTCCCCTTTGGACTTTCTCTTACCTCTGTGTCTCTCTCGCCCTCTCTGTCTCTTCCTCTATGTCTCTGTCTCTCTCTGTCATTTCACCTGCCCCTGTGGATCTGGCTCACCAGGGCTAGATGGACCCGGGCTGTCTTTCTCTAGGAATCTCTGGGAGGCCAAGGCAGGCCCAGACCAGACTCTGAACGCCTTCCTTAACTCTCATCCTCTCCCTCCTCTGCTCAGAATCTGGCCACGGCTCTCCAGCACTGGTAGGAACAGGAAGTGGCTTACTTCCTCAGCTTCTCACTCAAGACTCCTGCCCACTCCCACCCCTAGCTCTCCTCCCACTCAACTCAGCTCCTCCACTGCTTCCCAAGCAGGGCATTTCTATTATTGTTATTATTTGATCATCTGTTTTGGACTGTGAGCAGCTTTGGGGAAGTCCTGTTGCCTGAGTCTTGTCTGTGGCCCTCTGAATGCAGCCCTGGAAGATCAGAAAGTCCTTATTAATTCAAATGAACAATTCCCTCTGTACAGTCACGCACTCGCTCATACATTCACACAGAGACACATCTCTAACTAGGAAACTTCTATTCATCCTGCAAAACCCAGATCAGATGGCCCCCTCCTCCAGGAAGCCCTCCTGTACTGTGGACAGAGCTCTGGACCCCCAGCCCAGCATCAAGACTTCTATATGGGATGGAGTGGAGGTAGTGAGGCTTCTGTGTTTCTTGCCCAAGACTGCAGAGGGAGTGAAATAAAGGCATTGGGCAGTAGGCAGCACCACTGGGGAGTGTGGGGGTCAGGCTAAGATCTAGAGTCCCCAGCACTTCTCTGCCACCTCCTGATTCCTTCACTTCCCCTTAAGCCAGCTTTCTTTTCTTTGTCATGGTGAGATCAGGGTGAAATCATCTCCCCTGCATACACCCCCCCGCCCCGACCCCCACTGGCACAAGGGCCAAAATGGTAGCACACAGAATATTCTAGAACCTTTCTCATGCTTCAAAGACACGTTTCTCCCCATGTTCAGGAGCTGAGATGCTCAACCCAGACCCCTCCCCAACTCTCTTCTCCATCCGCCTCCCTTATCTCACCCAGCCCTATGTCCTGGCTGTGCAGACTGCTTCCTCTTATGATAAAAGCATACCATCATAATTGCATCTTGAAGAATTCAGTGACAATTAAAGGACACTAGATAAATCATGGAATACTGCCCATTAATTGTACACCATGTGCGGGACACCATACTCAGCACTGGACTCACAGTGTCTCACTGAAACCTCCCTGAACCAAGAGTTAGGGAACTGATTTTTTTTAAAGAATTGTAGAATTTTTTTTTTTTTGCCTTTTCATTTTATGTTGGAGTTGATTAGCAGTGTTGTGTTAGTTTCAGCTGTACCACAAAGTGATTCAGTTATACATATACATGTATGGGTTCTTTAGCAAATTCTTTCCCCTGGACTTCCCTGATGGTCCAGTGGTTAAGAATCCACCTGCCAGTGCAGGAGACACAGGTTCAGTCCTTGGTCTTGGAAGACCCCACATACTGTGGGGCAACTAAGCCCATAAGCTGCAGCTACTGAGCCCACGTGCCTAGAGCCCATGGAAGTCACCACACGGAGCCTGTGCCCTGCAGCTAGAGAGTAGCCCCAACTCGCTGCAACAAGAGAAAGCCCTCAGCAACAAACACCCAGCACAGCCATAATAGATAATTTATTAAAATTTAAAAAATTCTTTCCCCACTTAGGTTGTTACATAATATTGGGCAGAGTTCCCCTTGCCACACAGCCAGTCCCTGCTGGTTATCCATTTCAAATACAGCAGTGTGTACATGTCAGCCTCCCTGAACCCTAACAAGTAGAGGACTGTTTTTATTCTCATTTTATAGAAAAGGAAACTGAGGACCAGAGTACCCCATGCAGGGTGCCCGAGCTTGCGAGTCACCGGACCCTGCTGACTTTGAAGTCCTAAGACCCTACCCTCCCACCGTATCTTCAAATCCCCCAGCTCCCATCCTTTGACTGTCTCAGGGCAGGTCATCAGAGGTCAGCTCTCTACACCCCTGACGTCCCCCAGGGAGACCCTGGGACCCAGCCTCATCGCAGGTGGTGAGGCTCAGTCCTGACACCACCGACTCCAAAAAGGGATCCTTCCCCCAGGAGATGCTGGCTCGATCCATGGCCTTGTAGGGTAGACCCTTGTCCCTGGAATAGCCACTTGCTCAGGGAGCTTCCGCAGGTGGAATCCGATGCCAAGGAGGGGACAAGGTGGTCAGGAATGGTGTTAGAGCCCAGCCCTGCCCCCTGCCCTACACCCTTAGGACTGGACTTACGTGCTTTCTGTGTATCTGCCCCAGGGACACCCCAGAAGTCGTGGGCAGGGCCGGAAGGGTCATCTGGGGTTCCTGGCCCCTGAGGGCTGTGGTCCAGCTCTCCAGACTGTATGGCCTGGGGCATGAGGTGGATGAAACCTGACATTTATAGCTTAGAAGGAGTGAGCTCCCTTCTTGAATATCACTCTCCAACTGGGGGTCCTGAGGACCGGGGTGGGGGCAGCGCTCCATGCTGCCACCTGGAGACCTCACATCCCTGAGACCCAGGGTCACTTATTGAGCACCTATGCATGTAGGCACTGTGCAGGCTTTGGAGACAAGGACATGACTCAGCCCAGTGGGGAGAGACCAATGTCTGCAAACCATTGCCGAATTTGTTAGGTAGGATAGGGCAAACTGCTGTCTTAGGTTGGGATTCCCCAGAAGCAGATTCTGAGACAAAAATCCAAGAGCAATTACTTTATTTGGGAGGTTATCCAAAGACACACAGATAAGGGGTGGGAAAGTGGACAGAAAGGAAGGAGGCTGATAAAGTCTCCTTTATGGGGAAGCCAGTTACCACTCTTGAGCCTGGGGCACAGTCCCACAAGGGACCTCTAGGAGGCAGCAGAGAGCATGCCTTTTGGAGTTTGAGGACCCAACGGGGAAGGAGTTGGAGCATTTATCCACCCATTCCCGTCCTGGAAGCCCCTGGGGTGCTGATATGCCAGCCTTCTATCTGGCCTTTGTGTGGGCCACCTCCAGCTTCAGCAGCTGCAGAAAGACCCTTCCCTTGCTTCTCTGCCCCTGCATAAGTGCTGGGAGAAGGAAGCCCTTGGTGTAGGAACCTGATTAGTTTTTTTTTTTCATTCTTTTTTCCTTAAAACTGGAGGATAATTGCTTTACAATGCTTTGTTAGTTTCTGCTGTACAGTGAAGTGAATCTGCTATATGTATACACATAGCCCCTCTCTCTTGAACCTGGCCCCCCTGCCCCCCATCTGACCAATCTAGGCCATCACTGAGCACCGGACTGAGCTTCCTATGGTTTATAGCAGGTTCCCACCATCTATTTCACACATGGTAGTGTATATATATGTCAGTTCTAATCTCCCAATTCATCCCACTCTCTCCTCCCACCCTGTCCATACGTCTGTTTGTGTGTCTCTGTTTCTGCCCTGGAAATAGATTCATCTGTGCCATTTTTCTAGATTCCACATGTATCTGTTACTATGCAATATTTATTTTTCTCCTTCTGACTTACTTCAGTCTGTTTGACAGACACTAGGTCCAGCTACATCTTCTACAAATGACCTGATTTCCTTCTTTTTCATAGATGAGTGATATTCCATTGTATATACATGTACCACATCTTCTTTATCCATTCGTCTGTCTTTGGACATTTAGGTTGCTTCCATGTCCTGGCTACTGTAAGTAGTGCTATGATGAACATTGAGATACATTTGTCTTTTTGAACCCTTGATTAGTTTTGAAGGCTTCCCTGGGGAGGTGGCGATTGAGGTGAAGTCTGAAGGAGGACTGTAAAGGGCTTGCCCCTACTCCCCCCAAGATCTCTGCTGGAATTTGAAACACACAGAGAGACTGAGGGGCTAGACTGAATTTACGGAATACTGAAGGAAAAGAGCAAAGATGTTCTTAGGTTGCATTCGATGGAGTTTGGCTCGTTCAATAATAACATGACGATGATAATGATTGAAATGCCACTGGCTAAAGATGACCCAGAGCGTGTTCTGAGTGGGCCGTGTGCAGCATGTGGGGGTGGGGTGGGCGGAGATCGAGGACTCGTTCCCCCTTCACTGAGAGCTCTGTGCTGTGTGTACTTGGAGTCCCCTCAGCAGAGAAGCTGCTCAGCTTTCACATCCCAAAGTCAGGACCTGAATTTGAGTCTGTCTGATTTCCCTGGACTCTAAAACCACCACTGCTTTGGCCCTGCTCCCTTGTTCATTAAGAATCACTGGGGGAGGAGCCAGTGTGGGGAGGAGGGAGCAAGGGGCTCTGTGTCCTGCCCAAATTCTTGGAGACTGACTCTAAGGGAACTGTGTGGGTTACAGAGCTTGCCCACAAATGCTGAAAAACAGGCATGACCACAAGCTTTAAGGCATTGTCATAATAATGAATCATAATCACAGTGAACACTGACGTGGCCCTCAATCTGCCTGTGCTGAGTGCCTCACATATATAAGCTCATATATTAATTTTCACAGTAAACCTATAAGATAGGGGCTGTTATTAGTCCCATTTTTACAGCACGAGAAACTGGAGCACAGAGAGGTCAAGAAAGTTGCTCAAGGTCACACAGCTGAAAAGAGGCAGAATCAAGATTTGAACTCAGGCTTGTCTGACTGCAGAGTTTCCACGCTGAACACTTGTACTGAAGAGCCACCTCATACGCTTGGTGTCCAGCCCAAATTACCTTCACAGACGACAACCACTGTCTATTGGGTATCAGAGCTACCGCTATCGGGAGAGGATCCTCTGTGAGTCCCAGGTATTTCTATACAGCTCAGGAGCAAGGATGTGGATGGCTTGCCTTCTGGCTATCTTTTCAAGGATGTTTGTAGAGCAAACAGCCCTGGAAGATAGGATTTCTTGCTCTGGAGCAGAGAGCAGGTTTGTTTGCTGTCCATATAAGGTTAATGCTTCCTTCTGACATAAAGGTAGGACAGGTTTGTTCATAGTCCACAGAACAGACAGAAGTTTCTAAACTCAGAGTTACTCAGCTGAGGTGCAAACCCAATGTGCACCTGGACCGTCCCTGCTGGGGACTTGGAGGAAAAAGCAAAAACATGAAGTTCATGCCGCATGCTGTGCTGTGAGAAATAAAGTCCTTGGTCTCTGACCCTGGAGTCTTGTGTCTTCTGTCAACATCCATGAAACTGGCAGGTTAAAAAAAAAAGCTTAAGCTCTTTGGGGAAAAAAAAGGAAAATAAAGATTAAATAATCAATAGTGTTAAAGGAAATATATTCATAATGTTTACAATATAATTCAAAATAAAATTCAATAAGTGAGCAATTTTAAAAGACACATATAATCAAGATTAGGAAGATACATACATAATTATATGGGGCTTCCCTGGTGGCTTAGCAGTGAAGGAATCCACCTGCAATGCAGGAGATGTAGGAGATACGGGTTCAATCCCTGGGTCTGGAAGATCGAACTCTTTTGCAATCTCATGGATTGTAGCCTGCATGTTCCTCTGTCTACGGGATTTCCCTGGGGGAGAATACTTGAGTGGGTTGCTATTTCCTCCTCCAGGGGATTTTCCTGACCCAGGGATTGAACTTGAGTCTCCTACCTTGGCAGATGGATTCTTTACCACTGAGTCACCAGGAGAAGGAAATGGC
>NW_011494793.1:220034-226808 GCF_000754665.1 Bison bison bison | reverse complement strand
CTTGCCTGGAAAATCCCATGGATGGAGGAGCCTGGTAGGCTATAGTCCATGGGGTCGCAAAGAGTTGGACACGACTGAGCGACTTCGCTTTCACCAGGGAAGCCCATATGGTACTTTATAAATTACCAAGTCTCAAAAACTAAAACAAAAAATAATTGTGAGCTTATAAGTAAAGTCTCAGACCCTTCACATTTCTAGATACCTATTTACTCTCTCTCTGTGATGTTACCTGACACCAAGATGTCTCACCTGGTATCCTGGATTTAGCCTATCTAGGTACCTCTGCTGCTGTCTTTCTGACCTGATGCAGAATGGGGTGGTAAAGAGTTAAAACATGTCATCCTTTAAGGTTGGTTTCTTAACGTTGGTGCTATTGACCTTTTGGACTGGACTTCTTTGTAGTATAAGTCTATCCTGTGCACTGTGGGGTGTTGACTAGCATCCCTGGCCTGCACCCACTGGGTGCCATTAGCCCCTCACCCCCAGGCCTAACAACACAAAATGTTTCCATACATTAGCAATGTGCCTTGTGCGGGCGTGTTGCATGCGTTTCTAAATTGTTTCAATCTTGTCCAACTCTTTGCAACTCCATGGACTGTAGCCTGCCAGGCTCCTCTCTGTCCATGGGATTCTCCAGGCAAGAATACTGGAGTGGGTAGCCACTCCCTTCTCCAGGGGATCTTCCTGACCCAGGGATCAAACGCTTGTCTCCTGTATTGGAGGCACATTCTTTACTGTCTGAGCCATGGTGGGCTAAATCCTCCTACTTGTTGAGAATCACTTCTTTTAGGAAGGCCTGACATTGGGGCATCTAGCAAATCTGCCTTCTTTTTTTAAAAAATTATTTATTTATTTTTGGCTGTGCCGGGTCTTCACTGTGGTGTCAGCTTTTCTCTAGGTGCCACGAGCAGGGGCTATTCTTCGTTGCGATGCTCAGGCTTCTCGTTGTGGTGGCTCCTCCTCTTGTGGAGCACGGACTTCAGGCGTGCAGGGTCCAGTGGTTGTGATTCCCAGGCCCTAGAGCACAGGCTCAACAGCTGTGGCTCGCTGACTTAGTTGCTCTAAGGCATGTGGGATCTTCCTAGATCGGGGATCGGACCCATGTCTCCTGCATCGGCAGGCAGATTCTTTACCACCGAAAAGCTACCTTCTTTTGTCTTAGGGAGTCTGTTTTTTTGGGTTAGTTTGTTTGTTTTACTCCCAGATTATATGGAATACTTAGAATACTCTCAGTTTGAACATGGGCATATTGGAAGTCTTGGAACTTTGCATGAATGAATGAGTTAATGGGTAAGTGATAAAAAGTAACAATAGACTTGTACACCCACTTTCGTGGCAGCATGATGCACAAGACCTAAGTAGTGGAAACAACCCTAGTGACCACTGATGAATGAATGGATGAAAAAAATGTGGTTCATCCACACAGTGGAGTGTCATTCAACCTTAAAAAGGGAAAGGAATTCTGACACGTGCTGCAATGTGAATGACACTTGAGGACGTTATACTAAGGTGAAATAAGCCAGTCAAAAGAAGGAAAAGTATGGTATGATTCGTGAGGGATCTTAGTCCCCCAACCAAGGATTGAATCTGGGTCCCTCCAGTGGAAACAAACAGTCTTAGCCACTGGAGCTCCAGGGAAATCCTTGATTCATCTTTAAAAGGTCCCTGTGTGTGTATGTGTGTGTGCGTGTGCGTGTGCGTGCGCTCAGTCAGTTGTGTCTGACTCTTTGTGACCCCATGGACTGTAGCTCACCAGGCTCCTCTGTCCTGGAATTTTCCAGGCAAGAATGCTGGAGTGGGTTGCCATTTCCTACTCCAGGCTATCTTCCCTACCAAGGGATCAAACTCAGGTCTCTTGCATCTCTTGTACTGGCAGGTGGATTCTTTACTACTGCTCCATGTTGGAAGCCCACGAGGCTCCTAGATAGTCAAACTCACAGAGATGGAAGAAAGCAGAATGGTGGGTGCCAGGGACTGAGGGGTGGAAATGAGGAGCAAGTTTCTGATGGAGACAGTCCCAGTTTTGCAAGAAGAAAAGAGTTCTGGAGATGGTTGGTAGTGATGGGGGCACAGTAACATGAAAATACTTAATGCTCCTTAATGGTACACTTACAAAAGATGAAGATGGTAAATCTTACGTTTTGTGTATTTTAACCCCAATTTTAAAAATTAACAACAAAGCAACTAATAGCATCAGTGGAGTATTCATTATGCACCCGGCGCTGAGTGTTTTCCACGCGCTATTTCAGGGTTTACAAACTTCAGTCATTCCCACGTCACCTCCACGCTTCTGTCCATGCCTTACTCTGGGTTTCTCCCAAAGGAGACCCAAAATGAGGATGTGTGGGAGGTGGTTCTGTTGCACTGAAAAGCAAAAAATGAGGAATGAGTTTTTCTCTTTCCCTTTTCTGAGAAGAAAGAAGATTAAGAGAACAGTGAGCAGCCCTGAACATTCCTAGGTTTTTTTTTTGTTTTTTTTTGCTTTAACTGTTCCTAACTCTGCATATCTGTAACCAAGTTTGCTTTTCTGTCTCCCAGCTGTACAGGAGCTACAATTCCTTTTTTTTCCTTTGACTCTGTGCTAAGTACATCCCCTCTCTGGTGTTTACCCTTGCAACAGCCTTTACATATCAGAAAGAAGGTGCAGAGGCTCTGAACTGCCAGACTCAGTTACTGGGTTCCTGATGCCAGACTGTCTTTGAAACAACGCAAGAGGAAGCAGTCAAGGTCCTATCACCTTTTCCCCTCTTCACCCACTCCTACGGCAAGCCCTTGCCTTATATGAGCCCCTAGAGGCCTCAGGGATGGATGGGGGAGGGCACAGCTCTGAGGCATGAGCCTACTGCGTTCCCCTCTCTGCCGGCTGAGGATTAAAGCGCCTTTCTATTTCCTCCAAACTCTTGTCTCCCTATTCTTTTATTTGGCTTCCGTGGGCAGAGAAGGCCAGGATTTTGGCCAGCAACAGTTTCTGGAAGCCTGGTGAGGGAGTGGGGAAAGAAGATAGGGAGAGGAGGCCTATTCATGAGTGCCTAGTCTGTGGGCAGCCAGGGGTTTGTTCCACTTCGGATCTTCTGAACCACTTCGGACATCTGCTCTAAAGACGTTTGAGAGTCATCCAGCTGAAGGGTCAGGAAGCTGGACGTATTTGCCAACTCTTTTTTAAGGTTATTTAATTTTTAAAATTAGTTTTGTCTATGCTGGGTCTTGATCGCTGTGCCTGGGGCTTTCTCTAGTTTTGGCTAGAGAAACTAGCGGGGGCTCGTCCTCCTCTGTATGGGCTTCTCATTGCAGTGGCCTCTCTTGTTGCAAAACACAGGTTCTAGGACATGAGGCTTCAGCAGTTGTGGCTCCGGGGTTCCAGAGCACAGGCTCAGTGGTTGCGGCGTAAGGGCTGAGTTGCTCTGCGGCATGTGGGGTCTTCCTGGACCAGGGATTCAACCCGGGTCTCCTGCATTACCAGGCAGATTCTTTACCCCTGGGCCACAAAGGAAGTCCCGCCCACCAACGCTTCACAATCGGTGATTGATGGCTACTATCTGGACATTAACACCCTAGTGTGTCTGGTCAGCCATACATGAGGACAAGAACACTCTGTATCAGAAGTTGTTGGCATGTGATAGGAAGTGTCTAAAGGTGAACTATGAGGGGTTGAAGAGAGGGGTCATCAGCAGTGGCTGCTCAGGCCATGTCTGTCTACCAAAGGTACTATCATTTCCTTGATATTTAAAAGATTTTTAAAAATTTTATTTATTAATTTATTGGCTGCACTGGGTCTTCACTCCTGTGTGTAGGCTTTCTCTCCCTGACAAAAGGTGGGCTACTCTATGCTGTGGTGCATGGGCTTCTCTGGAGTAGGAAATGGCAACCCACTCCACTATTCTTGCCTGGGAAATTTCATGGGCAGAGGAGAATGGTGGGCTATAGTCCAGAGGGTCACAAAGAGTGGGGCATGATTGAATGACTGAGCTCATGAGTTTCTCATTGCGGCGGCTTCTCTTGTGGAGCACAGGCCTTAGAGCACAGGCTCAGCAGTTGTGGCACATGGGCTTAGTTGCTTTACAGCATGTGGGATCTTCCTGGACCAGAGATTGAACTTGCATACCCTGCCTTGACAGGCAGATTCTCAACCATTGGACCACCAGGCAAGTCCTCTTTGATATTTTTTTCCTTTATGCATGCATGCATACCAAGTCGCTTCAGTCATGTCCAACTCTGTGCAACCCTATGGACAGCAGCCCACCAGGCTCCTCTGTCCATGGGATTCTCCAGGCAAGAATAGTGGAGTGGGTTACCATTTCCTTCTCCGATTTAATCGCTAAGTCACGTCTAACTCTTTGGAACCCCATGGACCATAGCCCACCAGGCCCCTCTGTCCATGGGATTTCCCAGGCAAGAATATTGAAGTAGGTAGCCAATCCCTTCTCTAGGGGATCTTCCCGACCCAGGGATTGACCCTAGTCTCCTAAATTGCAGGGGGATTCTTTACTGTCTGAGCCACCAGGGAAGCCCATGGTGTGCTGTGGTCAGAGCCAAAGCCCGCAGAAGGTGACAGTGCAGTGCATCATCTTCAAAAGAGATCTCGGGTTCACGTGTGACTTTACGAGCAAGTGAGTATGCATATAGAGGGCGGTGTCATTGGTTTTGATGAGTATAGAAACCTTTGCTGTTGTTCAGTTGCCAAGTTGTGTCCAATTCTCGGCAACCTCATGGACTGCAGCACGCCAGGCTTCCCTGTCCTTCACTATCTTCAGGAGTTTGCTCAAACTCACGTCCATTGAGTCAGTGATGCCACTCAACCATCTCAACCTCTGTCATCTGCTTCTCTTTTTGCTTTCAAGCTTTCCCAGCATCAGAGTCTTTTTTTAATGAGTTGGTTCTATGTATCAGGGTGGCCAAAGTATTGGAGCTTCAGCTTCCGTATCAGTCCTTCCAATGAACGTTCAGGGTTGATTTCTTTTAGGATTGACTGGTTTGATCTCCTTACTGTCCAAGGGACTTTCAAGAGTCTTCTCCAGCACCCCAGAAACCTTGTATTAGATGATGAAGAGGGAGTCATTCTAAAACAAAGTAAAAAAAAAACCAACTGGGATGGATGATGCTTAAAGGAGGTAATCTTGTTCTGCTCCAAAGTGTCTCTAACTAGAATATTAGAACACTACTCAGCCACAAAAAAGAATAAAATAATGCCAAGGGTAGACCTAGAGATGATTCTACTAAATGAATTAAGTCAGAAACACAAAAAACATATGCCATCACTTATATGTGGAGTCTAAAATATAACATAAATGAACTTTTCAGAAACAGAGCCACAGATGTAGGAACAGACTTGTGGTTTCCAAGAGGGAGGAGGAGTGGGGGAAGGGTGGATTGAGAGTCAGCAGAGGTAAAGGTTATATAAAGAATGGATAAACAAGGTCCTCCTGCACAGCACAGCTAACTATATTCAATACCCTGTGATAAGCCATAATGGAAAAGAATATGAAAAAGAATGTATATAAGCATAACTGAATTACTTTGCTATGTGACAGCAATTAACACAAGATTATGTCAACTACACTTCAATAAAGTTAAAACAAAGCATAACATAACAGCTTCAACTAGATCTTTTTCGGCAGCGGCTTGTAACTTGATTTAGTCTAATTTAAGATGCTGACAAACTTCAAGGCTGGTTTTCTTCATCTCCTGGCTCAAGGAGATGAGGTGTATTTGAAGATGTGATGACTGATATATATAGCATAGATGGTTTGCTTTCTTTGTAAAGCCAATCCTGGCTTCTGTAAATCCATACTGAATTAAATCTTGGAGACAGTTTTGGGTGAAATAGAAAAGAACAGCTTTATTGCTTTGCTAGACAAAGGGGGCCATAGCAAGCTAATGCCCTCAAAATCGTGTGTTCCAACTTGGAGAGGATAATGAGAAGTTTTACAGTAATGATTCAAAGAGGATGTGATCAGCTTGTGTGGACATTGTTCTCATTGGCTGGGGGTTAGGTAAGTGGGAGTCAGTATCATTAACCTTCAGGTTCCAACTGGTCGGGGGGGTCTATGTGCTTGTGAGCAGCATACCATTCTTAACTTCTCCCACCTGGAGGGCATTTCAGTATCTGCAAAACAGCTCAAAGATACTGTGTGTGTACCCACTGATTGAGAGACAGGGCCTTTCCCCAAAGCTGCACCGTAGTTTCTCTTGACTGTTTCTCCCTGGTGTTGCCTCTCCTCCCTTCCCTAATTAGCAACAGATTGAATCTGCCCCTTGGGCCTCGAGGAAGGTGCTGTACGCTGAATGAAGGCTATTTCCTGTAAGCAGAAAGGCTCCGTGCCCAGGAACCCCACAGGACCCTGCTTGGTACCATTTGTCCTGCCACGGTGGTAGTAGGGTGAACTTTTGAGAAGGTGCCAAATATCTAAGAATGTGTATCTGTCCCTGAGAGAATTTCTGTAGAATTCAACTCCATTAGTTAAAATAGTTTCTCTACCAACCAACCCCAGCCTGAAGCAGGATGCAGTAACTAGATTAGCTATTTATCCCACCACTATCTTAAGACAACTCTGTCACCTGCTTCAGTTTACAAAGGTTATATTTAAATTCTATTCTTTTGACTATGCTAAGGATTGTATGTTTCAAAGGATCCTTTTAAAAACTTTTTTTGTGTGTGCTTACAATTTTTGAGGGCATCAGAGGGCAGACACACTGAAACCATACTCACAGAAAACTAGTCAATCTAATCACACTAGGACCACAGCCTTGTCTAACTCAATGAAACTAAGCCATGCC
>NW_011494793.1:218395-219934 GCF_000754665.1 Bison bison bison | reverse complement strand
GGAGAAGGGAATGGCAAACCACTTCAGTATTCTTGCCTTGAGAGCCCCATGAACAGTATGAAAAGGCAAAATGAGAGGATACTGAAACAGAAAATCCCCAGGTCAGTAGGTGCCCAATATGCTACTGGAGATCAGTGGAGAAATAACTCCAGAAAGAATGAAGGGATGGAGCCAAAGCATGAAGAATACCCAGCTGTGGATGTGACTGGTGATAGAAGCAAGGTCCAATGCTGTAAAGAGCAATATTGCATAGGAACCTGGAATGTTAGGTCCATGAATCAAGGCAAATTGGAAGTGGTCAAACAGGGGATGGCAAGAGTGAATGTCGACATTCTAGAAATCAGCGAACTGAAATGGACTGGAATGGGTGAATTTAACTCAGATGACCATTATATCTACTACAGTAGGCAGGAATCCCTCAGAAGAAATGGAGTAGCCATCATGGTCAACACAAGAGTCCGAAATGCAGTACTTGGATGCAATCTCAAAAACGACAGAATGATCTCTGTTTGTCTCCAAGGCAAACCATTCAATAGCACAGTAATCCAAGTCTATGCCCCAACCAGTAATGCTGAAGAAGCTGAAGTTGAACGGTTCTATGAAGACCTACAAGACCTTTTAGAACTAACACCCAAAAAAGATGTCCTTTTTATTATAGGGGACTGGAATGCAAAAGTAGGAAGTCAAGAAACACCTGAAGTAACAGGCAAATTTGGCCTTGGAATACGGAATGAAGCAGGGCAAAGACTAATAGAGTTTTGCCAAGAAAATGCACTGGTCATAACAAACACCCTCTTCCAACAACACAAGAGAAGACTATACATGGACATCACCAGATGGTCAACACTGAAATCAGATTGATTATATTCTTTGCAGCCAAAGATGGAGAAGCTCTATACAGTCAGCAAAAACAAGACCAGGAGCTGACTGTGGCTCAGATCATGAACTCCTTATTGCCAAATTCAGACTGAAATTGAAGAAAGTAGGGAAAACCACTAGACCATTCAGGTATGACCTAAATCAAATCCCTTATGATTATACAGTGGAAGTGAGAAATAGATTTAAGGGCCTAGATCTGATAGATAGAGTGCCTGATGAACTATGGAATGAGGTTCATGACACTGTACAGGAGACAGGGATCAAGACCATCCCCATGGAAAAGAAATGCAAAAAAGCAAAATGGCTGTCTGGGGAGGTCTTACAAATAGCTGTGAAAAGAAGAGAAGCGAAAAGCAAAGGAGAAAAGGAAAGATATAAACATCTGAATGCAGAGTTCCAAAGAATAGGAAGAAGAGATAAGAAAGCCTTCTTCAGCGATCAATGCAAAGAAATAGAGGAAAACAACAGAATGGGAAAGACTAGAGATCTCTTCAAGAAAATCAGAGATACCAAAGGAACATTTCATGCAAAGATGGGCTCAATAAAGGACAGAAATGGTATGGACCTAAAAGAAGCAGAAGATATTAAGAAGAGGTGGCAAGAATACACAGAAGAACTGTACAAAAGAGATCTTCACGACCCAGATAATCACGATGGTGT
>NW_011494793.1:203673-217822 GCF_000754665.1 Bison bison bison | reverse complement strand
AGCTGTGTGGATCACAATAAACTGTGGAAAATTGTGAAAGAGATGGGAATACCAGACCACCTGATCTGCCTCTTGAGAAATCTGTATGCAGGTCAGGAAGCAACAGTTAGAACTGGACATGGAACAACAGACTCGTTCCAAATAGGAAAAGGAGTACATCAAGGCTGTATATTGTTATCCTGCTTATTTAACTTATATGCATAAGAAACGCTGGACTGGAAGAAACACAAGCTGGAATCAAGATTGCTGGTAGAAATGTCAATAACCTCAGATATGCAGATGACACCACCCTTATGGCAGAAAGTGAAGAGGAACTAAAAAGCCTCTTGATGAAGGTGAAAGTGGAGAGTGAAAAAGTTGGCTTAAAGCTCAACATTCAGAAAACGAAGATCATGGCATCTGGTCCCACCACTTCATGGGAAATAGACGGGGAAACAGTGGAAACAGTGTCAGACTTTATTTTTCTGGGGCTCCAAAATCACTGCAGATGGTGACTGCAGCCATGAAATTAAAAGATGCTTACTCCTTGGAAGGAAAGTTATGACCAACCTAGATAGCATATTCAAAAGCAGAGACATTACTTTGCCAACAAAGGTTCATCTAGTCAAGGCTATGGTTTTTCCTGTGGCCGTGTATGGATGTGAGAGTTGGACTGTGAAGAAGGCTGAGCACCGAAGAATTGATGCTTTTGAACTGTGGTGTTGGAGAAGACTCTTGAGAGTCCCTTGGACTGCAAGGAGATCCAACCAGTCCATTCTGAAGGAGATCAGCCCTGGGATTTCTTTGGAAGGAATGATGCTAAAGCTGAAACTCCAGTACTTTGGCCGCCTCATGCGAAAAGTTGACTCATTGGAAAAGACTCTGATGCTGGGAGGGATTGGGGGCAGGAGGAGAAGGGGACGACAGAGGATGAGATGGCTGGATGGCATCACTGACTCGATGGACATGAGTCTGAGTGAACTCCGGGAGATGGTGATGGACAGGGAGGCCTGGAGTGCTGCGATTCATGGGGTCACAAAGAGTCGGACACGACTGAGCAACTGATCTGATCTGATTTGTGATCAGTTTAATGATTAAACTTGACCCCTTTGACAAATCAGTGGATTCTTAAGAATCAGGGAAGAGTTGGTTGCATAGGGTTTTGGGGTGGGGGTTGAGGGGGCTAATAAATGGAATAATGCCTGCCATATCGGTAAACAAAGGATGTCACAGTCATCAGCAATTACAGCCCTCCAGCGTGATCTGGTGAGCTCTAAGGGAACTCAGGAAGGAAAGAAACCTGCCATCTAGCAGCCATCAGATTGCAACCACTCCCTATGGTGAGCCCTGAGGAACTCAGGATGTGAAAACCCAAGATACTGGCCCTAGATAGCTAAGGTGTTTATCAAAAGAATGATTTCATATGTTTTCTCCTGATTTACATTCAAGTAAAATCATACAAAGAAAAGTGCTAAATTCCTTAAGTTGACATGTCGGGTTTTCTTTCATCAACAATAACCGTTTGATGTTCAGACTACCTATCCTTCATTGCAAAGCTTCTATATATCCTGGCTCCCCCCTTGCTTCTTCAGAGCAGTTCTCTCAGGGTTACTTGAGATACTATCTTAAAAATTCACACCCAGTAAAATGTAGTTCTCAACTTTTAGGATGTGCATATTTTTTAAGTTTACAGGGCTGAAGACCTGTTCTACACTTTAACTATGATGATGATTGCATTTGTCAAATTTCAAACCAAGTTTTACTGAATGTAAATTCCATTTCAACAAACATGTCTTTTAAAAAGTTAAAAAAAAAAGTGTCTCCAACTAGAAATGATTAATGAAGGGACAAAGTTTTGAGAAGGCAACGAAATTTGTCTTTTCAGGTATTCTTTGTAGGGAGTGTGGTTGTAAAACACTCGTTTACATTGTTTTGATTACCCCTTGTAGCTCGGTTGGTAAAGAATCTGCCTGCAAGGCAGAAGACCCGGGTTTGATTCCTGGGTTGGGAAGATACCCTGGCGAAGGAAATGGCAAGCTACTCCAGTATTCTCGCCTGGAGAATCCCATGGACAGAGGAGCCTGGCGGGCTACAATCTATGGGGTCGCAAGAGTCGGACACGACTTAGTGACTAAACCACCACCATATTATTACCATATGACAATTAAAAATAATCTCAGATAACGTCTTGGGCCTCATCATAGTGCAGGCTCTAGGTGCCAATTGTGTTTTCTCCTGATTTACATTCAAGTAAAATGTGTTTGTCTATTTCACACTTTTAAAAAATTGAAAAAAAAAATTTTTTTTGGCCAAGATGCATAGCACGCGGGATGTTAGTTCCTCTACCAGGGATCAAACCTTTGTGCCCTGCAGTGGAAGTGTGGAGTCCTAACTGTTGGACTTCCAGGCAAGTCCTCATTCCACATCTAAAATCACCCTGCTTGCCTGTCATTCATGAACCATATTATCTCATTCACTCCTCCTAACATCCCTTTACACTAGGTGTTATTACCCTTATTTTATACATGAGACAACCGGAGCTTAGAGCGTGAAATGACATATCCAAGGTGACATACAGGTGCACAGCATCATAATGTCATATTTGTATATATTACGAAATGACCACCACAATAAGTCTAGTTAACAACCATCCCCGTAAACTATAATGGAACAGAATTTAAAAAAATATAGATATACATGTATAACTGATCTCAATGAGGCAGCAGGGAGCAGTGGCATGAAGCAAGATCTTAATTCCCTGCCCAGGAATTGAACCTGGGTAGTCTGGATGAGAACCAGGAATCCTAAGTCACCAGACCAGCAAGGGCTACAAGTTAGAAGATAATTTTCTCTGGATATTTGTCCCCACTGAAAAGTGCATTTATCGTGGAGGCAGAAACTGTGAATGCAGATACAAAGTTTATTATTAGAGACATAGCGCAACAACAAGTGGGAGAGCACAGAGAGAAAGAGTTGGTTTAGCTGAGACAGAAGCAAGGCAGAGATGCACAGCCAGAGGGACAGGGTGTGGGCGTTCCCCTTAGTGATCAGGCGCACAGCAAAGAGGCGGTTAAGTCATTTATATAGGTCGGTTCTCCTGGTCTTTGTCTTCCTTCAGGCCAACTATCTGGGTTTCTTTTTCCACACCTGCTCTACCCTGGGACCCTCTCCTGGGGTACACACACACCCTTCAGCTAAGATGGATCTTGAAGTGAAGGCTTCTGGGAGGAGCAAGACTCTTTATGGCCTGGAGTTATCTCCTGACTTTTGACTCCAAGGAGCCCTTGTGCGTCTCCCTTATCCTTTACTCAAACAGGGTTTTTTTCCCTCTCTCTATCTTTGCCATAATTATTCCCTTGAGATGTTTGCAGGAGGCCTGTAAACATCCTTTAATGGCTATTTACCCTGTATCTGTTGTTGCTTCCATTTCTGAAAGCAAACAAGAGGCTGGTTGTAAATTCCTCAGCTGGAGCCGGCCTATCTCTTGCCTCAGGAAATTCAAAGAGGAGACTGGCTGATTGTAAATGCCCAACCTGGAGCCCATCTATCTCCTACCTCATAACTGATATGTAACATACACATACATGCATAATTGAATCATTTTGCAGTATGTGTGAAGCTAATACAATCAACTATAATAAAAACAAGCAGAAAGACCCAACCATCACCAGACGTACTTACAAAATATTTTTTTGAAAAGAACTTTTCAAGATCTACTTTCTTAGCAACTTTCAAATATACTGTACGGTATTATTAACTATGTGAACCACGCTGTACATTATACCTCATGACTTAATTATTTTAGAACCGGAAGTTTGTACCTTTTGACTACTTTTACCCAATTTCCCTACCACTCACTCCATGCCTCTGGTAAATGTCAATTTGTTCTCTGTATCTATGAGTTCATTTTGTTGATTTTTTTTTATTTAAAAAAATATTTATTTCTTTATTTGACTGAGTCAAGTCTTAGTTGCAGTACGAAGGATCTAGTTCCCTGGCTAGGGATTGAAACCTGGTCCCCTGCATTGGGACCCTGCATGAATCTTAGCCACTGGACCACCTGGGAAGTTCCTGATATTGTTTTTTAGATTCCACATATAATTGTGTGAAAAGTGAAAGTGCAAGTGAAGTCGTTCCGTCGTGTTCGACTCTTTGCGACCCCATGGACTGTAGCCCACCAGGCTCCTCCATCCATGGAATTTTCTAGGCAAGGGTACTGGAGTGGGTTGCCATGAGATCAAATGGTATTTTCTTTCCCTGTCTGACTTATTTCACTTAGCATAATTGCCTCAAGGTCTATATTGTCACAAATGGCATGATTTTTTTCCCTCTTTTTTTATGCCTGAATAGTAATTCATCCATCTTGGATAAACATATTGGCAATTGTATGACACAGTTACTAAGATAAACAACCAGATGAGGAACAAGGCTGCCCTGAGACAGGCTGGGACCTGGGACCCTTTGCTGCAGAGCTGCAATGTTTGCAACTGGACACACCTCTCCTAGAGCAAACAAAAACAAAAACAAAACTATATGGGATTAAAAATAGCTGCAGGTAGGCACAGTTCCTTCGTGGCTCAGAGGTTAAAGTGTCTGCCTGCAATGCAGGAGACTTGGGTTCAATCCCTGGGTCGGGAAGATCCCCTGGAGAAGGAAATGGCAACCCACTCCAGTGTTCTTGCCTAGAGAATCCCATGGATGGAGGAGCCTAGTGGGCTACAGTCCATGGGGTCGCAAACAGTCAGACACGACTGAGCGTCTTCATTTTCACTTTCTTTCAAGCACAGTTTCAGCAAATGAACAAAAGACACAAAAAGACCAAAGAACCCCTACTGCCACTTCTGAAGAGCCGGGAGCAAAAAGTGGGTGTCAGGAGCAAAACCAGGGTACTGTGCATGCCCCCTCAACACCACCAAAAGGGTGGGCAAACCACCTAAGCCACCCCTCTGGCCAGCCACTGGATGCACCTGTACCCTCACCCTATACAAAGAACAAGCTCCCAAGCAAGCTCACCCATGAAGGCATTGAGCAAGCAAGGGAAACTGTTACTTGTTCTCGCTCCTCTTTGTTACAGCAGGAGCCTCAGTAGAGCCTTGCCTGAATTTCTGTTTCTTTTTCTTTAAGTTTCTATTGATTGGGGAAAGCTAAGAACCTTGGTTGGTATCAGCCCCAGCCATGAAGCTCTCCTTGCAGAAAGTTCTGGGTAACCTCGATAACTGACCGCTTGAGTGGCCCCACTTCTCCCTTCCCATACCCTCATTCTTGTTCTTAGGTTTTAAACTAGACAATAAAGAGTGAACTTGAAAAACCTCTGGCACCCCGCTCCTTGGACTCTAATAAGGGCAGAGCACCATGTCTGTGCTGTCTCTCTACCTGTGATTTCACTATGTGGCCCCTAGTGCATCCTATACCCTTGAGGACCTGTGAATAAAAAATCTTATTTTTACAAAGTTGCCCAGTGGTTGTTGCTAAGGTGTGTCTTGCGATCGTAAGAACCACAAGGGCTGGTCCAGACACCAGGTGATAAACAGACCTGGGTAAATCAAGCAATACAAATACTTTGGCCAGGAAAAAGCTTTGGGTATGGCTACTGCCTGGGAGCAAATAGCCTGCTGAGTGTTACAGAGAATTATCTTGAAACCAAGCACTGAGCTTATGCCTCTTTGAGCCTTAAAGTAATGCCCAGGTCCCTAAATCACACCAGAGGAATCAGATGATGATGGCTGTAGAGTTCCCAAAAGGGTATCTCCTTCCATGAAATGTTCAGTTCAGTCGTGTCCGACTCTTTGCAACCCTATGGACTGCAACATGCCAGGCTTCCCCGTCCATCACCAACTCCTGGAGCTTGCTCACACTCATGTCCATCAAGTCGGTGATGCTATTCAACCATCTCATCCTCTGTCATCCCCTTCTCCTCCTGCCTTTGATCTTTCTCAGCATCAGGGTCTTTTCCAATGAATCAGTTCTTTGCATCAGGTGGCCAAAGTATTGGAGCCTCAGCTTCAGCATCAGTCCTTCCAATGAATATTCAGGACTGATTTCCTTTAGGATGGACTGGTTGGATCTCCTTGCAGTCCAAGGGACTCTCCAGAGTCTTCTTTTGAAATGTGATGTGAAGTACAATTCATATTTTACGACAAGACAATAACAATTTAAACATAAAAAGCCGTCTCTGTCCTTTGACCTCCTCTCTCCCCTCAACTGTGATTGTGTAACTGTGTAACGCAACTGTGCGTTATACACCAAACCTCTCCACTGATAGGAGTACCTGCTCAGCTGTAGAGAGCAACATGCTCCTAGCATTAATTAGACAACTCTTCAAAAGATTGCATTCCTTCTTGATCTTATCAGGGGTCACAAGACCCACTATGATGACACATATTTGGATTATGTAACTATCAATAACATGAAATTTTGATGTACAGCCCTGGGCTTCCCTGGTGGCTCAGCGGTAAAGAACCTTCCTGCTTGTTTTACAGCTATTTATAAACCACTGTGGGCTTCCCTGGGGGTTCAGATGGTAAGGAATCTGCTTGCAATGCAGGAGACTTGGGTTTGATCCCTGGGCTGGGAGGATCCCCTGGAGGAGGGAATGGCTACTCACTCCAATATTCTTACCTGGAGACTCCTGTGGACAGAGGAGCCTGGTGGGCTACAGTCCATGGAGTTGCAAAGAGTCAACACTACTGAGTGACTAACACTTCACTTTCATAACCCAGTGTGGAATGTGAGAAGTACATAGCACTTCAAGATAATGGGCTTGTCTCCCCTGAGCTCTCTGATTATTTTTTGACAATCTAGGGTTCACAGCTTCAATGTTACAGACAATAATAATGTCCTGGGAAATAGGCAAGAAATAAGATATAAAGAATCTGGGTTTCTGAATGCTTGAAAGGAGCAGAATCAGCCACTGACCTAGAATTCTGACTGTTGCATGAGACAGAAATAAACTATTTTGTTTGAGTCATTACTTTTTGTCTTTTTTTTTGTTTTTAGCAGATGTTATAGATTGGATTATGTCCATTTCCCAAATTCATTTGTTGAAATCCTAACCCTCAATATTTCTGAATGTGACCTTATTTGGAAATAAGACTGTTGCACGTATAAAGGGGCTTCCCTGATGGCTCAACAGTAAAGAATCTGCCTGCAATGCTGGAGACATAGGGGATGCGGGTTCAATCGCTGGGTAGGGAAGATCCTCTGAAGTAGAAAATGACACCCTACTCCAGTATTCTTGTCTGGAAAATTCCATGGATAGAGGAGCCTGGCAGGCTACAGTCCAGGGAGTCACAAAGAGTCAGACATGACAGAGTGAGCACCCATGCATGCAAATATAATAGTTAAGATGAGGTCATATTAGAGTAAAATGGATTCCTAATCCAAAGTAACTGGTGTCCTTATAAGAAGGGGATATTTAGAGATAGCCATGCACACAGGGAGGATGACATGTAAAGATGAAAGCAGGTATCTACAAGTCAGGGACACCAAAGAGAGCTAGTGAACCACCAGGTGGGGAGAGAGGCACGGAAGAGACCTTCATTCGCTTATGCCGCAGAAGAAAGCAAACTGGTACTGCATTGATTTAAGACTGAGGGTCTCCAGAAGTGCAAGACAACACATTTCTTTTATTTAAGCCATATGTTGACAATTTGTGGTATTTTTGTTATAGAAACCCTAATATAGCAAATAGGCTATTCATCCTAACTAATACAAAAATTAGTATCAGAAGTGGAGTGTTCTAATCACAAAAATAAAAAATCAGTTGCACTAGTCTAGTGACCTGGTGGCAAGGACACAAATATTGCAGACTGGAATGCTGGTGAACCTTGTTATGTCAAAGAACAATATTTGGTAACGTCATCACCTGGTATAACCTACCGGAAATGTAGACCATAGGTCTACTGAGTCTGTGTTTCTAGAAGTGATTGGGAAGAGTGAGAATGCCAGCATAAGTTGACCGCTCCTTGCTGCAACAGTAAGGAATCACAAGAAAGAGGTGATCTGACCCAAGAACAAGCCAGTTTTGAAAGTCAGAAATACCGCGCAATTGGAAGAGCCAACAGCTTTCTCTTCTCTCAAACAGTTTAAATAGGGATTTTGCCTCATGCCCAAGGCTATTGTTTCAAATGAATGTTAACAGAGAATGACAAAGATGTAGGTAGTTCAAGAAACCAAATACTGTAAATTAAATAGACTTAGAACTCTGGCTAGGAAAAAAACACTGTATATGGTTCCTAGCAACTAGAAGTACTAGACCAGATGTCTGCTGTTTTTTGAAGGAACTCTATTGCTAAAAAATCCAAGAATCTGCAAAACCTTACACCCTTTGAGCTTTTGCCTTTGTGGCTCTTTGTTACAGCAGCTTAACCTGACCTTAACACAAAATAGCACTTGAATCCTGGTCTCTCTGGTTTCTAGAGTACTTCTTTTTGACCATGATGAGTTCTTTAGACTTCAGTTTAAGTGCCACAAGGTCGGAGACTTTCTTTGTCCCCTGCCAGACTCTTGAAAGAGTATAAATAGTAACCAACCAATAGTAAAATGCAACAGATGTTCAATAAGTATCTGTTGGAAGGATAAAGTAATAAACAAATGAACCAAGAGTGAAATGTAGGAACTGTCTAAGATTGGGACTGTGCAGGAAAGTTCAGGACAGATGGGGGCTGAATCTGGACACTCAGATGTCGCAATGCTGTGGTCACTGAATAAAAACTGGCCTCCTGCTGATGAGGGCCCCCAAGGCGCCCTTCATGTCGCTGTTGCGTAGGCTGTAGATGAAGGGGTTCAGCATGGGAGTGACCACAGTGTACATCACTGCAGCAGCCGTGTCCTTCTGGGCTGTGTGGGAGGACATGGGGCTGAAATAAACCCCAATGATGGTGCCGTAGAACAGGGACACCACAGAGAGATGAGAGCCACAGGTAGAGAAAGCCTTCCGCTTGCCTCTCGTGGACGGTATCCTCAACACGGCAGCAAAGATGCGTGTGTAGGAGACCAAGATGCCCACAAAGGGGGTGATGATAGGCAGGGCGCCCACAGTGTATACCACTGCATTGTTGAGAAAGGTGTCAGAGCAGGCGAGCTTCAGCAGAGGGCTCAGGTCACAGAAGAAATGGGGGATCTGGTTGTGGGTGCAGAATGAGAGACGGGTCAGTAATACTGTGTGGGTCAGGGCATTCCCGAAGGCTGCAGTCCAGGATGCTGCCACCAGGACGCTACAGAGCTGTGGTGTCACAGACAGGGCATAGTGTAGAGGGTGACAGATGGCCTTATAGCGGTCATAGGCCATGGCGGTCAGCAGGAAGCTGTCGATGCCAGCGAACCAGATGAAGAAGAACATCTGGGCCAGGCAGCCAGCATAAGGAATCCCTTTGTGTCCTGACACGTGGTTGGCCAGCATCTTGGGGATGGTGGTGGAGGTGAAGCAAATGTCCACGAAGGCCAGGTTGGCCAGGAAGAAGTACATGGGAGTGTGGAGCCGGACGTCAGTGGCGATGGCCAGGATAATGGACAGGTTACCCAGCTGTGTGACCAGGTACATGCTCAGGAAGAGAATGAACAGCAGCCGCTGTTGCTTGGGGTCCTCCGAGAGGCCCAGGAGCAGGAACTCAGAGACCAGGGTGAGATTTGCCCCAATTTCAGCCATCCTGAATCAATCAGAAAGGAAACGGAGGAGCTGTCCAGGGTCCTGGTCAAGGCAGCCCCTCCTTTGCACCCTGGATCTCATCCCCTCTCCTTAGTTCAGCCGTTCATCAATTCTTCCCACTCTTTCTGCAGCTGAATCCTCCCACCCATTTGCTGGATCATTTCCATCAGTAAACACACCATTCATTCTTCACAGCCCACCTGCAGGGTGTCACTAGCAGCTTGGTGGACAGCTCCTAAGCACACTGACCATCTCTCACCTCTACCACCCGTGTCTCTGTGCACCAAGGCTTTATCTGATCACTGGAGCAGGCTTAACCTGCACACGGTGTAACGAGGAAGTGCTGGCAGTTGACATCCCAAGAATGACTTTTGGCTAGTGAGGGACTGGGCTTGTTGGGTGAATGTCCCAGCTTCATCCCTTCTGAGTGAGGGAGCTCTGGGGTGTGTTCTCACATGGATCCCTACTCATCCCACCTTCTTTCCCCAAACACTCACTGAGTCTTCTGGGATTATTTTCCAAATAAATATTTGCACTCAAGTTCTTGACTCAGAATCTGCTTTGGGGAGAACTCAAATTAAGATGGCTCAGTGGAAAAGAATCCATCTACCAATGGAGGAGCTGCAGGAAAGGCAGGTTCAATCCCTGGGTTGGGAAGATCCCCTGGAGGAGGAAATGGCCACCCATTCCAGTATTCTTACTGGGATAATCCCATGGGCAGAAGAGCCTGGCAGACTACAGTCCATGGGGTCACAAAAAGTCAGACACAACTTAGTGTCTAAATAGCAACAACAACTGCAAGCAGTGTGTTGTGTGCCTATAAAATGCTCTGTGCTATGCAAGATGTACCAATTTATCATTATCTTCATTTTTTATATTTATTAGTATTTATTTATTTTATCGGAGTATAATTGCTTTACAACATTGTATGAGTTTCGGCTGTACAAAGAAGTGACTCTGCTATGTGTGTGTGCTAAGTCACTTCAATCGTGTCTGACTCTGCGATGCTATGGACTGTGGCCTACCAGGCTCCTCTGTCCATGGGATTCTCCAGGTAAGAATACTGGAGTGTCAAGAGGGAGGGGACATATGTATACCTATGGTGGATTCATGTTGATGTTTGGCAGAAACCAACACAATTCTGTAAAGCAATTATCTTTCAATTAAAAAGATAAATAACCATAAAATTAAAAAAAAAATACTGGAGTGGGTTGCCATGCCTTCCTCCACAGGATCTTCCCAACCTAGGGATCGAACCCGTGTCTCTTACATCTCCTGCATTGACAGGTATATTCTTTACCACTAGCGCCACCTGGGGATTAGCTATATGTATACATATACACCCCCTCCCCGGCCTCCCTCCCACTCCCCAGCCCCCACCCCAGGCCACCTCTCTAGGTCCTTACAGAGAGCTAAGCCGAGCTCCCTGTGTCACACAGCAGCTTCCCACTAGCTAGCTATTTTCACATGGCTGTGTATATATGTCAATCCTACTCTCACAATTTGTCCCATCTTCTCCTTCCCCTCTTGTGTCCACAGATCTCTTCTCTCCATCTGCACCTCTATTCCTGCCCTGGAACTAAGTTTATCTGTACCATTTTTCTAGATTCCACATACATGTGGCAATATCCAACATTTGTTTTTCTCTATCTGGCTTGCTTCACTCTGTATGACAGACTCTAGATCCATCCACATCTACAAATGACCCACTTTCATTCCTCTTCAGTCTGAGTAAACATTATCTTCGAATTTTGAGGCTGGTCTTGGTGTCAAATAGTTAAGGTTTACTTGGGTTGCTTGTGCCCTGTAGTTTTTGTCTAACTTGTAGGTGCAATGTTCTGATGATTATAAAATCAAAAGCTTACAAGAAAGTATGAAAAGAAAGCATGCAGAATGAAGAGGCAAAAGAGCTTGGGTAACGTTCTTATTAAATGTCGCAAACAGTACTCTGCTGTATTTGTGGATGGACAGAGAAGAAATGATATTCCCAGTGAATAGCAGTCTTGGAACATCTGATACTTGCAGAAGTCTGGGCAACCTGGAACAGTTTTATGACTGTAAGACTCACTAGAACCTGTGACATTTAATTTATATTTTTAGAATGAAAAACAATTTTTTAAAAATAAAAATATGGGTAATTGGGACTTGGAGGTCCGCTGGTTAGGACACCATGCTTCTTTTTTTTTTTTTTTTTGAGGATTTAAAAGCACATTTCATTGTATTTTTAATGGAATAAATTGGCATGAAAAGGTAGGAAAACCAATAACATTTATGGTTTGAAAGTGAAAGTGAAGTCGCTCAGTCATGCCCAACTCTTTGCGACCCCATGGATAGTAGCCTGCACCAAGCTCCTCTGTCCATGGGATTTTCAAGACAAGAGTACTGGAGTGGGTTGCCATTTCCTTCTCCATGGTTAGGACATCATGCTTCTAATGCAAGGGGAATGGGCTCAATCTCTAAGGTATATCTGCTGCTGCTGCTGCTAAGTCACTTCAGTCTTGTCTGACTCTGTGCGACCCCATAGACGGCAGCTCACCAGGCTCCCAGTCCCTGGGATTCTCCAGGCAAGAACACTGGAGTGGGTTGCCATTTCCTTCTCCAATGCATGAAAGTGAAAAGTGGAAGTGAAGTCGCTCAGTCTTGTCCAACCCTCAGCGATCCCATGGACTGCAGTCCACCAGGCTCCTCCGTCCATGGGATTTTCCAGGCAAGAATACTGAAGTGGGGTGCCATTGCCTTCTCCAGAGGCATATCTGAGATTATTGATATTTCTCCCAGAAATCTTGATTCCAGCTTGTGCTTCATCCATTCTGGCATTTCACATGATGTACTCTGCATATAAGTTAAATAAGCAGAGTGACAATATACAGCCTTGACGTACTCCTTTCCCGATTTGGAACCAGTCTGTTGTTCCATGTCCAGTTCCAACTGTTGCTTCTTGACCTGCATACAGATTTCTCAGGAGGCAGGTCAGGTGGTCTGGTATTCCCATCTCTTTAAGAATTTTCCACAGTTTGTTGTGATCCACACAGCCAAAGGCTTTGGCATAGTCAATAAAACAGAAGGTGATGTTTTTCTGGAACTCTCTTGCTTTATTGATGATCCATCAGATGTTGGCAATTTGATCTCTGGTTCCTTTGCCTTTTCTAAACCAGCTTGAACATCTGGAACTTCATGGTTCATGTACTGTTGAAGCCTGGCTTGGAGAATTTTGACCATTACTTTGCTAATGTGTGAGGTGAGTGCAGTTGTGTGGTAGTTTGAACATTCTTTGGCATTGCCTTTCTTTGGTATTGGACACTTGAAGGGTAAGACCTAATTTACTTTTGTTCAAGCTCCTCCTTCCTGATTAAGGGAAATATTACTATACGGGCCAGAAGTAGAAAACAGAGCTATAAGAACATCCTGGGGGAAAGAGTGTTCTAAGCAGAGGGAACGGCAAGTGCAAAGGCCCTGAGGAAGGGGCATCTCTGGTTTATTCAAGAAACCAGAATGGGCACAGGAGATGAGGTCAGAAATGAGAAGTGAGGGACAGACCTGAAGGTGATTACCACTAGGTCTATTGCAGCCTTTGAAATTCTTGCTTTTTTTTTAAATGTCAATAGCATTGTTGAAGGTGCTGAGTTCTCTCTTAATTTCTACTAAACTAACAGAATTAAAATTAAAAGCAAAGTCCTACCTCTCATAACCCTGTCTGAGAATTTTATGTATTCAATGCCTCTTGGTGCAATTAAGTCCTAGGAGTGGTTTGTGCTGTGCTTAGTGGCTCAGTTGTGTCCAACTCTTTGCAACCCCATGGACCCCAGGCTCCTCTGTCCATGGGGATTCTCCAGGCAAGAATACTGTGTGAGTTGCCATGCCCTTCTCCAGGGGATCTTCCCAACCCAAGGATCGAACCCAGGTCTCTCACACTGCTGGTGGATTCTTTACAGTCTAAGCCACTAGGGAAGCCTAAGAATGGTTTAGTTGTCTTATTTATTTAATCACCTTAATTTCATTAAGATTTGTTCCATAGAGCTTCATGGATATACTTTGATCAACTTCTAGGATTCAATAGATTAAATTTACTCTTGTCATTAAACAATAAATTCATTTTCCTAAGATTTAGTAGTAGACCCCCTAAGAGCTTTCCCCTACCACATACCTGGGATTGATATTTATTTTGTTGGTTTTCAAATGGTATATCACACTTCTTCATTTCTATAATTACCTTGCATTTCTGTTTCATCACTTACTTTTTTGTGTTCAATACTTTTTAATTGTTTCTGAAAAGTACAAGTTTGTTTTTGCTTTCTAGTTTAACTTTTTATTTTACGTTTTAGGCTGAGGTGGCACAGTGGTGAAGAATCTGCCTGCCAATGCAGGAGATGCAAGAGATGCAGAAAGCAAAGAAGAACTAAAGAGCCTCTTGTTGAAAGAGGAGAGTGAAAAGTTGGCTTAAAACTCAGTATTCAGAAAACTAAGATCATGGCATCCAGTCCCATCACTTCATGGCAAATAGATGGGGAAACAATGGAAACAGTG
>NW_011494793.1:192727-203573 GCF_000754665.1 Bison bison bison | reverse complement strand
TATGGATATGAGAGTTGGGCTATAAAGAAAGCTGAGCACCAAAGAATTGATGCTTTTGAGCTGTGGTGTTGAGAAGACTCTTGAGAGTCCCTTGGACTGCAAGGAGATTCAACCAGTCAATCCTAAAGGAAATCAGTCCTGAATATTCATAAGGACTGATGCTGAAGCTGAAACTCCAGTACTTTAGCCACCTCATGTGAAGAGCTGACTCATTGGAAAAGACCCTGATGCTGGGAAAGATTGAAGGTGGGAGGAGAAGGGGATGACAGAGGATGAGATGGTTGGATGGCATCACTGACTCGATGGACCTGAGTTTGAGCAAGTTCCGGGAGTTGGTGATGGACAGGGAAGCCTGGTGTGCTGCGGTCCTCGGGGTCGCAGAGTGAGAAACGACTGAGCGACTGAACTGACTGACTTCACATCGCACTTTTTTCCCCACAAAGTTTGGAGTAAAATTCCAAATCCTGGTGAAACTGCCAAGGATAACAATATGCAGTTTCTTCAAATATTAAAAATAGAACTAGCATATGATCCAGCAATCCCACTCGTAGTTATACATCCAAAAGAAATAAGAATGGGACATCAAAGAGATACCTGTATTCTCATGTTCAGTGCAGCATCGTTTACAATAGTTGAGATATGGAAACAGTGGACGAATGGATAGAAGTTGATCAACTTCTAGAAGATGTGGTGTTTTACATATATATACATATATATATATATATGCAATGGAATATTATTCAACTATGAGAAAGAAGGACATCCTGCCACTTGCAACAATATAGATATATTGAGAACCTTATGATAAGTGAAATAAGCTGGACAGGGAAAGACAAATACTTCATGGTATCATGTATATGTGGAATCTTAAAAAGGAAAAGTTAAAAAAAAATCTCAACTTCTGTGACGTCTAGCCCCTGTTGACCTCTCCCATCTCCATTTGTTCACTGTCTTCCAGCCACATGGGTCTCTTGGTCCAAGACTGGTTCTACCTCAGGACCTTTGCACTTGCTGTTTTCTCTGCCTCAAAGGCTCTTCCTTCAGGACTTAGCTCTGGCTTCCACAAGTCATCTCAAATCCTTCTCTCTCCTATAGATCAGTGCGCAGTGACTGCTCATTCCTTGGTCCTCTGACGACCTGTGTTCTCTGGGCCTGGGGGAGGAACCTTCCCTTTGAGCCCATCTGCCTGCTGCCCTGTTCCTCTCCTCTCCTGCCCCGGGAGTCTACATGTCCTATTTCACTTTCTTGTTGACTCACTGACCACTTGTTGCACATCTTCACTGAGGCGTTCCCCAGCATGTGGCCAGTAATTCTGAGCTGGTGACAAAGACAGAGTACCTCTCTCCACCTGCAATTCTACCACAGAGGAATTCTTCTGAAGGTGCACTCTAAGGCATGTTCAAGGAAGTTTGGAAAGAGAAGCATTCGTTCATGATAGAGGTGCATCCATCAGCTACCACGTTCCCATTCGGTGGATGCTACTGTAAGTCCCAGGTGGCGCTAGTGATAAAGACCCCTCTGCCAATGCAGGAGAAAAGAGACGTGGGATCAATCTCAGGGTCGGGAAGATTCCCTGGAGGACAGCACGACAAATGCACTCCAGTATTCCTGACCGGAAAACCCCATGGACAGAGGAGCCTGGCAGGCTACAGTCCAAAGTGTTGCAAAGAGTTGAACATGACTGAAGCGACTTGGTACTTAGCGCACACTATAAGTCACAGAAAGGGGGCAAGTGTGGGACAGCTTGCACCAACCTGGATGAATGTCAAAAGCATGAGGAAACCATCACAGAAGAATCCATGCAGAATAATGCCATGTATATGTAAAGCTTAAAACATGCAGCACAATTCTATATGTTGTTGGTGGACACATCCCGTGTAGTAAAGATGAAAAATGTGCATGGGAGTGATAAAGACTCGATGTAGGATGTTGGTTATTTCAGAGATGGGGAGAGGGAAGGGGAGAGAGAGACAGACAAGCAGAGAGGGAGAAGAGGGAGAAGGAGGCAAACAAGAACGTGGGAGTAGGGAGATGCACGTGGATGCTCTACTTCTTAAGTTGAGTGGTGAATACAGCTGTGTTCCAGCATGAGTTATGATCTATGCTTTTTTTTTTGCATGCCTGATATATTACATACAACACACACACACACGCACACACCATGGTCCACATGTTCAGTTGCTCAGCTGTGTCTGATTCTTTGTAACCCCATGGGCTGTAGCCTGCCAGGCTTCTCTGTCCATGGGAGTCTCCAGGCAAGAATACTGGAGTGGGTTGCCACTTCCTTCTCCAGGGAATCTTCCTGACTCAGGGATCGAACCCGGGTCTCCTGCGTCTCCTGCATTGGTAGGCTGATTGTTCTGTACTGAGCCATCTGGGAAACCTATCATGGTCCCCTCCTATCCTCAAGGAACTCACTAGGAGAGAGAGGCCCCAGATGAGTGGGCAAGTAGTGATGGATGCCACCCTGTTCTGTGGTCAAGATCACTGTCTCTCGAACTCCCATCCCAAGGGTCCAGACACACCTCCTGGGTGTCTGTTTCTGTCGAACGTGCCCAGGTCCCCACAAACCTTGTAGCAAACCCTGCTCAGCGTCTACCCTCAGTCCTGTTCTTTCACTTATATGCTAAGCTTAGCAGTGACCCTGCTCATTACCCCGTCACTTGGGCCAGAGATTTGGGCAGCAGCCAGGTCTCCTTCAACCCCACTCACATCAAACTTACAGTTTAACCTGCCCCCCTCTTTTTCCTGACTCCTCTCGTTCCCAGCACCCTACCAGATTCTCATCTTGTCACTGTTAGATTCCAAACCCATTCCTTCTCTGGTCACTTTGGCTCCAGGCTGGCTCTTTTGGTTCAACCTCCACAATGGCCTCTACCAGGATGAGATGACCTGCTTCTCCCTAGCTTAAAATCCTGCACTGGATCCCTATTACTCTGCGACCAATAGCTAACAGTTCTTTTAAAACTTTATTTGTTTATCTTTACCGTGCCCTTGTTGCTTGCTGTAAATAGGGTTTCTCTAGCTCCGTTCATGGGCTTCTCATTGCTGTGGCTTCTCTTGAGCTCAGAAGTGGTGGTGCATAGGCTTAGTTGCTCTGCAGCATGTGGGATCCTCCTGGATCAGGGACTGAACTCGTGTCTCCTGCATTGGCAGGTGGATTCTTAACCACTGGGTCACCACGGAAGTCCCTTGCTAACATTTCTTGCATGCACGTGTGCTGAGTCGCTTCAGTGGTGTCGCACTCTTTGCGACCCTATGGACTGTAGCCTACCAGACTTCCCTGTCTATGGGATTCTCCAGGCAAGAATACTGGAGGGGGCTGCCATGCCCTCCTTCAGGGGATCTTCCCAACCCAGGGATCAAACCCAGGTCTCCTGTGTCTCCTGTATCGTAGGAAGGTTCTTTACCACTGAGCCACAGGGAAAGCCTAGCTAACATTTCTCACATGCTCCTTTTGCACCCAACACCAAGACAAGGAATTCTACATGCTTCCTCTTGCTTAATCCAAGATAGGCACACTTGTAGGATGAGGAGGCTTGGAGAGAATAACCCATTACCCAACATTTCACAGTCTCTCTTGTTCCAAACGCGTGAACCGTGAACTTCCAGATGTTCAAGCTGGTTTTAGAAAAGGCAGAGGAACCAGAGATCAAATTGCCAACATCTGCTGGATCATGGAAAAAGCAAGAGAATTCCAGAAAAACATTTATTTCTGCTTTGTTGACTATGCCAAAGCCTTTGACTCTGTGGATCACAATACACTGTGGAAAATTCTGAAAGAGATGGGAATACCAGACCATCTGACCTGTCTCTTGAGAAACCTGTATGCAGGTCAGGAAACAACAGTTAGAACTGGACATGGAACAACAGACTGGTTCCAAATAGGAACAGGAGCACATCAAGGCTGTATATTGTCACCCTGTTTATTTAACTTCTATGCAGAGTACATCATGAGAAACTCTGGGCTGGAAGAAAGCACAAGCTGGAATCAAGATTGCTGGGAGAAATATCGATAACCTCAGATATGCAGACAACACCACCCTTATGGTAGAAAGTGAAGAAGAACTAAAGAGCCTCTTGATGAAAATGAAAGAGAAGAGTGAAAAGTTGGCTTAAAACCCAACATCCAAAAAACTAAGATCATGGCATCCAGTCCCATCACTTCATGGCAAATAGATGGAGAAACAGTGGAAACAGTGGCTGATTTTATTTTTCTGGGCTCCAAAATCACTGCAGATGGTGATTGCAGCCATAAAATTAAAAGACATTAACTCCTTGGAAGGAAAGTTATGACCAACCTAGACAGCATATTAAAAAGCAGAGACATTACTTTGCCAGCAAATGTCCGTCTAGTCAAGGCTATGGTTTTTCCAGTGGTCATGTATGGATGTGAGAATTGGACTATAAAGAAAGCTGAGCGCCGAAGAATTGATGCTTTTGAACTGTGGTGTTGGAGAAGACTCTTGAGAGTCCCTTGGACTTCAAGGAGATCCAACCAGTCCATCCTAAAGGAAATCAGTCCTGAATATTCATTGGAAGGACTGATGCTGAAGCTTAATACTTTGGCCACCTGATGTGAGGAGCTGACTCATTTGAAAAGACCTGATGCTGGGAGGGATTGAGGACAGGAGGAGAAGGGGACGACAGAGAATGAAGTGGTTGGATGGCATCACTGACTCAATGGACATGGGTTTGGGTGGGCTCTGGGAGTTGGTGATGGACAGGGAGGCGTGGCGTGCTGCGGTTCATGGGGTCGCAGAGTCAGACACGACTGAGCTACTGAACTGAGCTGAACTTGTTCCAAAGCTCTTAAAACTCTGCGATGAAGGACTCAGAAGTTGGAACCTCTTAGCAGGCCTTGTGCACACAGGATGCTTCCTTTTTTTTTTCCCCTAAGTTTTAATTTTGTATTGGAGTATAGTCAATTAACAATACTGTGATAGTTTCAAGTGGACAACAAAGGGACTTAGCCAGACTTATACACGTATCCATTCTCTCCCAAACTCTCCTCCCATCCGGGCTGCCACATAACATTTGCTTCCCATTTTTTTGGTACTCATTATCCAGACTAATGAACGGAGGCTCAGAGAGGCAAAGTCACTTCCCCAAGGTCATACAGCAGCCTGGCTGGAGAGGCACAGCCCCCATCTTGCTAGTTTCTTTTCCTGTCTGCTTCCCTCTCTCCCCACTCACCTGTGGCAGGTGTCTCCTCTGGCTTTGGAGATGTCTGGCAGGAGGTGACACAGCTTTTGCTGGGATTCTCCTGGGCTGCCTGCCACATGGAGTGAGGTCTTTGGCCCCACAGAAGAGAGCAGGAGAACCCGGCAGAGCCCAATTTACCCGTCCATCCTCACACCTCAGGCTCAGTCCCTCGTGTCTTGTTAGGGCACCTGCTAATTGTCTGCTCTACACTCTGTCCCTGACGGCTCATCTCTTTGGGAAAGATGACGACCACGTCTTGTTCTGGGCTTTTTCTTTTACCCCTGAGCTCAGGATCAAGGTGACTCTGGGCCTCTCTGGGGGAACTCTCTGTAAGTTCTGGGCTCAGAAGACTTCCCCCAGCTCTGGGGGACCTGCTTGACTGCTAGTGTATGTCCTTGACTTCCTACTGATGGGAACAATGGTTTGCAGATATTATTTCTTTTTTAAGAAAAACTTTTCATTTTGTATTGGAGTAAGCCAATTAACCAGAGCAGGCAATGGCACCCCACTCCAGTACTGTTGCCTGGAAAATCCCATGGATGGAGGAGCCTGGTAGGCTGCAGTCCATGGGATCGCGAAGCGACTTCGCGATCTGAGCGACTTCCTTTCACTTTTCACTTTCATGCATTGGAGAAGGAAATGGCGACCCACTCCAGTGTTCTTGCCTGGAGAATCCCAGGGATGGGGGAACCTGGTGGGCTGCCGTCTGTGGGGTCGCATAGAGTCGGACACGACTGAAGCGACTTAGCAGCAGCAGCAAGCCAATTAACAAGGTTGTGACAGTTTCAGGTGAACAGTGAAGGGCCTCAGCCATACATATGCGTGTATCCACTCTCCCCCAAACTCTCCTCATCCAGGCTGCCACATAAGGTTAAGCAGAGTTCCATGTGCTGTATGGTCCTTGTTGGTTACCCATTTTAAATATAGCACTGTGTGCATGTTTACCCGAAACTCCCTAATTATCCCTTCTCCCCAACCCTTCCCCCTCCAGCAACTGTAAGCTCCCTAAGTTTATTCTCTATGTCCATGAGTCTCTTTCTGTTTTGTAAGTAAGTTCATGCGTATCATTTCTTTTTGGATTCCACATATAAGGGATGTCATGTGTTATTTCTCCTTCTCTGCAAACATTACTTGTTAATTGAGGTGAGATTCACATGACATAAAATTAACCATTAAAAAGTAATTAACCATTAAAAGTAAACAGTTCAGTGCCATTTAGCACACTCACAATGTTGGGCAACCACCAAGTCTGTCTAGTTCCCAAGCATTTTAACCCTCCTACAAGGGAACTTCATACCTATTAGCAGTCAATCCCCATTTCCCATCCCCCCAACCTGGAATCCAGCTCCATGGATTTACCTATTCTGGACATCTCACATAAATGAAATCATACAGTGTGTGACCTTTTGCATCTGACTTCCTTCACTTAACATAACGTTTTTGGGTTCATCTACCTTACGTGTGTGTGCATGCTCAGTCATGTCCAGCTCTTTGCAACCCCATGGACTGTAGCCTGCCAGGATCCTCTGTCCATGAGACTTCCCAGGCAAGAATACTGTAGTGAGTTGCCATTTCCTTCTCCACATCTACATTGTAGCATGTGCCAATGCTTCATTCCTTTTTCTGTCTGAAAAATATTGCATTGTATAAATGGACCACACATTGTTTATCCATTCACCAGTTGATGGACATTTGGGTACTTTCCTCTTTTGGCTACTGTGACTCTTGCTGCTGTGAACTCTGGCTTACAGGCATCTGTTGGAGTCCCTGTTTTCAGTTCTTTTGAGTACATTCATAGAACCAGGATTGCTGGTTCATGTAGCAATTGCTTTCACATTTTGGCTATTGTAAATAATGCTGCTACGAACATGAGCATACACATCTCTTCAAGACATTGCTCTCACTTCCTTTGGAGATACATATGTATATACACACATACCCATAAGTGGAATTGCTGGGTCATATGGTAATTCTATTTTTAATTTTGTATGCCGCCGTGCCTGTACCAATTTCTATTTCCACTGACCATGCACAAGAGTTCCAATTTCTTCCTATCCTCACTGACACTCATTTTTTTTAAAATTACAGCCACCCTAATGGGTGGTATGAAGTGGTGTCTCATTGTGGTTGTGGTTCTCATTTCCCTGATGAATAATCACTTTGACCATCTTTTATATTCCAAATAATTTTGAACTTGCATGTCTATTGATAAAATATATTTGGGCACATACCCCCGACTATGTGAATATTTAAAAACTAGTAGCATTATCAACATTATAAAACAGGGCTCCCAAGTTTAAGTGAAAAGGGGAAGCTATTAGAATGAAATAAACTCTTGGTTGTTTCAAATCACCCTGACAGTAACACTGCCTGCCTGCTAAGTCGCTTCAGTCATGTCTGACTCTTTGCAAAGGTGTGGAGTATAGCCGGCCAGGCTTCCCTGTCCATGGGATTCTCCAGGCAAGAATACTGGAGTGGGTTGCCATGCCCTCCTCTAGGGGATCTTCCAGACCCATGGATCGAACCCATATCTCATGACTCCTGCATTGGCAAGCAAGTTCTTTACCGCTAGTGTCTCCTGGGAAGCCCATCAGTAACACTAATATTAGCTAATACTTCAAGGTATCCTGGGACAAAATTCATTATTAAGGGTCATGGATGGAAACCTCTATTACAAATGTGCTTTTTGATAATTGAAAAATGTTTGACTGTTTCTGGTTGCTACTGGTTTCTTCATCATTGCCTTTCCTCCTCACAATGTGTCTAACGTAGAGAGGAGACATTTTAGGGGTCGAGAAGTCTCTGCCCACAGTTTTGGGCTGGCATTAGGGTCAACCTGTGTTCTTTTATGTCACAGGAGTTATTTTTGATGATTGATTGAGATAAAAATGGATAATGCAACGTATAGGTCTACCTGTTTGGGCACACGGAAACTGTGTTATGCACACCAAAATAGGCTGAAAGCTAGAATCACTCTAGTAGAAATAAAAACTGTTAGTAAAGTACATACTATTTTTATTTTTTTTACACCTTTTTATTTTGAAATCATTTTAGACCCACATGAAAGTCAAAAACATAATACAGAGAGGTCCTGTGTATCCTTCACTCAGCTTCCTCCAATAAAACTTTTTACAATTATATCATTTTATATATATATATATATATATATACATTGGAGGAGGAAATGGCAACCCACTCCAGTAGTCTTGCTTGGGAAATCCCACGGATGGAGGAGCTACAGTCCATGGGGTCACAAAGAGTTGGACACAACTTAGCAACTAAAACAACCACCACAACATATGTTTACATATAATGAATTTAAATATAATAATGCATTATATATTTACATATAAATATCATGTGTAGTTACATGATTATAGGCAGTTATAAAAACCGGGACATTGACACTGACACTAATAATTAACTAAAGACCTTATTTGGAATCCACCAATTTTAATATTCACGCAACTGCTGTGAAATGCACTGTGAAATTTTGTCACAGTCAAGTAACCACCACCACAATCAGGACACAACACTGTTCCATCCTCCAAAGGAACTCCCTCACGCTGCCTCTTTGTAATCAACACTCCCACACTTTCCTAACCCTTGGCAACCATAATCTGGCAATCACAACCCCCATAATTTTGTCATTTTGAGAATGTTATGTAAATAATATTGTACAGACTTGTGACCTTTGAGGTTGGTTTCTTTTACTCAACAACCCTAGAGAATCATCCGGGTCATTATATGTTATCAGTAGTTCGATCTTTTTTAATGCCAAGTAGCATTTCATTGTGTGGATGAACAGCTGTTTGTTGGAAGACATTTAAGTTGTTTCCTGCTTTTGGCTACTACAAATAAAGCTGCTCTGAATATTCATAGGCACAAGCTTTCATTTCTTCAGGGTAAATACCTAGGATTAAGATTATTGGGTTACATGGTAGATGTAAGTTTATAAGAAACTGTCAAACTGTTTTCCAAACCATTTTGCATTCCCACCAGTAACCTATGAGACTTCTGATTACTCTGCATCCTCGTTAATGCTCGATTTTGTCAGTGTTTTTTATTTTAACCATTCTGATAGGTGTGTAATGGCATTTCATTGTGACTTGACACGACTGAAGCGACTTAGCCGCAGCAGCAGCAGCAGCAATGACTAACAATGTTGTACATCTTCTCATGTCCTTCTTTGTGTATTGTCTTTGGTGACGTGTACAGGTGTTCAAGTCCTTGTCCGTTCTCTAATAATTATTATTTAAAAAGTTTTTGGGAGGTAAAAATGAAAGCAAATTGAAAGGTCTTCATTTTTTTTACATTCAGGACCCCTATACAGCATCATTCATCCTGCATTTGCAGGAATTCTTGCAAACGGAGCACTCCTAACCCACAAGTAACTTTCCAACTTCGTGACATTTTGTAAGAATGTTAAGAATGTGAAGTTGCTCAGTCGTGTCTTGACTCTTTGCGACCCCATTGACTGTAGCCTGCCAGTCTCCTCTGTCCATGGGATTTTCCAGGCAGGAATACTGGAGTGAATTGCCATTGCCTTCTCCAGGGGAATCTTCCCGATCCAGGGGTCTAAACGGTTCTCCCACACTGCAGGCAGACTCTTTACCGTCTGAGCCACCAGGGAAGTCCTGATGTTAAAGACAACAATGAATGAAATAGATGTCCTATGAGTTTAAGAAGACAATTAATTCAAATATTTATTGATTTTGTTTTGTTCAGCTTCCTTTTATGTTTCCCATCATCAGATTGTGTGGTTTTTAATTTTTTCTTCGGGTGATGGATTATTTTCCAAGTCTTCTAGAAAATCTACTGGCGCGGTGTTGTCCTGGCGCCCCCGAGCGTCCGAACTGGGAAATACGTTCTGTGAGCGTGTAGATCATAACCTACGTAGTGCGGCTGAAAAGTCAACCTACAGCCATGGTGTATGGACGTGAGAGTTGGACTATAAAGAAAGCTAAGCGCCGAAGAATTGATGCTTTTGAACCGTGGTGTTGGAGAAGACTCTTGAGAGTCCCTTGGACTGTAAGGAGATCCAACCAGTCAGTCCTAAAGGAAATCAGTCCTGAAATATTCATTGGAAGGACTGATGCTGAAGCTGAAACTCCAGTACTTTGGCCACCTGATGCAAAGAACTCACTCATTGGAAAAGACCCTGATGCTAGGAAAGATTGAAGGCGGGAGGAGAAGGGTACAACAGAGGATGAGATGGTTGGTTGACATCACCGACTGGATGGACATGAGTTTGAGCAAGCTCCGGTAATTGGTGACGGACGGAGAAGTCTGGCGTGCTGCAGTCCATGGGGTCGCAAAGAGTCAGACACGACTGAGAGACTGAACTGAACTGGACAACCATGATGACCTCCCAGTTCCCCCACTCTTCTCACAGTTGTCCTATCTCCATGAAACCCAAACTCTAACTAGAAGCAAGTGTCCTTCCCTCCCAATACAGCATTCCTTTCACAACCCTTTCTGCCTTTGTGCCTGATGTTCCCTCCTCGTTTTTTATTTAATTTCTAAACTACCTAGATGTCATCAGTATATGAGAAACCACACAAATTTGAACAATCAGATAAGTTTTGATGTACATCTAGTAACTTGATGGATAACATATAAATAATATAAAATTAAAATA
>NW_011494793.1:187776-192627 GCF_000754665.1 Bison bison bison | reverse complement strand
ATATATATATACACACACACATACATATAATAGGGAAAGTTTCAGATATATTACCCTTTAATCCCTAAATACTTTTACTATGTATTTCCTAAGAACAAGAGTATTCTCCTAAAAACTACAATAAATTTATAAGTACAGAATAATAAGTACAGAAAATTAATCATTGACAGTTTTATTTTCTAATAGATAATCTAGACGTCAGTATCTCCAACTGTCTCCCAAATGTCTATAATTTGTAGCAATATTTTTTTCTCATTGATCCAAGTCCAGTATCAGGTACATCTAATTGTCATGTTTCTTATATCTCTTTCATCTGAGCCTTTTCTTGGTTCCTCAACTTTTCTTGGTCTTTCATGACACTGAACATTTAAAACTATTTTTAATTTTTTATTATAAAACTTTTTAATGGATACAAACATTGAGAGAGTTTAACAATGAACTGTAATATGTTTATCACTCAAATGCAACAGCTCTCAAAATTTTAAGAACACTTTTGATTACATTTGGACCCACCTGGACAATCCAGGGTAATCTCCTTATTTTAAATTCAGCTGGTTAGCAAACAATCCCATCTGCAATCTTAATTCCTCTTTGTCATGTAACCTAGCATGTTCACAGAATTTGAGGATTACAATGTGGGCCTCTTGGAGGAGGGTCGTTATTCTGCTTATCCACGACTCAGAGACTCGATAGATTCTGATACTGTGCTGTTTTTTTATTTCTAGAGTCACCCCAAACTCATTACAGAAACACAGAAACCAAATAGGTATGGCTAGCAAGAGATATTTTACTGAAGTGTCTGATCTGGAAGAAGATGATTTCACATCAAAATAGCCATAAACTTCTGCTAATTTATATTATAGAAACCTAGGGGACAATACAATATTGTAAGGTTAAAAAATAAAATAAAATTTAAAAAATTAATTAGAATGTCAAAGAGCATTTGTATTATATATATTGATATTAATGTATTAAAATTATAAAGAAAATTAAAAAAATAAAAATAAAAAATGAGAGGAAAAAAAAAGAAGAAACCTAGGGGAATGTGACTGGGGAACAATTCTAAATGTTCTATATCAAGGAAGAGAGAAAATAATGTTGGATGAATCTGCATTTATTTATATGAATGCAGTTATCAGAACCGCTTCATGGATCACAGCCTTGTCACGGCAAAGGGGCTTGCATTAACTCAGTGGAGCTATGAGCCAGGCCGTGCAGGACTGCTCAAGACGGACAGGTCACAGTGATGCGTTCTGACAAGGCGTGGTCCACTGGAGAAGGAAATGGCAACCTGATGCTTTTGAACTGTGGTGTTGAAGAAAACCCTTGAGAGTCCCTTGGACTGCAAGGAGATCTAACCAGTCCGTCCTAAAGGAAAGCAGCCCTGAGTATTCATTGGAAGGACTGTTGCTGAAGCTACAACACTTTAGCCAGCTGACTCATTAGAAAAGATCCAGATTCTGGGAAAGATTGAAGGTAAAAGAAGGGAGTGGCAGATGATGAGATGGTTGGATAACATCAGCGACTCAATGAACATGAATTTGAGCAAACTCTGGCAGATAGTGGAGGACAGAGGAGCCTGGTGTGCTGCAGTCCATGTATCCAAAGAGTTGGATACAAAGAGTTAAACAGTGACTGAACAACAATAGCAACAATTATCAGAGACACTGAGTTCAAGTAGCCAAGAATTTTATAATAGTTTGCGTAACAGAAACTTGGACACCACTGTGATATACATTTAATAAGACTGAAATTCAGGAGCTTGATATGACATAAAGGTAAGAATCAAAGAGCATACGGAAACAGGAAAGTTAAAGTGTGTTTATTATGTGGAATTCTTCCACTTTTCATCATTACCTTAAACCCCCAAGAGGTTTCAGAGAACACCCCCTCCATTAGGAATTGAGGAATGCCTTGGTAATGATGGCATGAGCATCTGTGAAAAACTTTACAGGCTGGGAGTATACTTTCATATATATGTGAAAAAGGATTATTGATTTTAATGCTGTATTAATATTTAATACATTAATTAATAATGTTCCACATAGAATACATTTAGAACTGCATTCCACAGTGTCATAATTTTTGCATCAAACATAATTTAGATGACTCCTGGAGAGAACGAAAGTATATTTATTTACTCATATTATTTTACCAGGTTCTTTATTTTTGAGGTTCCAAGGTTCCTTTAAAAAAAATCATTTCCTGGGACTTCCCTGGTGGTCCGGTGGTTAAGAATTTGCCCTCCACTGCAGGGGACACGGGTTTCATCCCTGGTCGGGGAACTAAGAGCCCATATGCTGTGGGGCAACTAAGCCTGTGCATTGCAGCTGGAGAGGTCAGATGTTGCAGTGAAGACCCAGTGCAGCCAACCCCCACCGCCCGCCCCCAAAACTTCATTTACTTGGTTTGTTCGCCTACACATTTTTTTTTTAATTGATTTTTAAATTTATTTTTGGCCGCAGTAGGTCTTTGTTGCTGCACGTGGGTCTTCTCTAGCTGTGGTGCACATAGCTGGGGGCTTCTCTTGTTGCAGAAGGCTCTAGGGTGCTTGGACTCTAGTAGTTGCCGCACGTGGGCTCAGTAGTTGTGGCATGTGGGCTGTTTCCCCGAGGTGTGTGGGACCTTCTTGGACCAGGGATCGAACTCATAACCCCTGCATTGGCAGGCACATTCTTAGCCACTAGACCACCAGAGAAGTCCTACACATTTTCTAATGTTCTTTTCTTTAGGCTGGGGAAGCAGGGAACAATAGCCACCATAATATTGCTATAGTTTATTTTGCGTTTGATGTGTGCTAAACATATGTGTGCTTTACATCTGATCTCTAACTTCTGTAACTGTATAACTGGATTTGTTTCTAGCCGCTTGAAAACTTTTAAGTTACAAATGGTTGCTCAAACTCCTGCTACTGCTGTAACTTCCTCCAGCTACTATTTGGGGCTCCTGGATCAGATATCCTCAATATGAGGATTAGGAGAATATGTTGCCTCACCAATTTAGGGACAACGCCCCTTGTCAGCTCGGAAGCAGTTATGGAACGAGAACGACGCCCCTTTTCCCTAGGCAACATAATTCTAAAAGAAAAGGGGGGAATGAGAGAGTCATTTCCTAGGCAGGTTGATAAAGAGTCTAGGGGTCCCCAAGGAGAGAGGGGTCTGGAATTCTCAAGGAGGAAGAAAGGACAAACTTTTTTTCTTTCTCCACATTCCTTAGGATTATATAACAATAATGTATCTTGCCTAAGGACAGTCTTTGGATTAAACCTTCTGGCCAATTCTGTTATCTTAAAATGTAACTTATGGGAATAGGTCTGATGAGGTCTTTACAACCTCCAGACATTCTTTGGATTCATTGGAGAGTATATAACTTCATTGTGAACACTAGCAAGCGGGTACTCTTTCTGCCCCCTTCTGATGCCTATGTCAGAAGCTTTCTCTCCTTTATACTTTAATAAAATTTTATTACACACACACACACACACACACACACAAAAATGCACACAAACGAGGAGATAGGAAGCGTTGGGAATATCAATAACTTCAGAAAACTACAATGATTAGAATCATAGTTAAAGTTAAGAATTGATGCCCTAAGTGAAACTTGGGAATTCTATCTATAAGAAGTTTGCACGATTCTCATTACAAAGACCTTGCAGCATCTATCTTTTTTGAAAATTGAAGTATAGTTGATTTACAGTGTCGTGTTAATTTCTGCTGTACAACAAAGTGATCCAGTTATACATGTATGTATATACATTCCTTTTTATATTCTTTTCCTTTGTGGTTTATCTCACAATATTGTATATAGTTCCCTGTGCTAAACAATAGTATCTTTTTGTTTATCCATTATATATGTAATAATTTGCATCTGCTAACCCTAAACTCCTCACACGCTAGTAAAGTAATGCTCAAAATTCTCCAAGCCAGGCTTCAGCAATATGTGAACCGTGAACTTCCTTAAAGCTGGTTTTAGAAAAGGCAGAAGAACCAGAGATCAAATTGCCAACATCCACTGGATCATGGAAAAAGCAAGAGAGTTCCAGAAAAACATCTATTTCTGCCTTATTGACTATGCCAAAGCCTTTGACTGTGTGGATCACAATAAACTGTGGAAAACTGTGAAAGAGATGGGAATACCAGATCACCTGATCTGTCTCTTGAGAAATATGTATGCAGGTCAGGAAGCAACAGTTAGAACTGGACATGGAACAACAGACTGCTTCCAAATAGGAAAAGGAGTACGTCAAGGCTGTATATTGTCACTCTGCTTATTTAACTTATATGCAGAGGAGTACATCATGAGAAATGCTGGACTGGATGAAGCACAAGCTGGAATCAAGATTGCCAGGAGAAATATCAATAACCTCAGATATGCAGATGACACCACCCTTATGGCAGAAAGTGAAGAGGAACTAAAAAGCCTCTTTTTTTTTTTGACTTTTATGTATTTATTTATTTATTTAATACTGAAATGGTTTTATTTTTTTTTAATTTAATTTTATTTTTAAACTTTACATAATTGTATTAGTTTTGCCAAATATCAAAATGAATCCACCACAAGTATACATGTGTTCCCCATCCTGAACCCTCCACCCTCCTCCCTCCCCATACCATCCCTCTGAGTGGAGAGTGAAAAAGTTGGCTTAAAGCTCAACATTCAGAAAACGAAGATCATGGCATCCAGTCCCATCACTTCATGGGAAATAGATGGGGAAACAGTGGAAACAGTGTCAGACTTTATTTTTTGGGGCTCCGAAATCACTGCAGATGGTGAGTGCAGCCATGAAATTAAAAGACGCTTACTCCTTGGAAGAAAAGTTATGACCAACCTAGATAGCATATTCAAAAG
>NW_011494793.1:182694-187676 GCF_000754665.1 Bison bison bison | reverse complement strand
ACATTACTTTGCCAACAAAGGTTCATCTAGTCAAGGCTATGGTTTTTCCTGTGGCCATGTATGGATGTGAGAGTTGGACTGTGAAGAAGGCTGAGCGCTGAGAATTGATGCTTTTGGAACTGTGGTGTTGGAGAAGACTCTTGAGAGTCCCTTGGACTGCAAGGAGATCCAACCAGTCCATTCTGAAGATCAGCCCTGGGATTTCTTTGGAAGGACTGATGCTAAAGCTGAAACTCCAGTACTTTGGCCACCTCATGCGAAGAGTTGACTCATTGGAAAAGACTCTGATGCTGGGAGGGATTGGGGGCAGGAGGAGAAGGGTCGGACAGAGGATGAGATGGCTGGATGGCATCACTGACCCGATGGACGTGAGTCTGGGTGAACTCCGGGAGTTGGTGATGGACAGGGAGGCCTAGCGTGCTGCGATTCATGGGGTAACAAAGAGTCAGACACTACTGAGCGACTGAACTGAACTGAACTGAACCCTAAACTCCCAGTCTGCCCCTCCCCTCCATCCCCCTTGGCAATCACAGGTCTTTTCTCGGCATCTGTGAGCCTGTTTCTGTTTTGTAGATGGGTTCATGTGTGTCATGTTTTAGATTCCACGTATAAGTGATATCCCATGACATTTGTCTTTTTCTTTCTGACTTACTTCATTGAGTATGATGATCTTTAGTTCCATCCGTGATGCTGCAAATGGCATTATTTCGTTACTTTTTAGGTCCGAGTAGTATTCCGTTGGAGAAGGAAATGGCAACCCATTCCAGTGTTCTTGCCTGGAGAATCCCAAGGACGGGGGAGCCTAGTGGGCTTCCGTCTATGGGGTCGCACAGAGTCGGACACGACTGAAGCGACTTAGCAGCAGCAGTATTCCGTTGTATGAATGTACCACATCTTCTTTATCCACTTATCTGTTTGATGGATACTTAGAATTCTTCCATGTCTTGGCTATTGTGAACAGTGCTGCTGTGGTCATAGGGGCGTGTGTATTTTTTGAGTCATAATTTTGTCCAGATACATGCTGAGGAGTGGGATTGTTGGGTCATATGGTAATTCATTTAGTTTTTTGAAGAACCTCCATGCTGTTTTCCACAGTGGAGGAGCATCTGTCTTAAACCTTAGCAGTATTTTATATTTTCATTTTTGTTGGATGCAAACAAGTCGGGTCGCTACTCTTTGATGAGCGTACTCAGATAAAATACTCTTTGTCTAAATGTATCTCTGTGGATACTCGTGTTCAGCATGCACAAGTAAGCATGTATTTTCCTTTGTGTTCAGAGAACTTCCTTTCTATATCCTTTCTATATATCTGCTAAAGATAAATTTTCTGAGTTTTCCTTCATCTGAGAATGTCTTCATTTCCTTTTCATTTCTGAAGGATATTTTGTTGAACTGGCAATTCTTTCCTCTCAGCATCTGAACCAAATACTGTGCCATTTCCTTCTGGCTTCATGGTTTCTGATGAATAATCCACTATCCCTCATTGCTTTTCCCCTATAGATAAGGCATAATTATTCTGACTAGTCTCAAGATTTTTTATCTGTAGTTTCCAGAAATTTAATTGTGATGTATATTGGTTTGGATTGCTATAGGTTTATTTTGCTTGGGGTTCACTGAGCTTCAATTTCCAGGCTTTCTCTCTTGCCATATTTGGGAAGATGTTAGCTGTTATTTCCTCAAGTACTTTATTTAGTCTTGCTGGACTAAAATCTGGCAGACCCCAGAACTCCTGCTCTTTCTTTAAGCTTCCAACTGTTCTACGTCATTCCCACTTACCTGGCAGGTGAGCTATGATGCCAGGCACTAAGCCAAGGGTAGAACATATTTCTCTGCTCTTTGGATTTGGAAGTATCTGTTGGGTGGCAAGCTGGGCTGCAGGGAGAATGGGGTCTGGAGGCTTTGAAGGATTGGGAAGTGGGTCTGAGGGGTCTTAGGAAAGATTTTTAACATTTATACCTCAATCCCTGTAGGCCAGGCTTAGCCCCCAAATGCCTTGTTAGGGATCCAGATGCCAAATAATGTTTGCCCCAAAGGGAACCACTCCTGGATGTAGCAGCTTGGGGAAAGAGAGCAACACCCAGCATTTCTTTCTTTTTCCTTCTCCTTCACTTCTGCAAGGCTTGGTGTAGCAAGAGACCTCTATCTCCAGGGCACATATCTTGGGGAGAACACGCCTCAAGGGTCCTAGAAATGACAGAATTCGGTTGGTGCTTCTGGGTTAATGGTGGCAAGCCAGTGGTGCCCATCTCTTGCTCAAAATCCCACCCTTGCTCCCATCCCTAGATAAGGCCACTATAATTTTTTGACACAGACTTTATAAGTAAAAGCATGTGAACCATATATTTATGCTTACCCATAAATTATGTATGTCTACTGCTGGGGGCGATGGAGAATGAGATGGTTGGATTGCATCACTGAATTAATGGACATGAGTTTGAGCAAACTCTGGAAGATAGCAAAGGACAGGGAAACCTGGCGTGCTGCAATCCATGAGGTCGCAAAGAGTGGGACACGACTGAAGCAATGTAGCACACACACATACATTGTGAAATGATTGTTACAAGCAAGGTAAGTAACACAGTCATCACTTCACATAGCGATCTTTTTTTTTTTTTCATGGTGAGAATGCTTAAGACCTATTCTTTTAGCAAATCACAAGTATAATATGGTTGTACTTACTGCAGTCACCATGCTGTACATTAGATCCCTGGAACTTATTTGTCTTACAACCGAAAGTTGCATCTTTTGACCAACATTTCCCCTGTCTTTGCCTTCCAATCTGGAAACCACCATTTTCCTCTGTTTCAATAAATTTGATATTTTTAAGTTTCACAAATGATTGAAATCATACAGTATTTATCTTTCTTGTGTGCAGGTTTTTATATGAGTAGGTGCAATGACGTTTTTATAAATATCAAAGCCAACAATGAGTGAAGTTGATATAACATTTCATTTGGTTGTCATTTCTTTAAACATTTATTGATTTCAGTTTTGTGGTTTTCCATTTGTGCTTTGGGACAAAACTCTGCTTCATTTTTTTTTTTTTTCATCCCTTGATTGCAATTACTTTCAGATTCTCCTGGGAAGCTTCAGAGTAGGGGCAGGCACTGCCCAGCTTTGATTCTTGAGGAAAGAAATAGCTGGGCCTGGATCAATGCCCAGTGGTGAAATATGCCCCAGAGAGTCTTCCTAAATGACTTAGTGTACTGGATTTTTGAAACACTATCACCCCCAAGCCATTTGGAATACACACCTCAGAAGAGTTGAGCATTAATGTAAATGGGGTTGTGCTCAGTCGCTCAGTCATGTCTGACTCTTTGCAACCCTTTGGAGTGTAGCCCTCCAGGCTCCTCTGTCCATGGGGTTTTTCAGGCAAAAGTACTGGCATGGGTTTCCCTTTCCATACTCCAGGGGAATCTTCCTGACTTGACTCAGGGATTGAATTAGCGTCTCCTGTGTCTCCTGCATTGCAGGTGGGTTCTTTACCAGTTGAGCTATCAGGGAAGCCCAAGTGGGATTCAGGAATAAACTTACCTGCTATGTTTGAAAGACACCTCAGTGATGGTATCAATCACTGCTGCTGCCACCTTATCCTCACTCCCTCCCTGTGCAGCTCCAGACGCTTTGAACGGAGACTTTGTTCAAGCACCAATATGTTATTTAATCTTATGGTTCTTTGTCTTTGACCTGCCATTCCTACCTACTGTCCTTTCCTCCATCCTTCAATTTTTTGAGGTGTCATTTATATACAGTAAAATGCACCGAGCTTAAGCTTGCTAAAATTAGACAAATCTATCTATCTATGTTATCATCCAAATCAAGATATAGAACATTCCCATTGCTGCAGAAGCCTCTCTCTTGCCTTCTTTCCAGTCAAGCCCATCCTACCATCACCTAAAACCACTGTTACAGTTTTTACCATTGTGGATCAGAATTTTGCTTTTTGGGGGAAACTTCAGTAAATTGAATGGTTGTGTATTCTTTTGTGTCTGGTTTCTTTCAAAGTCTAGCCACTTTGTTGAAAGACTTTCCTTTCCCTTAACTATAGAGCTTTTGCAGAAGACCAATTGACTGTACATGCATGGGACTATCTCTGGATTCTCTATTCTATTTTTAAAAATTGATTTGTCTATTCATTTGGCTGTTCTGGGTCTTAGCTGTGATATGCGGGGTCTTTCTTTGCAGCATGTGGAATCTAGTTTCCTGACTGAGAAGAGCAGAGTCTTAGCCACTGGACAACCAGAAAAGTCCTTCCATTCTGTTCTTGGATATATTTGTCCATTCTAATATTTGTGAGAAAACATCTTCACTTTTGTAAATTTGTAGTAAGCCTGGAAATTAGATAATGTGACTCCTCCAACTTCATCGCTTTCAAGATTGCCTTATTTTATTCATGGTCATTGAAATGTCTATAAAAATTTTAGGTTCAGTTTGTGAATTTCTATTAAAACCCTGGTGGGAATTAGGTTGGGGGTTGCTTTGGCTCTATAAGTTAATTTTGAGAGGATTGTCGTTTTTAACCATTTTGAGTCTTCTTATATAGGAAATGGTATATCTTGTCATTTATTTTTAAAATAGTTTATTCAAAAAAGCTTAGCAGTTTTCACTGTAGTGGTCTTGCACATATTTCATTAGATTTATTGCTGGTATTTTATATTTTTGATGTTAAGTGATATTGTTTTGGGGGGCAGGAGGAGAAGGGAATGACAGAGGATGAGATGGCTGGATGGCATCACCGACTCGATGGACATGAGTCTGAGTGAACTCAGGGAGTTGGTGATGGACAGGGAGGCTTGGCATGCTGTGATTCATGGGGTCGCAAAGAGTCGGACACGACTGAGCGATGGAACTGAACTGAACTGAGTATTGTTTTTAAGATGTCATATTGTGTCTTTTGATAAAGTTTTCCTCCCCTCCTATTGTTTGCTGCCGGAAGAGGACATACAATTGATGTTTTAATATATTAACCTTGTCTCCTTGTT
>NW_011494793.1:178634-182594 GCF_000754665.1 Bison bison bison | reverse complement strand
TGCAACTTCTTGAGACCCTGTGGACTGCAGAATGCCAGGCTTCCTTGTCTCCTACAACTTTGCTGTATTCACTTATTAGTTCCAGTAACTTGTAGATTTTTTTTTTTTGGGGGGGGGTTCTATGTACACAATCAGGTTGTCTGCAAACAAAAGCAGTTTAAGTTTTTAATCACTTTATTTTTTTTCTGCCTAGAACCTCCAGAACAATGTCAAATATAAATGAGAGCAGACATTCTTTTCTTCCCAATCTAAAGAGGAAATAATTCAGTTTTTCACATTAAATTTGATGTTAGATATGTTTTTAAAAAATCTATCCTTTATCAGATTTAAGAAGTTCCCTGCTATTCCTGGTTTGAGCACTGTTTTTGCTTTGTTTTTGTTTTTAAAGAGGAGTGGGTATTGAATTTTGTCGAATGTTTTTCCTACATCTATGAGATGATAACACGTGTTTCTCATTTATTCTCTGCATGTGTTGAATTATAGTGATTGATTTCCAAATATTAAACCATACTTTAATTCTTGAAATAAACCTCACATAGCTATGGTGTATTAACCTTTTAATATATGACTGGATTGTGTTTGTAATTATTTAAAACTTTCATCTACGCTCATGTGAATGTTGAGTTTTAAATTTTATTTTCCTGCAGTGTCTTTGTCAGCTTTTAGTATCAGGGTTTTCTGGTTTCACAAAGTGAAACCTTTTTTTAAATCTTTTTTTATCTTCACTAGATGCATTTGTGTAAGATTGGTATTATTTCTTCCTTATACTTTTGAAAGCATATAGAGCAGTTCAAGTTTTCTATATCTTATGTCAGTTTTAAAAAAATTTTAAATGAATTTTACCAAAAACATACAGATGGCCAATAGGCACCTGAAAAGATGCTAAACATCACTGATTATTAGAGAAATGCAAATCAAGATTATGGCCAGGTACCACTTCACACTAGTTAGAATGGTCATCATTAAAAATCCTACAGATAACAAATGCCAGAGAGGTTGTGGAAAAATAGAACTCTCCTACTCTGTTGGTGGGAACACACATTGGATTCCAATGGTCATAGCAGCTCTATTTACACTAGCCAAGATGTGGAAGCAACTTAAATGTCCATTGACAGAAGAATGGATAAAGTGGTATATATAAACAGATCAGATCAGATCAGATCAGTCGCTCAGTTGTGTTCGACTCTTTGCGACCCCATGAACCGCAGCATGCCAGGCCTCCCTGTCCATCACCAACTCCCGGAGTTCACCCAGACTCATGTCCATCGGGTCAGTGATGCCATCCAGCCATCTCATCCTCTGTCAGCCCCTTCTCCTCCTGCCCCCATCCCTCCCAGCATCAGAGTCTTTTCCAATGAGTCAACTCTTCGCATGAGGTGGCCAAAGTACTGGAGTTTCAGCTTTAGCATCAGTCCTTCCAAAGAAATCCAAGGGCTGATCTCCTTCAGAATGGACTGGTTGGATCTCCTTGCAGTCCCAGGGACTCTCAAGAGTCTTCTCCAACACCACAGTTCAAAAGCATCAATTCTTTGGCGCTCAGCCTGCTTCACAGTCCAACTCTCACATCCATTCATGGCCACAGGAAAAACCATAGCCTTGACTAGACACAATGGAATATTATTCAGCCATAAAAAGAATGAAATCATACTATGTGCAGCTACACAGATGAACCTAGAGATTATTATACTAAGTGAAGTAAGTCAGAAAGAGAAAAATCAATACCATATGATGTCACTTATGTGTGAAATCTAAAATATGACACAAGTGAACTTATTTATAAAAGAGAAACAGACTTATAGACATAGAAAACAAAGGTTACCAAAGGAGAAAGGAGGTGGAGGGAGATAAATTAGGAGTTTTGGGATTAACAAATACAAACTACCACATATAAAATAGATAAATGGCAAGCTCGTAAATATTCATAAATCAATCAATGTGATATACCATATTAACAAATTGGAAGATAAAAACCATATGACTTTCTCAATAGATGCAGAGAAAGCCTTTGACAAGATTCAATATCCATTTATGATAAAAACTCTCCATAAAGCAGGCATAGGAGGAACATACCTCAACATAATAAAAACCATATATGACAAACCCACAGCAAACATCATCCTCAATGGTGAAGAATTGAAAGCATTTCCTCTAAAATCAGGAACAAGACAAGTGTGCTCACTCTCACCACTACTATTCAACATAGTTTTGGGAGTTCTAGCTACAGCAGAGAAGAAAAAGAATAAAAGGAATCCAGATTGGAAAAGAAAAATAAAATTCTCACTGTTTTCAGGTGACATGATCCTCTACATAGAAAACCCTAAAGACACCACTAGAAAATTACTACAGCTAATCAATGAATATAGTAAAATTGAAGGATATAAAGTTAATACACAGAAATCCCTTGCATTCCTATACACTAACAATGAGAAAGCAGAAAGAGAAATTAAGGAAACAATCCAGTTCACCATTGCAATGAAAATAATAAAGTACTTAGGCATAAATTTACCAAAAGAAACAAAAGACCTATATATAGAAAACTATAAAACACTGATGAAAGAATCAAACATGACACAAATAAATGGAGAAATATACCATGTTTGTGGATCAGAAGGATCAATATAGTGAAAATGAGTATATTACCCAAAGCAATCTATAGATTCAATGAAATCCCTATCAAGCTACCAATGGTATTTTTCACAGAGCTAGGACAAATAACTTCACGATTTGCATGGAAACACAAAATCCTTGAACAGCCAAAGCAATCTTGAGAAAGAGGACTGGAACTGGAGGAATCAACCTGCCTGACTTCAGACTATACTACAAAGCTACAGTCATCAAGACAGTATGGTACTGGCACAAAGACAGAAGTATAGATCAATGGAACAAAATAGAAAGCCCAGAGATAAACCCATACACCTATAGGCACTTTATCTTTGACCAAGGAGGCAAAAATAAATAATGGAGAAAAGACAATCTGTTTAACAAGTGGTGCTGGGAAAACTGGTCAACCACTTGTAAAAGAATGAAACTAGAACACTAACATCATACACAAAAATAAACTCAAAATGGATTAAAGATCTAAACGTAAGACCAGAAACTATAAAACTCTTAGGGGAAAACATAGGCAGAACACTCTCTGACATAAATCACAGCAAGATCCTCTATGACCCACCTCCCAGAGTAATGGAAATAAAAACAAAAATAAACAAATGGGACCTAATTAAAATTAAAAGCTTTTGCACAACAAAGGAAACTATCAGATCAGATCAGATCAGTCGCTCAGTCGTGTCTGACTCTTTGTGACCCCATGAATTGCAGCACACCAGGCCTCCCTGTCCATCACCAACTCCCGGAGTTCACCCAGACTCACGTCCATCGAGTCAGTGATGCCATCCAGCCATCTCATCCTCTGTCGTCCCCTTCTCCTCCTGCCCCCAATCCCTCCCAGCATCGGGGTCTTTTCCAATGAATCAACTCTTCGCATGAGGTGGCCAAAGTACTGGAGTTTCAGCTTTAGCATCATTCCTTCCAAAGAAATCCCAGGGCTGATCTCCTTCAGAATGGACTGGTTGGATCTCCTTGCAGTCCAAGGGACTCTCAAGAGTCTTCTCCAACACCACAGTTCAAAAGCATCAATTCTTCGGTGCTCAGCCTTCTTCACAGTCCAACTCTCACATCCATACATGGCCACAGGAAAAACCATAGCCTTGACTAGACATTACTTGGCAAAGTAATGTCTCTGCTTTTGAATATGCTATCTAGGTTGGTCATAACTTTCCTTCCAAGGAGTAAGCGTCTTTTAATTTCATGGCTGCAGTCACCTGTAGTGATTTTGGAGCCCAGAAAAATAAAGTCTGACACTGTTTCCACTGTTTCCCCATCTATTTTCCATGAAGTGATGGGACCGGATGCCATGATCTTCGTTTTCTGAATGTTGAGCTTTAAGCCAACTTTTTCACT
>NW_011494793.1:177236-178534 GCF_000754665.1 Bison bison bison | reverse complement strand
TTTCCCCATCTATTTTCCATGAAGTGATGGGACCGGATGCCATGATCTTCGTTTTCTGAATGTTGAGCTTTAAGCCAACTTTTTCACTCTCCACTTTCACTTTCATCAAGAGGCTTTTGAGTTCCTCTTCATTTTCTGCCATAAGGGTGGTGTCATCTGCATATCTGAGGTGATTGATATTTCTCCCGGCAATCTTGATTCCAGCTTGTGTTTCTTCCAGTCCAGCATTTCTCATGATGTACTCTGCATATAAGTTAAATAAACAGGGTGACAATATACAGCCTTGACGAACTCCTTTTCCTATTTGGAACCAGTCTGTTAAGCAAGGTGAAAAGGCAAACTTCAGAATGGGAGAAAATAATAGCAAATGAAAAAACTGACAAAGAATTGATCTCCAAAATATACAAGCAGCTCCTGCAGCTCAATACCAGAAAAATAAACGACTCAGTCAAAAAATGGGCCAAAGAACTAAACAGGCATTTCTCCAAAGAAGGCTTACAGATGGCTAACAAACACATGGAAAGATGCTCAACATCACTCATTATCAGAGAAATGCAAATCAAAACCACAGTGAGGTACCATTTCACACCAGTCAGAATGGGTGACATCAAAAATCTACAAACAATAAATGCTGGAGAGGGTGTGGAGAAAACGGAACCCTCTTACAGTATTGGTGGGAATGCAAACTTGTACAGCCACTATGGAGGACAGTGTGGAGATTCCTTAAAAAACTGGAAATAGAACTGCGTTATGACTCAGCAATCCCACTGCTGGTGTACACACAGAGGAAACCAGAATTGAAAGAGACACGTGTACCCCAGTGTTCATCGCAGCACTGTTTATAATAGCCAGGACATGGAAACAACCTAGATGTCCATTGGCAGATGAATGGATAAGGAAGTTGTGTACGTATACACAATGGAATATTACTCAACTATAAAAAAGAACACATTTGAATCAGTTCTAATGAGGTGGATGAAACTGGAGCCTATTATACACAGTGAAGTAAGTCAGAAAGAGAAACACCAATACAGTATATTAATGCATATATATGGAATTTAGAAAGATGGTAATGACAACCCTATATGCAAGGCAGCAGAAGAGACATAGATGTAAAGAACAGACTTTTGGACTATGTGGGAGAAGGCAAGAATGGGACAATATGAGAGTTTGAAACTTGTATATTACTGTATGTAAAATAGATGACCTGTCCTAGTTTGATGCATGAAACAGGGCACTTAAAACCTGTACTCTGGGACAGCCCAGAGAGATGGGGTGGGGAGGGAGGTGGAAAGGGG
>NW_011494793.1:164864-177136 GCF_000754665.1 Bison bison bison | reverse complement strand
GTGGGGAGGGAGGGGGGAGGGGGTTCAGGACTGGGGGACACATGTACACCTATGGCTGATTCATGTCGATTTATGGCAAAAACCACTACAATATTGTAAAGTAATTGCCTCCAATTAAAATAAATAAATAAATTAAAAAACAAGGTCCTGTGTGTATAGCACAGGAAACTATACTCAAGATCCTGTAATAAATTATAACTGAAAATATTCTGAGTTATATGTATTTTGGGTTGGCCAAAAAGTTAATTTGAGTTTTCCTATAACATCTTATGGGAAAACAGGGATGAATTTTTTGGTCAAAGAAATTTAATATGTATACATAACTTTGTTGCATACCAAAAACTAACACAACATTGTAAATCAAGTATACTTCAATAATAAATAAATAAAATTTATCTACTTAATGTTATTGGAAGAGAGTTGTTGATAATACACAGTTTATGTCTGGAGGAGCTGTAATGATGGACTCTCTTTTCATTACTGGTATTGGTAATTTGTGTTTTCTCTTTCTTTTTTTCTTGGTCAGTATATTGTTGAGTTATTTATCTTATTACTCTTTTAAAGAAACCATTTTTTAGCTTTATAAATTTTCTCTGTTGTTTGCCTCCCACATACTTTATTGATTTATGCTCTTTTCTTTATTTTTTACTGTCTCTACTTACTTTATGGAGTAGGAAATGGCAACTTCACTCCAGTATTCTTGCCAGGGAAATCCCATGGGCAGAGGAGCCTGGAGGGCTACAGTCTATGGGGCTGCAAAGAGTCGGATACTGAGCACACACTCTTACTTTAAGTTTAACTTGATCTTTTTTAAAAAAAATATGGACACTTAGATCAATGTTTTTAAATCTTTATTTTTCCAGGTATCTATCCAAAGCTATAAATTCATACCTAAGCTTTAATGAGAATCTCATATATTTTGATATATTGTTTTCATTATAATTAAAAATTATTTTTCATGTGATTCTTTTTCTGACCCATGGGTTGTTGTTTTTGTTTTTAAAGGTATTTATGTATTTGACCGTGTCAGGACTTAGTTGCGGCATGCGGGATCTTTCCTTGTGGTGCACAGACTCTCTAGTTGTGGTATGCAGGCTTAGTTGTTCTGTGGGATGTCGGGTCATAGTTCCAGACCAGGAACTGAACACACGTCCCCTGCATTGCAAGGCGGATTCTTAACCACTGGACCACTGGGGAAGTCCGTGTTTTGTTTTTAGGCAACGTGTTATTTAATTTCCACAGATTTGGAGATTTTTCTAATTAACCATTTGATTAATTTCTAATTTACTTATGTCATAGTTAGAGATTATACTGGGAGTTATCTCAGTCATTTGGAATTCATTGAGACTTGATTTATGACCCGTCATATGGATCTATTTTTACTAAATATTGATGTAACTTGCAAAAAAAATAGGCATTATGTTGAACATGTTGCTCTCTGCTTTCTATTTGTATTATCTGTTATTATTTCCTTTTAGGCCCTTTTTCAAGTAATTAAACATCTTTAAAATTTCCTGTTTATCTCCTCTTTTACATTTTTAGGTACATCTCTTGGATTTATTTTTTGAAGTGATTGCTAAGGTGAATTCAATAGGTATTCTTCAGTTATCACATTTGTCCTTAGATTATTTTTATGCCACATATTGTGTGCTCAGTCGCTAAGCCGTGTCTGACTCTTTGGGACCCTATGGACTGTAGCCCGCCAGGCTCCTCTGTCCATGGGATTTTTCAGGCAAGAATACTAGAGAGGGTTGCTGTTTCCTACTCTATGGAATTTTCACTCTCCAGGAATCAAATCCGTGTCTCTTGCATCTCCTGCTTTGGCAGGTGGACTCTTTACCACTGCGCCACCTGGGAACCCATACCACATACTCTATACAGTTAATAACTTAAACCATGTGATTGCAACCATCCATGTTGCTGCAAATGGTAAAATTTCATTCTTTTTTTTTGTACGTCTGGGTAGTACTCTACTGTATGTATATACCACATATTCCAGTTTCAGTTTAGTTGCTCACTTGTATCCGACTCTGTGACCCCATGGACTGCAGCACGCCAGGCTTCCCTGTCCCTCACCAACTCCTGGAGCTTGCTCAAACTCATGTCCATCGAGTTGGTGATGTCATACAACCATCTCATCCTCTGTCATCCCCTCCTTCTCCTCCTGCCTTCAATCTTTCCCACCATCAGGGTCTGTTCTAAGAAGTCAGTTCTCATCAGGTGGCCAAAATATTGGAGCTTTAGCTTCAGCATCAGTTCTTCCAATGAATATTCAGGGTTGATTTTCTTTAGGATTGACTGGTTTGATCTCCTTGAAGCCCAAGGGACTCTCAAGAGTCTTCTCCAACACCACAGTTCAAAAGCATCAGTTCTTCGGCACTCAGCTTTCTTTATGGTCCAACTCTCACATCCCTGCATTACTTCTGGAAAAACCATAGCTTTGACTAGATGGACCTTTGTAAGTAAAGTAATGTCTCTACTTTTTAATATGCTGTCTAGGTTTGTCAGAGTTTTTCTTCCAAGGAGCAGGAGTCTTTTAATTTCATGGCTGCAGTCATCATCTGCAGTGGTTTTGGAGCCCAAGAAAATAAAGCCTGTCATTTTTTCCTCTTCTCTTTGCTGTGAAATGATGGGACCAGATTCCATGATCTTAGTTTTTTGAATGTTGAGTTTTAAGCCAGCTTTTTCACTCTCCTCTTTCACTTTCATTAAGAGGCTCTTTAGTTCCTCTTTGCTTTCTGCCACATTACTTCATCCTTTTGTTGTTGGACACTTAGGTTGTCTCTTTGAACATTTTACCTGTATTTTAAAATAAGGCCGTGAGATATCTCTGCGCCTTTCATCCTGACTCCAATCTTTCCCCCTACTGCTAAGCAGATGATCCCTTTGCTTTTAGGAAGATTTGGGGTGGCAGGGGATTGGGTTAAAATGTTAAAATGATTTCAGATTGCTTTTGGATTCATCTCCACTGTGAGTTTTGTGTCTGCTTTCAGCTCCATTCTCCCTACTCTTTACTCAGCAAAATTTTCTTGGGAGAAAATTGCCAGACTGAAGGACTTATTTCTGTGTTTGAGGTTATCCAAGATTCCAATCAATAGTAATGATCATGACAGCACACATGTTATCTTTAAACTTTGGCAAATTTTCTCCTGTCTTAGCAGAATCTCTCCACAAAACTCCTCCCAGTATGAAAGAGGCTGCTAGTCTTCGCTCACCTATGAAAGGATTATCCCTCTTGAAGTTTAGTTTATTGAAACTTCTTGGCATCCATCACTTTTGAAAAACTTTAAATAAATGATGAATTTTTAGTTCATCTAGCTTTTTGTTGTTGTATTGTGGAACTTATAAAAACTTTAGGACTCCATTACTAAACATTGAAATCCATGTTCAAAAGTTTCTCTAATGGTTACAAACTTTTGTGTAAATAAGGAAGTGGTAATGATAGAGGAAATAGAGTCACCCTTGAAAGAAAGAATTGCAGGATAGGGATTCACAGTAATAAGTAAGGGCTGCTTATTGTGTCATTACAAAGCTGGGGCAGAGCCATGGTGCCTCCAAGATGGGAAGTCATTTCCACAAGCCATTTTGCAAAGAGATCATCAGAGTGCTGGATGAATCTATGAGAATTCCCAACCCCCTAAATGAGTGACCAACCCAGAATTACAAAACATGTAAGAAGCAATTCCATGAGTGATCACAAATCCAACATATGGAAAAATTCACATTCAAGAGGTAGTGATAATAGACAATCTGAAAATGATTTTAAAACAAGTACATTTTATAGCTTCATAGTAATAAAGGACAAGGTCATATCCATGAAACAAGAATAGTTACTCTTGATAAAAAACCAACAATAGGTAATTAAAATGAAAATTCTACAATGGATTGATGGCAGCAGTAGCAAGCCAAGCATAAGAGAGAAGTGGCAAGCTGGAAGACCAAAGAGCAATTCTGCTAGGATACAGCATGACAAAATTTTGTCATGACAGCATGACAAAAAAATATAAGCAGAGACTTATGGAAGATTACAGGGAAATCAGAAGGCCACATGGGAAAAGTTATGCCTCACATTATATCCCCCAAATATATCCTAAAATAATCGGAGTACAGTTGAGGACAATATTCTTATAATATATTGAGGAAGAGAATTTTTAAAGTAAGACATAAAAATAAGTAAAAAGATTTATGATTTTGACTCCATTGAAAAAACTTCATATGAAAAAGCCCATAAAGTTTAAATTCAAAGGCACTTTGAAGTGTATTTTTGCTTAATATATAACATATAAAGATATAAAGAATTTCTACAAATCAGTAAGAACAGCTCTTTAGAGAGTTGCTATAAACAGGAAATCCATAGTCAAGGAAATGTGAATGGCCAAAAAACTTATGAAAAGATATCATCCTCACTAGAAATCAGGGACATTGAAAGTAAAACAATCAGGAAACGTAATTTTCTTTCATGAAATTGGCAGAAATTTGAAGTTATTAAAAATGTTGCTGATGTAGTTGGGGAAATGAACACATATTCATCGGTGACAGTCTCTGCAGAACAATTTGGCAATTTTTATTAAAACTAAAAATGCATGCACTTTATGATAGACTGATTCATCTTCTAGAAATCTTGATTGTGTGTGAGAAGCAAGAAGAAGAAGAAGAAGAGGGAGGAGATAAGTGATCCAGTGCTTCTGACAAGGTTAATGGTGTAGACAAAGGTAGAGGAGGAACCTAAACCAGATCTGAAATCAATTTGCCCACTGAACATGGCTTAAAGCCTTTCATTCCTTCTGTCAATACTCATAAGGTATCCAAGAAATAAAACCACCCCTCCCCAAGGAACCTTATTCTTTTCTATATTTCCTCCACTACATCTACCACAGTGGGACAGTTCTAAAAAGTATTTTAGGTTTTGGGAGGAATAAACACATCTCAAGTCTATCTCTTTGAAACTTCAAGCCTATTTCTTGTAACTTCAGGGAAGCTTTAATGGGTCTGGGAGGAGCAGGGGTAGGAATTAAAGGGAAGGGCAGTAGCAAAGACTCTGGCTTCATCTTACTGGTTTGTAATACTGCATAAAACATTCCCACTCCACCCCCCTTATCTGGTCAGTCCTTCATGCAGTAAGACCATTATAAGGGCTCCCAGTCATGCCTCTGACTTTAACTTCACTTATGACCTCAGAGTGATCAGCTCAAGGATGACTGTGGCCAGAACATTATTGTCAGAGCACGAGCCCCTCAATTCCATTTTTTGGGGCTTGGATTTCTAGAGTTGGATTTGATTTATTGCTCACTGTATGTAAATGTATAAGAATGGGATAATATGGAGTACTAATAGGTGGCCAAAACATTTACAAGCTGTGATCCTGTAGTCCATCTCTGTTCTTGGGTTGACAGTTTTGTAGTAAAATTTTTCTTTGATTTAAGACAAACAAACAAACCCTTCCTCTTGTTTAAATAATTGGGATCATTAAATCCACTAGAGAAAAAGCGAGTCTTGGAGGAGGAAGGGAGCTGGTCAGAATATGTCTTGAACCACATGGACTGCAAACCAAAGATGGGTCTCAACTGTAAGGCAGGGTCCTTGGGACAACTGGGCATCCCCCAGGAGGTCATCTCTTTGATCTGAAGCCAGTTCTGAAAAGAATCCTGACCAAAGCCATTTGAACTTCTCTGTTCCTCAGGCTATAGATTAGGGGGTTGAGCATGGGAGTGATGAGACTGTAGAAGAGGGAGACCACGTTGTCCTGCTGTGGGGTGTGGTAGGTGCCTGGTACCATGTACATGAACACTGCTGCCCCATAGAAGAGCCCCACCACAGTGATGTGCGAGGAGCAGGTGGTGAAGGCCTTGTGTCGGGCCTCAGCTGAGTGCATATGAAGAACAGCCCCCAACACATGGCTGTAGGAGGTGGCGATGAGTGCCAGAGGCAGCACCAAGATCAGCACCCCGGAGATGGACAGCGCCAACTCATAGGCAGAGGTGTCTGCACAGGAGAGCTTGAGTAGGGCAGGCAGCTCACAGAAGAAGTGGTCCACAGTGCGTGAGGCACAGTAGGGGAAGTGCAGAGTGATGGAGGTCTGGATGGAGGCTACAAGCACACCTGACAACCAGGAGGTGCCCACCATGAGCAGGCAGACCTGACGTCTCATGAGCACAGGATAATGCAAGGGGTGGCACACGGCAATGTAGCGGTCATAAGACATGAGGGATAGCAAGACGCCCTCAGAGACACCTATAAGCATCAAGAAGAACATCTGAGCTGCACAGCCTCCAAAGGAGATGGTGCCTTCTTCCTCCAGGAAGTCAGCTGCCATCTTGGGAATGGTGACCAGTGGAAAGCCAACATCCAACAAGGAGAGCTGGCTGAGAAGAAAGTACATGGGTGTGTGGAGCCTGGCATCTGTGTGGATCAGGAAGATCAGGATTGCATTGCCCAGAAGGCCCATCGTGAATGTGGCAGCCACCAGGGAGAACAGGGTCAAATGTGGCCCTGAGTGATTGAAAAGGCCCATGAGAGTGAAGTCCGAGGTCACTGACTGATTTGTTTCCCTCACCCTCTGAGAGGCATCACTCATCTGCAGGAAGAACAGGGTATTTGCAAGGAGTCTCAGTGGGGAAAATTTCATCTTATATGACAACTGAAATTGTTTAATAATGACTGCCTGGAGTCTCTTAAGAAGGACTGATGAGCACATTTAGTCTCAGTAGGAAAAAACCCCACCATGATTGATTCATTATGGGAGATGGGGAACAGCAAAATAAAGCCCTAATTTTACTATTTCTGTGTAAAAGTCATGCCTTCACCTTCCAGGAGAGCACTACCCACCAAGGCTTGCAGTTAAACCCTCTGTACCCATGCTGGAGAGTGAAAGACAGCAGCAGTGGAATATTGGAACACACTCCATCCCAAATGCCCTGGTGTCAAAGCAGAGATGGGATTCTGCAGGGACTAGCATATGAAGTAGGGAGACCTTGCCAAAGATGATAGAAGATAATGAAGTTGAGTCCAAAAGCAGTGAGGAAAGGCTCATTGCCAAATTCTTGGATGAGAGAACAAAGGGGCCAAAGTCTGGGAAGAGTCAGTGTGGGATGGCATTTAGGATATTAACCCAAGAAGTCTACACTGTAAGGGAATGAATGAACGACAAAGTTTGGAACCCAGTGGTCTATGGTTGTGAGTGACAAGTTGTCCACAGTATCAGTCATCTTTCTGAGGCTTGAATTCAAAGGGTAAGAGTGGAGAACGTTATGCTCAGTGTGTGTACTAAGCACTCAACAAAACCCTGCCAAATGAATGCAGTGGACCCGGGAGATGATTGAAGGATCAGAAGGGATCACCCCCACCTAAGAATACTTAGCCTTGACCTTCTTGCCTTCATCATCACCGCTCAGGAACTCATATTGTCCCAGAATACTGTTTACACACATCATCATCAACACTGAGGACTTCTGTCACAGTGGTGATGGCAACCATCACCATCAGCAATGAGGAAGTACAAAGAAGTGTATACCAAAGTATAGAGAAGCCATCCTGTGACTGGGGGCAGGAGGAGAAGGGGACGACAGAGGATGAGATGGCTGGATGGCATCACTGACTCGATGGACGTGAGTCTGAGTGAACTCCGGGAGTTGGTGATGGACAGGGAGGCCTGGCATGCTGCGATTCATGGGGTCGCAAAGAGTTGGACACGACTGAGCGACTGATCTGATCTGATCTGATCTGATCTGAGAGCCCATAGAGGTCTGCTTCCCCAGACGTCCAAAGGCAGCGGGCTACTTAGAGACCAGGAGGAGTCAGTGTTGGGTGGCTGTCTACTCAAGACCCTCTGGTGCCCAAATCATTAACAACACTTACCTTAAATATCAGGATTTCCCTGATAGCTAAGCTGGTAAAGAATCTGCCTGAAATGTAGAAGACTCCAGTTTGATTTCTGGGTCAGGAAGATCCACTGGAGAAGGGATAGGCTACCCACTTCAGTATTATTGGGCTTCCTTTGTGGCTCCACCAGTAAAGAATCCACCTGCAATGCAGGAGACCTGGGTTCAATCCCTGGGTTTGAAGATCCCCTGGAGAAGGGAAAGTCTACCCACTCCAGCATTCTTGCCTGGAGAATTCCGTGGACTCTAAAGTCCACAGGGTTGCAAAGAATCAGACATGACTGAGTGACTTTCACTTCACTTCATCTTAAATATCTTTCATCTTCTCTGACTTGATTTCTTCTAATTATGAAATCTGGTCTAGAGTTTTCCCTTTACCTAACTGTTGCCTCCCCTCTCTCTTTGACTATGCTGCATCTTTGCTATTGCATGACCTGTGCTTCTCTAGTTGTGGCATGCAGTCCAGAGTGCTACGGCTCACAAGTTGTAGCCCTCGGGCTTAGTTGCCCCATGGCATGTGGGATCTTAGTTCCCCTACCAGGGATTGAATCCGTGTCCCCTGCTTTGGAAGGTGGATTCATAACTGCTGGACCACCAGGGAAGTCCCTGCTCCCTTTTCTCCATCTCTGTCTCTTAGCTTTGCCTAGATCGATGCCACACTTAAGTTGGCATTTAAGACTTTGTTTTTTAAAAAATTTTATTTACTTATTTATTTTTGATGGTTCCGAGTCTTCACTGCTGCATGGGGACCTTCTCTAGTTGCAGCGAGCAGGGTTACTCTCTAGTTGCGGTGCATGGGCTTCCTGCTGTGGTGGCTTCTCTTGCTGCAGAGCAAAGGCTCTCGGGGGCATGGGCTTCAGGAGCATGGACTTAGTTGCTCTGCAGCATGTGGGATCTTCCCGGATCAGGGATGGAACCTGTGTCCCTTGCATTGGCAGGCAGATTCTAAACCACTGGATCACTGGGGAAGCCCTAAGACTTCCTTAAATTACTGCCCAACTTGATTTTCAACCCATTAAGACTACTTATTATCTTGTTCCCATGTATTCATTCATTCATTCAATAAAAAATTAATTCAGCTCTCCTTAAGGGGCAGTCACTGAGGGAGGCACAAGCAACAAGGGGGTAAAAAAGATGAACAAGGTTCTGTTTTCATGGGAGAGATAAGGAATGAGGAAACAAGTAAACCATATATATATATATACATACATATTTAAAAAAAACTTGAGGTATTTGTTTTATAAGAAATATTTATTTATTTGGTAGTGATGGGTTTTGGTTGTGGGATGCAGGATCTTTGAACTTCACTGTGGCATATGGAATCTTTCGATTGTGGTATGTGGCCTCTATTTCCCTGATCAGGGATGCAACCCAGGGCTTCTGCATTGGGAGAGTGGAGCCTCAATCACGGGACTCCCAGGGAATATTTTTAAAAATTAAATCTTTAATTAGAGGAAAATTGCTTTGAACTGTGTTGATCCCATTTTACTAGAAATAAATGTAAGGAAAAATAAACAGAGTGATCTTACAGGAAATTGCTAGAGAAAACACCTTTGGACGAAGTGATTGAGGGAGGCCTCTCTGGACGTGCAAGAACTGCTTTCAAAATCTAGGCGTTATGGGACTTCCCCAGCGGCCCAGTGGTTAAGGTTCCCAGCTCCCAATGCAGGGAGCCTGGGTTCGATCCCTGATCAGGGAACTAGGTCTCTCAGGCTGAAACTAAGATCCTACATGCCGCAATTAAAACAAATAAAATAGATCTTGTGTGTGGCAGCTAAGACTGGCACAGCCACACACTCACAGGTTAGCTGTTATAAGAAGGCAAGAGAAAACCTAAATATGTGGGTGAAAATCAGACAGGCCAATTATGGTTCTATATAATGCAGAATTTTTTAAGGATGAAATCTACTCCAAAATGGAATAGAGAACTTCTTGGGGTAGTCTGTATAGAGAAGGATTTGTTCTCTGACTATTACCCTTTGGGGCCAACTCATAGCCATATAATACCTCTGGATCTTGTCCAAGGATTTTCAAGTGGATTTTACATTTGGTTCTTCTCTTTGCATGCCATATCTCCTTGCTCCCCAGGGATTTGATTCCTACTAAGCATTCATTAGGTACTGGCCATCAGGCTAAGCTTAGAGAAACGCTGATGGATTTCAGCTGAAAGATTTATCACCATTGGCACTACTGACATTTTGAGCTGAATAATTTTAAGTATGTTATAAGCATATTTTTTTTCACTCGATCCTTACCAGTTGGTGGTGTTATTATCTGCCTGGTATGGGCAGGGGAGCAGAGATCCACAGTAGCGCAGTAACAAAGTGTAAACTGGGTGGCATAGTGCTGCCCACAACTTCATGTGCACCTGAATCCTCAGAATGCGTCTGTATTTGGAACTACAGTCTTCACAGGTGTAATTATTAAGAATCTTGAGGGGCTTCCTTGGTGGCTCAGTGGTAAAGAATCTGCCTGCCAATGCAGGAGACATGAGTTCAATCCCTGATCTGGGAAGATCCCACATGCCAAGGAGCAACTAAGCCCATGCGCCACAGCTACTGAGCCTGTGCTCTAGAGCCTGGAACTGCAACTACTGAAGCCCACATGCCCTGCAGCTTGTGATCTGCGACAAGAGAAGCCACCACAATGAGAAACTTTTGCCTGCAACCAGAGAGTAGCCCCTGCTCTCCGCAACTAGAGAAAAGCCCTAACACAGCCAAAAATTAAGGAGAAGGAGAAGGAGAATAAGAATAATATTGAGGAGGTCATCCCGGATTTAAGGTTTGCTTGAAATCTGATGAATAGTTTCCTTACGAGAAGAGGAGAGGATACACAGAGACAAAAAAAAGATGGCCATGTGAAGATGGAGGCAGATACTGAAGTGAACAGCCACATGCCAGCAAACAATAATTGCTAGAGCCTCCAAAATCTAGGAGAAAAGCATGGAACAGATTCTCCCTCAGAGACTCCAGAAGAAATCAATCCTGTCAACACCTTGATTTCAGACATCTGGCCTACAGAACTGTAAGAGAATACATTTCTGTTGTTTTACATCACCTCATTTACAAACAGAGAATACATGTCTGCTGTTTGTTATAGCAGCCACAGGAAATTCACACACCAACCCAAGATCCCCCCACAAAGAAGTAGTACAATCATTTTTAAACAATAGGTGTAACTTCAGAGTTTCCGCTTTTCTCTTCATATCTTTCTTTCCAACAAAAAGTAGTGAATTGCTCAGGTCTTGGTTCCTTAAGTAAGCCTATGACTTTCCTACCCCAATGGGCTTCCCTGGTGTCTCAGGCAGCAAAGAATCTGCCTGCAGTGCAGGAGATCTGGGTTAGATCCCTGGGTGGGGAAGATCCCCTTGAGAAGGGAATGGCAACCCACTCCAGTATTCTTGCCTGGGAAATCCTATGGACAGAGGAACCTGGTGGGTTACAGTCCATGGGGTTGCAAAGAGTCGGACACAACTGAGCGACTGAGCATGTATACACACCCCAGTACTGTCATGCTTACTTCCTCTGTCTGATGACTGTCCTACTGCCTGGCCGGGGGGCAGAAGCCGCCTCACCAGCCATGGGTCAACAGTCCCCTTGGATGCTCTTGCCCTGATGTTGCCCTTGTCACTCACCTGGCTCTGGTCTGATGGTCCCTTCAGCTGATGGGTTAACAGCCCTCCAGTCTCTGTATTAAGAAGAAACCATGCAGACTGACTCTAGTTTACTGCCAAGAAGTGTTGATTGGTCTGAAAGATGATGTGAACTAAATACTACTGGCCCTGGAGCTTTGAATCCTCTACCTCTGAAGGTTGTATGGTATCTCTACAGTCTCTTCCCTGATGAAAGCCTCTTTCCTTGCCTCACACACTCATGGTGTTTCCCTGATCTCACCTTCCTGTCCAGTATTTCCAGATGGTTCCTCAGCTAAATATGCATTTACTGAGCATCACATTCTCCCACTACTGACTTTTGGAATCTTCTGTAAGCAGCTTCTCCAACAGGATAATGATCCCCTATGTCATGGTTTCCCAACTGGTGCTAGTGATAAAGAATCTTCCTCTTCTTCTTCTTCTTTTTTTTTTTTTTTAAAATCTCTTTGTTCTAAATTAGTGCCCTCATATTTAAGGATGAAGAATCCTTCCAACTAGTTTTTTGAGTTGATTGTTAAAACCCTTACTTTTCACATTTTCCTCACTGCTGCTTCCATTTCAGACCTGATGCCCTTTGCTGAAAATGAGAGACGAGAGAAGGGGAATTGAGATTAACTGACTCCTTATTGTGAATAAAACCTTCACAGCATCTCCCATCTATGACGGAGCATGCACAAATCCTTTCTGCATCAAATAGAGAAGGCCCAGAGTCCACAAAAATATTTTTATTTCCTTTAAACTTA
>NW_011494793.1:145779-164764 GCF_000754665.1 Bison bison bison | reverse complement strand
CCTTTAAACTTAGAAGAAAAAAGATGATTATTCAACAGAGGAGTCTGGTGGGCTACAGCCCATGGGATTGCAAAGTGTCAGAGAGGACACGACTGAGTGACTAATACACACACAAGTGTCTTTGTACCAACAATAATCTATAAAATAAAAATAAAAAAATTTTTATTGATGAAGGGGCCGGAAAAAAAAAAAGAAAAACATGCCTCTGGCTCATTAAAGTTACATTGCAGTCCTGCCTTTCTTTCCCTTTGATAGACTGGTAATCAAATAATGAGTTACCTGAAAGCCAAGTTCACAAGTATTTTTCTCATCTTTTGATCTATTAGCCCCTCACCCCCAAACACAGCACCAGGTGCATAGCAAGTACTCCATAAGCATTTGCTGAATCAATAAAATCTTCAAGGGAAAAGCTTACTGTGATGAGATGTCTAAGGTGACAAAGAGACTGACTGGCAGAGCTGGGAGCAGAACACATTCTGACCAATTCTAAGATGTGTTCTTTCAACTCTGCCAGTTGAACTGAGGTTTGGTTCCTTCTGCCCTGGTTCTTCAAGCTAATCTGATTTGACCTCTGAAAACAGCTCTAGGGTGTTAGGGTTTTAGATTGTCCCTGAAAGGGTTGCTGAAAGTGTCTCTGGGCTGTGCCCAAGTTACTTGCAAAGTCTGATCTCTCAGCCACGGTCAAGAGATCCAAGTCTGCCCAGTTCAGCAGCTATCATGGAAATTCAAGTATGCGCAGTAAAACAGAGGCTTCCCAGGTGTCACAGTGATAAAGAATTTGCCTGCCAATGCAGAAGATGCAGATTTGATCCCTGGGTCGGGAAGATCCCCTGGAGGAGGGCACGGCAACCCACTCCAGTATTCTTCCCTGGAAAATCCCATAGACAGAGGAGCTCAGTGGGCTACAGTCCATGGGGTTGCAAAGAGTCAGACATGACTGAACATGCATGCATGCGCGCGCGCACACACACACACAGTAAAATAAATGACCTCCCCACCAACAGTCTGGCTTACTCAGGCTCATGGCTGTGCCAGCTGACTGAGATAAAATAAATAGATGCCCCCCTGCAAGATAGGGAAGATTAAGAGGCATACATAATCTTTGAGTATAAGAAGCACTCTTGCCAAGTGCTTCTTATACTCAAACTTGGTGTGATCATAAAAATCAAATAAAGCCATAGTTCCTGGGTATCTTTCTTCCCACCAGTATCTCCCCTCTAATCATGCCCAGATCCCAGAAAGCCCTACAAACAGTGGGATTCCAGATTCTCACCTCTATTTGCCTGGGTCAAAGAGACTGCCTCACAGCCTCTATGCGTACTTCAATTCTTATCCCGAGATGCCTTGATAAAACCTCCCTGGAATCCAGCACCTTCGGTTAATGAGTCTGACCTTGGTCTACAGGGAGACTGATATAATTGTCTGAGGATAGAGGCTCTGGAGAACAGTGTTGCATCAGAAAGCTTCATTTTATCTCCATTATTTTTTCCAGAGAGAAAATTATCAGCTATGGGAGCCAGAGCCCTTGAGACTGGAATGACCCCAGCAGACATGTTTTTTATCTCTCAGTTCCAGGAATGTGGGAAGCACTGTGATAGATAATTGAACTTTGCAGAGAATCTAAATTCAAACTCAAAAGTCTTTGCTGGTCCTTTTTACAAAAATAATTTTATTTATTTGTTTTTGACTGTGCTGGGTCTTTGCTGCTGTGCAGGCTTTTCTCTAGTTGCAGTGAGTGGGGACTTCTCCCTAGTTGAGGGGTACAGGATTCTCATTGTTGGTGGCTTCTTGTTGGGGGTCAGAGTGAGGCACTTCGCCCGTGGCAAAGGTCATGAGGAAGGAGGCTCGACATACGCAAAGGCGGAATCGAGCCTCAGGAGTCCCCCTGGAAATCCTCGAGCATCTACCCCCATAACCAGAGCCTGCCTACTTTACTACTTTGTGCTCTCACCTACACCTCTGACTTTACGGGGGGCTGTCCCCCACCACCTCTTTCGGAGAAGGAGTTAACCTAGAGCTCCAGTTAATAAAAACTCCTGGGCGTGACAAGAGTGTTCTAACCTACAAACTCCTCTGAAGGTTCTCTGGCCTGCCTGACAGGCTTGTCCGACCACATGCGATTGCTCACAGCCTCCCAACCGTGAGAGGCACAAGATGCTTTAAACCTTCTAAAAACAGGTTCCTTAGAAAAGTTAGAAAACTATTAGTATAAGTATAATGGACTGATTAGAAATTGTATTGGTGAAGGGTTTTTCATTTGTTGAGCCAATATTTGTTGCTAAGTCTCCACATCCCCTGCCCTTACACACCTTAATGAGTATATAGAAGAAATAAGTATTAACCTTTGATATTAATCATGTTAGACCTTAGGCTAAGTAAATTCTTTCCTTAACTAAAACCCACTGCACCCTCACCCTATAGGAATGTAACTTTATTTGGTGGCGTCTGTTTTAAGAATAATCACCCCTGGAGAAATAAGTGTCCTGGTTGACTGATCACTGTCACAAGGAGAAGGTCATAAATTGTCAGCAGGCCCCCCCTGGCCAGAAGATGATGTAACACCCCTAAGACCTCTGTATACATTTGTATGAAGCTGACCCCACGTGACTTTTGCATAACATCTCAGTGTATAAAAGTAGACCGTGGAAAATAAAGAATTGGGATCAGTTTCTCGAAATACTGGTCTCCCCATGTCACTCTCTCTCTCACTCTGGCTGAGTCTCCATCTGGAGCGTGGAACCCACCATGCTTACTAATTATGCCTGGGCTTCTAAGATCTGACCGGGGAGGCCTCAGTGTCTCCTCTCCTTCGGGAGAACGGAAGGACACCTGCAGCCTACGTAAGTGGTGCAAACTTCTTGTCTTGAAGTTTTATTGGTCTCCTGCATAAACCAAGCTACTCAGCCTCTTTTCTCCACTGAATTTTCCTACTGAGCTATCCTTATTCTATTACTCTTTATATCTTTAATTAATATCTAATTGAAGCTATTGTATCCTGATCCTCACTGACGCCGTCCCCGCTTCGAATACCCTGGATCAGCCGGGGCTGGACCCCGGCAGCTTCTCTTGTTGTGGAGCACAGGCTCTAGGGTGCTCAGGCTTCTGGAGCTGTGGCTCCCGGGCTCCAGAGCACAGGCTCAATAGTTGTGACATGTTTTGGGCTTAGTTGTTCTACGGCATGTGGTGTCTTCCTGGGTCAGGGATCAAACCTGTGTGGCTGGCTTTTGCAAGTGGATTCTTTAACAATGAGATGGCAGGGAAGCCCTACTTGTCCTCTTGTGAGAGAAGGGGTGTGAGAATCTTTTTTTTTTTTTAGCATGCACTCACTTGTGTATATACACATAAATAACATTTCTGACCTTCAAAGAATCTTCTGAAAGAAGCAATAAAATTGTGATGTTGGAGAAATAGCCAGGAAATAGCCCCACTTTCTTATACTAGAGTAATTCCCTTCTCTAATCTATAGTCTCTGAGGGTGCTCACAGAATTCGCAGACACTAGAGAAATAAGTAAAGACTGATGGTGTTAGAATCCCTGAGGACTGTGAAAAGGTCACTGAGGAAAAAGGAAGGGTCTTAGTGTTCAGGCAATGATATCTAAGCCAATATCAGATGACGAAGCATAAGTACACAAGAGTAATAAGCCAAGACACAGAACTGGCTGTGACTTCATAAAGTCATGAAGGCAGGCAAGAACAGTGGCCACACACAAATCATAGTCAAGGATTCATCGTTGGGTGAACATAGTCAATTGTTCATCCCAGCTAAAACCATGACAAGGGATATCTAGGTGAGGCAATTTGCAAACATGACTGCTTTGCTTCTTTCTTGATGTTGTCTGGTACTTTGAGGACCATGGTGGTGGTAAAAAGGTGTCAACTAAAGGAGGAATTAGAGAAGATGAAGCCCTTAGGGTATGGAGGAGGAGGTCAGACATGATATTAGTAGGTACTTAGACATGAAGATCAAATTCGGCTCAAAGAGAAACTTCGCATCCTGTTGCTCCTCTGAGAATCTTCGGAGGAGTAGGTCCTTAGTAATTGTCTGTTTTTATGGTTCCATAAACTTCCCTGGTGGCTTCGATGGTAAAGAAGCTGCCTGCAATGCAGGAAACGAGTTCGGTCCCTGGATTGGGAAGATCCCCTGAAATGAGGGCATGGCAACCCACTCCAGTATTCTTGCCTGGAGAATCCCAGGGACAGAGCAGACTGGTGGGTTACATCGTAGGGTTGCAAAGAGCCAGACATGGTCGAAGCGACTTAGCACGCACGCACATGGCTCATACCCTTTAGCATCAGCTTCCTGTGTTTCTTCCCCTGCCATTCTCTTTGAATGGTAAGTTGTCTAGAGGTTTGATTCCTATGCTAAGGCAAAGAATAAGGAGAGATGTAGCAGGTTTGAAAGGAGACGTTTCCCTTCAAGGATTTGGGGAGAAAATTCTGCTTAGTCAGGAGCAGCTTAGAGCAGAGTGAGCTGCAGCCTGGTCTGAAGGCATGTATGGCACGAGAGGGCTCCACAGAAGCTCAGAGTCCTAGGGTCCAAACCTTCCCTCAGACTGTGGGAAGCAGACAAGACAGGGAGCTGGGCTGTAGCCCACCAGACTCCTCTGTCCGTGGAATTTTCCAGGTAAGAATACTGGAGTGGCTTGCCATTTCCTTCTCCAGGGGATTTTTCAGACCCAGGGACTGAACCTGGGTTTCCTGCCTGGCAGGCAGATTCTTTACTGTTTGAGCCACCAGGGAATGGCTTTCTCCTTTAATCTATCAGGGAGAGATCCAGCATCAGACAACATAACCTTGTGGGAAACTGAATTTAAACTTACTGAGGAATTTTGAACCATGTGACCAACATATGTACTAGATATATTGTCAGGGGGAAGCAAAGGAGGGACTGATAAAGAATCAGGAAGAGCAGATTAGAGTGAGCTTGATAAAGAATTAGGAAGAACAGGATGTATGATTGAATTTGATGTAAATATGTTTTAAGGATACCATATTGAAAAGCAGAGACATTACTTTGCCAGTAAAGGTCCATCTAGTCAAGGCTGTGGTTTTTCCTGTGGTCATGTATGGATGTGAGAGTTGGACTGTGAAGAAAGCTGAGCGCCGAAGAATTGATGCTTTTGAACTGTGGTGTTGGAGAAGACTCTTGAGAGTCCCTTGGACTGCAAGGAGATCCAACCAGTCCATTCTAAAGGAGATCAGCCCTGGGATTTCTTTGGAAGGAATGATGCTAAAGCTGAAACTCCAGTACTTTGGCCACCTCACGCGAAGAGTTGACTCATTGGAAAAGACTCTGATGCTGGGAAGGATTGGGGTTGGGAGGAGAAGGGGACGACAGAGGATGAGATGGCTGGATGGCATCACTGACTCAATGGATGTGAGTCTGAGTGAACTCTGGGAGTTGGTGATGGACAGGGAAGCCTGGCATGCTGTGGTTCATGGGGTCGCAAAGAGTTGGACATGACTGAGCGACTGAACTGAATTGAACTGAAGACTTGTTTATTATTTTATTGAGGTATAATTGACCTATAAGGGTTATACTGGTTGAAGTCATACAATGTAACAATTTGACATTTGTATACATTGCAATATGATCACCACATAAATCTAGTTGACATCCTCCACAGTAGATAGCTACAAAAACAGTTTCTTTCCTGTGATGAGGACTTCAAGATTCATTCTCTTAGCAACTTTAAAATATGTGAAAGTGAAAGTCGCTCAGTCATGTCTGACTCTTTGTGACCCCATGGACTCTACAGCCCATGGAATTCTCCAGGGCCAAATACTGGAGTGGGTAGCCTTTCCCTTCTCCAGGGGATCTTCCTAACCCAGGGATCGAACCCAGGTCTCCCGCATTGCAGGCAGATTCTTTACCAGCTGAGCCACAAGGGAAATATTAAAATATGTAATACAATACTAATTACCCACCATCACCATACTGTACATCCCATCGCCATGACTTACTTATTTTAAAACTGGAACTTGCACTTGTTTTAGTCAGTTATGGCAAGACACACAGACATGGGAATTAGTGCCACAGATGAAGTTTTTACTCATGTTTCCCCAGAAACAGGAGGCATGGTATGCCACACAGAGCCATATTGGCAAGCAGAAGCGTCAGTCAGGAGATGGAGGGAGAAGAACACATGAGCAAGAGTTTCTAATGTGGTCTCTGTGAGAAGGAACAGGCTTAGCAGTGGCTAACTTGAATAATTTTGGCGGGCTCTGGAGCATAAGGGCTTTCCCTTATGCTTTCTGGTACCTGGCTTGGCAGGTGGATCGTGGCTTGAGGTATAGGAACTAGACAAAAGAGGCCATTGGGGTTATAGTCGGTTTACATATGAAAAGCATGCTTTTGGGTAAGTTGTTTGCTGTCTCCAGGAATTGGCTAGTCTCTCCGGGATCAGCAATAGGTGTCAAAACACCAGAAAATAAAGAAAATAAAAAGGAGTGACTAGTACAAAATACCACTGCAAATGCAGTAGTCATTTTTTTCCCAGTACTCATGTATGGCTGTGAGAGTTGGACTATAAAGAAAGCTGAGTGCTGAAGAATTGATGTGTTTGAACTGTGGTGTTGGAGAAGACTCTTGAGAGTCCCTTGGACTGCAAGGAGATCAAACCAGTTAATCCTAAAGAAAACTGGTCCTGAATATTCATTGGAAGGACTGATGCTAAAGCTGAAACTCCAATACTTTGGCCACCTGATGTGAAAAATTGACTCATTGGAAAAGACCCTGATGCTGGGAAAGGTTGAAGGCAGGAGGAGAAGGGGATGACAGAGGATGAGATGGTTGGATGGCATCACTGACTCGATGGACATGAGCTTGAGCAAGCTCCGGGAGTTGATGATGGACAGGGAAGCCTGGGGTGCTGCAGTCCATGGAATTATATTTTAGAAAATATTAAATAGAAAAAGAATCTGAATAGGTAGTTGCATAGGAGCCAGCAATATTGTTCAAAAATAAGGTGATATTATTATTATGCTGACCTCAAAAGTAGGTACTTAGAAAATGCCATTGGTGATGATATATGGATCTCAAGTAGGTCATCCAAATGGAAAAATTCATTAAAAAAAAAGTTTCATCACAAAAAGCAAAAGAGGGTTATAAAAGCCCCTTAACATAATAGTATATGTACCAAAGTATATTCATCTGTCTATCTATCTAACGCTTAGCAATTATATAGCAGTTTAACTTTGCAAAGTATTTTTGTATCCCTTATCACAACATCTTTAACATTTTATTGTGAAATGTAATGTGAATATTGTTCATGAGGTTCTCAAGGCAAGAATACTGAAGTGGTTTGCCATTTCCTTCTCCAAACAGTTGGCAACCTCCTTGCTGAGGAGACCACAGAGATTGAACACGAGATTGAACCTGTGATTTGGGACCAACCATGCTTTAACCGAGTTAACTGGCTCTTGACAGTGAATCCTAAAGGAATTCAACCCTGAATATTCACTGGAAGTTCTGATGCTGAAGTTCCAATACTTTGGCCACCTGGTGTAAAGAGCTGACTCGTTGGAAAAGACCCTGATGCTGGGAAAATTGAAGGCAGGATAATAGGGTGGCGGAGGATGAGATAGTTGGGTGGGATCACCGACTCTATGGAAATGAGTCTCAGCAAACTCTGGGAGATAGTGAAGGACAGGGGAGCCTGACGTGTGACCATGGGGTTGCAAAGAGTTGAACATGACTTAGTGACTGAACAACAACAATAATGCAAAATAAAAACATGCATTGACATAAATATAATGGATATTTATTCAATGGCTAATTATTAATACATTATGAATGTTCATATGTCTGCAACCCAGGCACAGCAAAAGATGCTTGTCCTAGACCCAGAAGCCTCCACATATTCCTCTCTCATCACATAGTTTAATTCTCCAGTTATCTATTATCTTGAATTTTTGATAATCATTTACTGATTTTCTTTGCTGTTTTCTACTCCTGTGTATATCCATAAACAATATAATTTAGTTTTGCCACTAAGAGCTCCATTATATATAATTTACATAAATGCCTTTGTTTTATTTTATTTTTAACTTCTATTCTCTTTATTCCAAAAACAAAATGAACATTTGTCTTATAAGTTAAATAAGACAATACTCTTTAATTGCACTTAAGCAATAAAATCAACATTGATTGCCAATAAAAATAAAAATATTAATATTAAAATAACTCAAAAATTTTAAAGAGTTTTTCTGGATAAGTTTCTATTTATTTTTTCATTATATTTTTATATATAATGAAATATTTTCATATATATTTTTCATCATGTTTTCTTGCATTAAATTTTTTTATATTTTTTATATGTTTTACAATGTTGTGTTAATTTCTACTGTAAGTGAAGTGAAAGTCGCTGAGTCATGTCTGACTCTTTGTGATTCCATGGACTGTAGCCCACCAGGTGCCTCTATCTGTGGAATTCTCCAGGCAAGAATACTGGAGTGGGTTGCCATTTCCTTCTCCAGTTTCAACTGCACAGCAAAGTGAATCAGCTAGGCACATAGCCCTCAGTTCATTCACTGGTTAGTCATATTTTTGATGGCACTGGTCTTTGTTGCTGGGCGCAGGCTTTCTCTAGGGGCCGCACACAGGGGCTCCTCTCTAGCTGTGGTGCATGGGCTTCTCATCGCAGTGGCTTCTCCTATTGTAGAGCACAGGCTCCAGGTCCACAGGCTTCAGTACTTGCAGCACGTGGGCTCAGTATTTTCGGCTCCCAGGCTCCAGAGTACAGCTCAGTAATTGTGTCACATGGACTTAGTTAGTCCTGGAATCTTCTAAGACCAGGGATCAAACCTGTGTCCCCTGCATTGGCAGGCAGATTCCTATCCACTGCGCCCCCAGGGATGTCCAGCCCTTATTCTAAATTATATATTTTAATGAATTTGGCATGGAACCACCACCACAATCAAGACAGAGAACATTTCCATTACGTCTATAAATTTCTCAATGGATTTAGTTCTGGGTCATTTTGTGTTTTAACCACTTGGGCATCCACTGCCTCTTGCACTCAGGTGCCCAGGTCCCTCCCTCTATTATAATACTTGCTCATCAGCCATCTAGAGATCCTGGGCCCCATGCTGAGCCAGGAAGTAAGGGAAATGTAGAAGAGCTGGGGAAGCGGTGTGTGTGTTTGTGTGTTTCCTTTCAAGGGCAGAGTGGCATTGCCCAGCACAACCCTCAGGGGTGGGGGCATCTCAGAGCTGAGCAATCTGAAACCATGGCTGAAGCCTGAGACTACAGAGATCCCAGGGATCCTACAGCGTTGAGAGCCAGCCTCTCCCTGCTGTTAGGGGAAACTGGTGAGTTAAGGATCGGGGACCAGGAGCCCTTTTCCATACCATCAAGAGCTGGGTGCTGGGCTGTACCAACACCCTAACCACAGGTCAGAGGAAAACAATGCTTGGAGTTTGAACTTAACTGAGGTCCCTTCCTCACCTCATCAACCTTCACCCTCACGACGCTTCATCCTGAAATAATGGATTTCTTTTCCCAGCCTTTCCTGAGTTTTCAACATCAAGTTGGTCTAGTAGGGAACACAGAATATCACCAGGGATATGGTGATTTCCCCCATCTGGTCTGACAGTACATTTAGCCACCTGAACAAGAGAGTGTATGTCCCTGGAAGAAGGAGAAGGAGGCTGACCTGCTTTCCCTCCAGGGCAATGGGGACATAAGTCCCAGGACAAGACCTGGAAGCATCTCTGCCTTGCTGTGTCCCCGATCCTGCTTCTCAAGGTTATTATCCTTAGCATGGTCCTGATCAAAGGTAAGACAGCTGGGCCAGGCGAGACAGTGTGGCTCTAGACAAGCAGGTGCATCAGCTCCCAACCTGCAGAAGTGGGTCTGCAGGGCTGGCACTGCAGTGGCTGGTCTGTGTCCCTGGGGGGATGACAATGGTGACAGAAAGGAGCTGACCTCCACACTAGCTTCAGAGACATTGAGAATCTGCATTGGCTAAAGAAGAAATGAGAGTTGGCCTAAGTCATTAATGAGTGTCTTCCCAAAGCTCATCCAACTAGAACCTCAAGTTCCCTACTGACTTTGTATAGAGAATTGACTCTGCAGTCAGATATGCTTGGATAAAATCCTTGCTGTGATGTTCACTAGCTGGTTGCCTTAAACAAGGGCATTTACCTTTCTGAGCTTGGTTTTTCTTATCTGAAAAATGGGTGGGGCATTTCAGAGCCTCAGAGTACCCTGTCCCAGGACTGAGAGAAAGTCTTGGCCCTTCGGGTTTGAGGAACAGAGAAAGACCCCAAGGAATTTCTGGGGGTTCGGAACATGGTGCTTGTACCTCTCATCAGTCTTTATTTTTATTTTTTTATTTTGAATTGGAGGATAATTGCTTTACAAAGTTGTGTTGGTTTCTGCCATACAACCAAGCAAATCAGGCATAAGTATAAGTATACATCCTTTCCCCCTTGAGCCTCCCTCCCACCATCCTCCCATCCCATCCCTCTAGGTCATCACAGAGCTGGGGCTGGGCTGTCTGTGTTATATAGCAGCTTCCCACTAGCTATCTATTTTACACACAATAGTGTATACCTCTCGATTTGTCTCCTCCCCCCTGCTGTGTCTACTAGTCTGTTCTCTACATCTGTGTCTCTGATGTTGTTCTGCAAGCAGGTTCATCAGCACCATTTTTCTAGATTCCATATATAAGCCTTAATATACAACATTTGTTTTTCTCTTTCTGACTCATTTCACTCCGCAAAACAGGCTCTAGGTTCATCCACCTCAGTTCAGCTGACTCACATCTGTTCCTTTTTATGGCTGAGTAATATTCCATTGTATATATTCTCTTCAGTCTTGAAGATGACAAAGCAGGTGCAGGAGGAAGTGAATGAAAAAGGTAAATGTGGGTCAAAAGGGTTGGTCCCTCCCAGGAATGCAAAACGCATCCCCTCTCTCTGCCAAGACATTCACCAGCCCTTCCTCTTTGGGGTTCCCAGTGACACAGGGACTGGCCGACGCTGGACATGACCGGGACTTCATTAGGGGTGAAATATTCCGTCAAATGAAAGCTGTGCTTACAGGCAATGGTGAGGAGTGGAGGGAAAGGGAAGGGGCTGTCCCGCAGTGGGTCTCAGAGGGGTACCCCATCAAAGGCTTCTCTGATCTTTTTACAAAGTAGGAGTGACATGGTTAGACCATGTCTGCAGTGGAGGGCTCTCAGAAAAGTAAGGCTTTTGAGATACCCTGTCCTGGTCTGGGCTTAGGATCATGGAGCGCTCACTTAACCTCTTTGAGCCTCAGTTTCCCCAACTGTAAAATGGGAGGAAATTAAAGAGTATCTTTTTCAGGAGTGGTTGTCAGGATCCAGAGTCTCCACTTTTAATCTCCACACCTCAGTACGCCACAAGACATGGTTGGTTTTTCTCTGCATTTTAACGCACGTTGATGTATGGCAAAACCAATACAATATTGTAAAGTAAAAAAAAAAAAGTACCCAGTGCTCAGTTGCTCAGTCTGTCTGACTCGTGTCTGACTCTTTGCGACCCCGTGGACTGTAGCCTGCCAGGTTCCTCTGTCCGTGGGATTCTCCAGACAAGAATACTGGAATGGGTTGCCAAGCCCTCCTCCAGGGAATCTTCCCAACCCAGGGATCGAACCTGCGTCTCTTGCACTGGCAGGTGTGTTCTTTACCACTAGAGCCACCTGTGAAGTACTGAGAGAGTTTGCTAAAATACAAAGTCTTGGGTCCCAGACAACTCTATTGGATTGGATTCTGGAGGGGGTGTCCTGGGTGCTACATATTCTTTTCAAAGCTTCACTTTATTTATTTACTTGGCCATGCTGTGTGGCTTGTGGGATTTTAGTTCCCCCACCAGATATAGAATCTGTGCTCCCTGCAGAGGAAGCATGGAATCCTCACCACTGGACGACCAGGGAATCCTTGGAGCTGCATATTTTTTTTTATATAACTTTTGCATGGGGTGGTTGAGATACACTGGGCTTCCCCGGTGGCTCATTGGTAAAGAATCCACCTGCAACACAGAAGCTCTAGAAGACGGCGGTTTGATCCCTGGATCAGGAAGATCAATACATTTTAGCCAGAAGGTGAATTCACAAATGTGACATCCACAAGCAATGTGGATAAGTTGGCATTGACATATATACACTATCATGTGTAAAATAGATAGTGGAAAGCTGCTGTATGACATAGAGAGCCCAGTCTGGCACTCTGTGATGACCTAGAGGGGTGGGATGGGGGTGGAGTGGCAGGGAGGCTCAAGAGAGGGGAGATATATATATATATATAGTTATAGTTATAGTTATAGTTATAGTTATAGTTATAGTTATAGTTGTGACTGATCCGCTACTTTCTCAATTCATTCCACCCACCCCTTCCCCTACTGGGTTCACAAGTCTGTTCTCTATGTCTATGCCTTCATTCCTTCCCCCAGATAGATCCATCAGCACCATTTTCTTAGATTACACATATATGCTTTAATATACTATACTTGGTTTTCTCTCTGACTTACTTCATTCTGTGTAACAAGCTCTAGGTTCATCCACCTCACTACAGCTGACTCAAAATTGTTCCTTTTTATGGCTGAATAATATTCTATTGTACATGTGTACCGCAATTTCTTTATCCATCCATCTGTCTGTGGACATCCAGATTGCTTCTATGTCCTACGGTTCCCTGGTGGTGTAGTGGCTAGGTACCACAGGATATTGAATATAGTTCCCTCTGCTATAACAGTAGGGCCCTGTTGTTTATTCATTCAACATATAATAGTTGGCATTTACTAATCCCAAACCCCAGTACATCCCTCCCCCAGTCCCCCTCCCCAATGACAACTGCAAATCTATTCCCTGTGTCAATGAGTCTGTTTAATACATAAGTTTGTGTCATATTTTATATTCCACATGTAAGTGGTATCATATGGTATTTGTCTTTCTTTTTCTGACTTACTTCACTTAGCATGATGATCTCTACGTCCATCCAGATTGCTGCAAATGACATTATTTCATTGTTTTTTATGGCTGAGTAGTATTCCATTGCAGAGAAGGCAATGGCACCCTACTCCACTCCTCTTGCCTGGAAAATCCCATGGATGAGGGAGCCTGGTAGGCTGCAGTCCATGGGGTCGCTAAGAGTCGGACAAAACTGAGCGACTTCCCTTTCACTTTTCACTTTCATGCATTGGAGAAGGAAATGGCAACCCACTCCAATGTTCTTGCCTGGAGAATCCCAGGGACAAGGGAGCCTGGTGGGCTGCAGTCCATGGGGTCGCACAGAGTTGGACACGACTGAAGCGACTTAGCAGCAGCTGCAGCAGCAGTGTTCCATTGTACGTGCATATCACAGCTTTGTCCATTCAGTGCACATTTATGTTGTTTCCAGTTTAGTTTTTAAATTTTAATTCTGTAAGAGCAGAGTTTCTTGCATTCAGTACTATTGACATTTGAGGCTGGATCAGTGTTCGTAATAGTGAACTGTCCTGTATCTTATAGGGTGCTTGGCAACATTCTTGGCTTTGACTCACCAGTTGTAACAAATAAAAAGTATCTCTGGATGTTGCCCAATGTCGCCCTGGGGGCAGAATTTTCTCTGCTTGAGAACCACTGCTCTAAAATCTTTGAGCAAATAAAGAACATCAAACACACGTGCTTTGGTTACATATAAAAATAGCATATTATTCACAGTATATTTTTGAGTCCCTTTCCACCACTTAATAGGATATTGTAGCAGTTTTTTATTTCCTTCTGATATGGTGCAGTAATGGGAAGCACCAGCTCACTAGGTAGTGAGTTTCCAGTTATTAGATGTATTCAAGTGATGGGCATCAGGAATGTGACTGGGGGGTGGTGGGTGACATGTCTCTTCATTGGATGGAAAGCTGGATATGCTGACTTTGCTCATGCCTCTCTGCACACAGAATCCTGCCATGACTGCCCCCTGAATTGGACAGCCTTTCAGGGCTCCTGATACTTTTTCTCCTCGGACAGCCTCACCTGGACCCAGGCTAATGATGCTTGTGCCCAGAAGCTAGCTCACCTGGTTATCATCAATATCCAAGCAGAACAGATTCAAAAGAGAAAGGCAGACACTTAACAGGGTGGGGGAGTGATTCTAAAATAATTTGGGGGTTCATTTCCCTGTCCCCTTTGGACACATAATACTCCTAGTGTGGTCTTTAAGTCCTGCTTCATTTTGCCTGAGGGCTTCCCTGGTGGCTCAGATGGTAAAGAATCTGCCTGCAGTGCCGGAGACCTGGGTTCACTCCTTGAGTCAGGAAGATCCCCTGGAGAAGGGAATGACACCCCAGTCCAGTATGCTTGCCTGTGAAATCCCAGGGACAGAGGATCCTGGTGGGCTACAGTCCATGGGGTCACAAGAGTCGGACACAACTGAATGACTAACACGCGCACACACACACACACACACTTTGCCTGAACTCAACCTCACTGCTCTGATATGCAGGGTATGGACTCTGTGTACTGAGTCCTGTCCTCAGGCTCTGAGTCACATGGATTTCCCTGCTTGGCGTGCCCTTCCTCTTGCTGTCTGCATGGAGAACTCTTAGTCACCTGTTAAAACCCCAATATAGACATCCCTTCCTCCATATATTCTGGTGGCATCATCAGAGGCCTTCTTCCTAGCACTTCATGTTGTATTGAGGTGTCTTGATCATGAGTCTGGGGCTGGGTTTAATAATCTCTGTGTCTCTGAGGCCAGGAACAAGGCTTGGCCCAAGTAGGGCATCAAGAATATTCTTTGAATTGAGTTTTAAGCCAGAAATATTCCTACTGCCTTCAGGTCAAATCCCTTGCTCTGACATGCACTATTCTTAAGGGGGACTCACAATATTTATCCAGTGCTTCTTTCTGGGGGCTCATGCTTCACACAATTTACTCTTCTTTAAAAATTAATTAGTTAAATTTAGTTTTTGTTGCACTGGGTCTTTGCTTCTGTGCATGCGATTTCTGCAGTTGCAATGAACGAGAACTCCTCATTGTGATGGCTTCTCCTGTTGCAGAGTACAGGCTCTAGGCATGGTTTCATTAGTTACGGCACAGGTTCAGGAGCTGTGGCTCATAGGCCTGCAGAGTGTGCAGGCTTCAGTGGCTGCAGCATGTGGGCTCAGGAGCTGTGGCTCACTAGCTCTAGAGCTCGGGCTCAGGAGTTGTGGTGCATGGGCTTTGTTGCTCCGTGGCATGTGAAATCTTCCTGAACCAGGGAATGAACCCATTTCCTCTGGACTGCAAAGCAGATTCCTATCCACTGCATCACCAGGAAAGTCCCAATTGACTCTTTTGATCTTGAGAATATACTAGGAGGTGGAGACTCAATACTTTCCTTTGTACGGATGGGGAAACCAAGGGATGGGTAACTTGTCTGAGGCCATATGACAAGCACACAGTGGGTCTGGAGTTTGGAGTCAGGATGGAAAGCAATGCTCTTTGAGGCTGCATCTGTCTGTCCGCCCACCTGTGGGTTCCTCTGCACATTAGCCCTCCTCAACCCCCTGGACCTTGATCCTTTCAGCTTTTATGGAATTCCACCTTGCGAATGTGCCTTTTCCCATCTAAGACTCCCTGACATCAACTGGGCATACTCTTCCAGGGCCAAGGAGTTGCCCCAGGTGGACTGATGGTTCAACCCCCACCTACACGTGAGTCTCCCTGTCTGGGATGCAGTTTCCCTCTGCTACACAAAACAGTATCCCTCTGAGAGACTGAAGGACTTTTAAGGACTGAGTTTATGACTATAGTTATTCTCCTTTCATTCATTCACAATTATGAGATCACCCGCAGCAGCTCCGAACCACCTGACATCCTTTCTATTATATCAGCTATTGCTATTCTGTTACTCAAAAATAGTTTTCTCAGTTTAAATGCTTGAGAAACAGTGGATTTAATGCCGGTCTGGTTTCTTTGTTGCAGAACTTCTCAGAGCCTCCAGTGTGCTGAGGTGTGAACTGGGCCTACTCATGAATGTGTGTTCAGTTGCTAAGTTGTATCCGATGCTTTGCGACCCCATGGAGTGCAACATGCCAGGCTTCCCTGTCCTTCACTACCTCCCGGAGTTTGTTCAAATTCATATTCATTGAGTCAATGATGCTATCTAGCCATCTCATCCTCTGCTTCCCCCTTCTCCTTTTGGCTTCAATCTTTCCCAGCATCAGGTTCTTTTCCAATGAGTCAGCTGTTTGCATTAGGTGACCAGAGTATTGGCACTTCAGCTTCAGCATCAATCCTTCCAATGAATATTCCTCTAGGATTTAGTGGTTTGAGCTCCTTGCAGTCCAGGTATAACAATGTAGCACTTGACAACTGTATGAGTTTTCTGTGACTACTGTAACAGAGCACTAGAAACGGGGTGACTACAAACAATAGAAATTTATTCTCTCACAGTTCTAGAGGTTAGGAGTCCCAAATAAAAGTGTTGGTAGGGCTACATTCCCTCCAGAGCTTCTAAGGTAGAATCCTTCCTTATCTCTTTCAGTTTTTGGTGGCTACAGGTGTTCTTGGCTTGTGGCCACATCACTCCAGTCTCTGCCTCCATCTTCACATGGCCTTCTCCCCTGTATATGTATCTCCTTTTCTCCTTACATGGATACTTGTCCTTGGATTTAGGGCTCACTCAATTCAAAATGATCTCAAGATCTTTCACTTAATTGCATCTTCAGTTCAGTTCAGTTTGGTTGCTCAGTCATGTCCAACTCTTTGCGATGCCATGGACTGCAGCATGCCAGGCTTCCCTGTCTGTCACCAACTCCTGGAGCTTACTCAAACTCATGTCCACTGAGTTGGTGATTCCATCCAACCGTTTCATCCTCTGTCATCTCATTCTTCTCCTTCCACCTTCAATCTTTAAAAGATGCTTGAAAGACCCAGCATCAGGGTCTTTTCAAATGAGTCAGTTCTTCGCATCAGGTGGATACGAAGATCAGGCTGCATCTTAAAAGATGCTTTTCCCAAGTAAAGTCACATTCATAGGTACCAGGGGCTAGGATGTAGGCATATCTTTTCTTTTCTTTTTTTTTTTTAACTTTTTATTTTGTATTGGGGTATAGCTGACTAACAATGTTGTGATAGTTTCAGGTGGACAATGAAGGGATTCAGCCATATGTATACATGTATCCATTCTGCCCCCAACCCCCCTCCCATCCAGGCTGCCACATAACACTGAGCAGAGTTCCATATGCTTCCTTGGTTCCAAGGACCAAGAGGTCCTTGTTGGTTATCCATTTTAGATATAACAGTGTGTACATGTCCATCCCAAACTTCCTAACTATCCCTTTCCCCCAGTAACAATAAGTTCATTTTCTAAGTCTCTTTCTGTTTTGTAAGTAAGCTCATTTGTATGTTTTCTTTTTAGAGTCCACATATAAGATATGTTATATGACATTTCACCTTCTCTGTCTGACTTACTTTATTTAGTATGACAATCTCTAGGTCCATTCATGTTGTCATCAATGGCATTATTTCATTCTTTTTAATGGCTGAGTAATATTCCATTGTATATATGTATCACATCTTCTTTAGCTCCCTGCTGATGGACATTTAGTTTGCTTTCATGTCTTGGCTATTATAAACAGTGCTGCAATGAACATTCAGATGGATGTATCCTTTCAAATCATGTTTTTCTCCAGATATAGGCATATCTTTTTCTTGGGGACAAAATTGAGCCCACTGTACCTCCCCAGAATTTACCTGTATCCTCACCTTCTTTGTCTTTACTTGTGATGTTTCCCTCTGCTGCCTCGCGTTTTCCTGTCTATATGGGTCCCAGCCCAAGGCAGAAGTCATCTCCACGGTAAACTCTGAGCTGTCCAAGCACTTGCTGTATATTTAACAGGCACCAGTCATCACCTTTTCAACATACTCCAGTTTTTGCAAAAGAGGAAAGCAGAGGCTCAGAGACATTGAGATAGTTGCCATGGTCACATAGATAATAAGTGACCAAAACTAGAATTTGGACAAGGTCTCTCTGGCTTCAGGGTGAAAAGGACCTCAGAGAAAGGGAGAGGGCTAGAGGGATGGGACAGTCAGAGAAGGTGGCCAAGAAGCTTGGAGACCCTCAGCTTCTCTGAAGACCATTGTCTATTGTCACTTCTGTTTGAGCTCAGTGTCTCCACTTAGAGAAAAGGAAAAAAAAAAAAAATATAGGAAGGGGTTGACCAGATGGCTACTGTAAGATGGGCTCAATAAATTACTTCTATTGGGGAGCTCCAAGAGCCTCAGGGCCAAACCCTCACTCACAGAGGGTAGGGCTGAGGAACTCCAGGCCCTAACCCAACTTCTGAGGGATTTGGTGGGCTTCTCTTTACAGGAACTGGGATTCCAGTGAACTGTATGATAATGGAACTGTCCCTGCCTGCATTATGATGCTCCACCATGGGCACTGGGGTGACTTCTCTTGCAAATCAGAATCCCTTGTTTTCATCTGTGAGAAGTGGCAGAGTTGCTGACTTGGGCCCCTCCACTCCACTCCTCAGGACTGATTTACACTACTTGCAATGCCTCCTCAACCCTCCATCCCTGTCCTCTCTGACTACTGAGATCCCAGAGGCAACAGTAAAGACTTTTCTCCAAAGTCCAGCTTCCTTGTCTTGGCACAAGATTTGCTCACCCTTTATCTCCTTTCCTAATTTCTGCTGAATAGAAGAAATTCTCCAGGAGCAATCTCAGGCCGATCCCTATAGGAAGATTTTAATGATCACCCCCACGAAATCCAGATTTGGCCATGTTCTTTCTTGAGAAAATGAAATGGGAATTATGGGAATTTCTGTGTGCCACTGTTAAGAAGGAGTCTTAAGAGTCTTATGTGTGTGTTGTTTTGCTCTTGACACAAGACCAGCTCTTCCTAGAGAGGGGTCACTCCTTCAACCTTGGTCCTGCAATGAAGAAGACCCTCTCAGGGAAAGCTTCTGCTGAGCCATGACGAACATTGACATGACCAAGAAATGAAGCTTTGTGGCTGTCAGTCACTAAGATTTTGAGGTCACTACTTG
>NW_011494793.1:137929-145679 GCF_000754665.1 Bison bison bison | reverse complement strand
GTCACTACTTGTTACTGCAGCATATTTAACCTAAGCTGACTGGTCTAGGGGACCAAGTTTCATTTCATAAGATGCCCAGACCTGGAACTTTCTTCTGACATTAAAAAACATGATGCTTGTGGGTCAGGGGTGACTGTATAAGAGACAAAAACTTAAAGTGGTCCATTTTCAAGGACAACTAACCTAGAGTGATAGCCTGCTGATGTAATAGCTGTCAGGATACTTGCATGGGAAAATCCAAAGAGAGAGTAATAAATCCAGGTGACTTCCTCAGGAAGATTGTTAACCCTGTAGTACTCAGTCAATAAGGGACTGGGGGAGGGACTTGCATGCTGAGTGGATAAAAACCCCATTGTAAGTACTCTGGGTGAGGCTGCCCACCAGACACCGGATCTTGCAAGACGGTTATTAAAGCCTCGCTTCTTTCTGCTCTTCATGTCTCCAAGTCCATCCCTTGCGTTTGGGCCAGTGGGCTTTATTTCCCACAGCTGGACCCCTCATATTCATTTAGCATTACCACTAGCTTAGCCAGCCCCTCCGTCTTCCTTTTCAGTCTCTCCTAGGGTCCAAGCTCCTCTCTGGTTCCCAGGGAGATTGTTCTAAGACATCTCCAAAGCCCCATTCCCAGTCTGGCCTCTTCTCTTTCTCTATGTCCTTCATACCTCCATGCATTTGTTCCTGTGGTTTCCTTTGCCTGGAATACTTTCCCTGCTCCTAGCTTCTCTTGGGACATCTCCTCATTCTTCCTTAGGTCCATCGCAACTAGGACCATCTGCCTGGGCTACTTGGAGTCTGACACTCGCCTTCCTCTCTTGGAGTACTTTATTAACTTTGTGATTTTGATCTATATTAGGTAGATGCAGTGGATCTACAATCTATTTTTTAAAAATCTTCAATCCTTTAATGTGACCTCTATCCCATTAAAAAAACCTTTTAATCTCTTAATTATGCATGGCTTCCTTCTGTTAATTCTAAAACATATGACAGTTTCCTCCACATTTGCAAGCCTGAGTTCTTGAAGCCGAGACCTGTTGGAAGTACAGGCATCTGGCATGGGGATTAGGAATGACTCTTCCTTAGACTTGGCCCAGACTCACTTATATACAGGCTAGTGTATCACTCATGGCTACATAGTCATGGTACAACAAAGTCAGAATCTGTAGGAACAACTTTTCTCCAGCAAATGTAATTTTGAATTAGCTAAAATGGCAATTAGGTTTGGTCATGGCTCTTTTTCTTTAGAAGCTGAAACTTCTGGATGGAATCCATCTGGATGAGGATGGATACGGTGTGTGCCTATATCCCTGCTGTGGAGAAGAGAAGACATAAAATACAATTCTCTTCAAGGATCTTGGAAAAGAGCTGTCAGAAAGTGGGAGTGGCTGCTTGCTTTTTTTGGAAAGTTTAGCTTAAGGTCAGCTATTGAAGAAGATGCAGTTTCTAGGCTGACCAGATGCCCTGCAATGATTCAGTGAAACGGGTCAAATTCTATGCTTTCTTTCAAAAATTTTTAAAGATTTATTTATTTTTGATTGTGGTGAACTGTTTACCACAGATTGGGACTTGAACCCAGCCAAAACCCTGCTTGGGACTTGAACCACATGGCTGGGACCCAAACCTCCCAGTCAAAACCTTGCTTGGGATGCAAACCCAGCCAAAACCTTGGTTGGGACTCAAACCCATGTGGCTGGGATGCAAAATTTCCCCTGGTTAGTTTTTATAGGCTGGGTAATTTCATATGCTAATGAGTGGGAGGATTAGTCCAACTATTTTTGGGAAGGGGTGGCGATTTTCAGGATTTGAGCCACCGACTCCGTGGCTTTTAACAGCCTTGGAACTGTCAGGGCACCTCTGGGTGTGTGCTTTCACTTGCTGATTGAGGATCAAGGTTTAGTTTTGTCTGCCCTCTTGGTCCCATTTGATTATAATCGGTTTATGTTGTGTCCTGTGTCATTCTTTCAAAAGCTGTGCCCTACCCCTTTCCCTCCTCTTACACTGGGTCTTTGTTACCGCTCACAGGCTTGCCCTAGTGGTATGCCGGCTCCTCATTGCAGTGGCTTCTCTTGCTGTGGAGCAGCTCTAGTCACGTGGTCTTGGTTAGTTGCGGCTCACAGGCTCAGTAGTTGCAGTGCCCGGGCTTAACTACCCCACCACATCTGCAGTCTTCCCACACCAAACCCTATACTTTCTTTGGGTGCATTTTGCAACTGACTTATTCCCTAAAAACTCACACGTACCTACAACATGCCACAGTGATTAAGAGCCAGGATGGACAAAGCTGTCCCTGGGTTGCCTTCTTGGGGCTTTGCAGTCTTAGGGAAATTAAACAGATAGTCTTGTTTTGCTGTTCAGTCACTGAGTTGTGTCTGACTCTTTGTGACCCCGTGAACTGCAGCAGGCCAGGCTTCCCTGTCCTTCACTATCTCCCTGAGTTTGCTCAAACTCATGTCCTGTTTAGGCTTCAGAGACAAATCAGAGCAGGCCTCTGACCTTGCTTCTAACTGCCTGGACACTGCCCTAACTGTGAGTGACCTGACTGCCTGCTGAGTGCAAGCCTTGTGGCACCACAGATAAGATAGGGGATGGACCTTGAGATCATTGGGCCCCTGAAGGGGGTCTGGCCAACCAAGCCCCAGCTTAACAACATTCCAAGTTTTATAGGATAAAACAAACAGTATTAACATGAAACCAGACCTGCAGTCCATGGGGTCGAAAAGTCTCCGCATCAGGTGGCCAGAGTATTGGAGTTTTAGCTTCAGCATCAGTCCTTCCAATGAATATTCAGGATTGATTTCCTTTAGGATAGACAGGTTTGATCTCCTTGCAGTTCAAGGGACTCTCAAGAGTCTTCTCCAACACCACAATTCTAAAACATTAGTTCTTTGGCACTCAGCCTTCTTTATGGTCCAACTCTCACATCTGTACATGACTACTGGAAAATAACCCAAAGGGAAGTGGACAATTCACACTGATGGCTAGTTAGTCTTTCTTTAAAGAAGTAAGCATGTCCCAGAGAATTTAGTTGAAGGAATGTCTTAGAGTGTCCACTGCAAGCAGTTAGTAGAATTAATCTGAGCTGGTCACCTCCAGCCCCACCCCAGTGTTCTTAGAGCATATCTGCCACTGCCTTGGAGTGGCATCCCTCTTGGAGGTCACAGAGAAATAAAAAAGGTTAGACCCTTATTTATTTATTTTTGTCTGTGCTGGGTCTTCACTGCTGTGAGTGGGCTTTCTGTTGTTGCAGCGAGCAGCGGCTACTCTCTAGTTGCAACATGTAGGTGTCCCACTGTGATATCTTCTCTTGTTTTGGAGCATGGGCTCTAGGCTCAGGGCTTCAGTAGCTGTGGTGCATGGGCTTAGTTGCCCTGCAGCAGGTGGGATCCTGACCAGGGATCGAACTTAAGTCTTCTGCATTGGAAGGTGAATTCCTACTCACTGGGCCACCAGGGAAGTCCCAAGGTTAGACTTCTTTACTGATATTTTTAAAGAGCCCAGTAGGACACTCACCCTGCCAAATTCTGTTGGCATAACAATCCTTGGAAGCCAATTCCAAGTTTCATTACTGAACAAGCAATAGGATTTCCTGTGACAACTGGGAGCTCATTAAAATTCAACACACAATTCCCATCTCCACATTATTTGTACAAATTAAAGAGTCCCTAAAGATCAGTCATAGAGCTTTGGGAAAATGAGGTCTGATGCAAGCCTCAGGACTGAAATGGAGACAGAGCCACAGTTTGACTCCACTCTAGAGAAATGGTCCCCAGATAGTTTTCCTGCTTAGTCTCAAGCTCAAACTTGGGCGTTTGATTAACACCAAGAAACACAGGTGGGAAATGAAGGTGATCTTTACTTGACCCATGCACCAAGTGCACAGAGCCAAATGCTACAGCCTGCAATGTGGTGCCCTGTACAGCAGATCCATAACATGCAAAGCACCTGGCTTCTGGGAGCATCCCGTGCCGCCCATCATATACAGAGGTGAAGGTCTCTGGAGCTCTGAGGGTGGCTGGTGCTTCTACTTCCATCATAATGCTCACTACACTGTGTTATATAAATAATTGATTGACACCTTCCCATCTCTCCACAGTAGACTGGTATCCCTGAGAGGGTAGGACCACTCTGGGCTTGCTCACCATTGTGTTCCTATAACGAAAAGTGAGGCCTGGCTCCTCACTGCTCAAAAGATATCAAAGAGGCAAGATTGGTTTGCTTCATGCTGTATGCTGGCAATCGAGGGGCACAAACACCTGTCTAAAGGATAACTGCCTCCCCCAACCCCACCCCAGACAATCAGTGGGCAAAAGCTTTTATAGGCTGAGGGAAGGGGGCTACATGCAGAAACAGTACCATCTCTGATGATACTTTGATGGTACCAGCTCTGATAGTCATCTTGAAATTGGTCACTGGTGGTCTGGCCAGCATCATCTTGATTCTTTTAAGTACAGTTAATCTTCAGTTCCAGGGCTGATTTGTTTCCATTTCTTGAGGCCAGTTCTCAGAATTGTGTCACCTTATGTCTTGGCTACAGTCTGGTCATCATGTAGTTAACCTCTCCACCTGGTGGGGATTTCACTATCCATCAGATCAGATCAGATCAGTTGCTCAGTCATGTCCGACTCTTTGCGACCCCATGAATTGCAGCACGCCAGGCCTCCCTGTCCATCACCAACTCCCAGAGTTCACTCAGACTCACGTCCATCGAGTCAGTGATGCCATCCAGCCATCTCATCCTCCGTCGTCCCCTTCTCCTCCTGCCCTCAATCCCTCCCAGCATCAGAGTCTTTTCCAATGAGTCAACTCTTTGCATGAGGTGGCCAAAGTACTGGAGTTTCAGCTTTAGCATCATTCCTTCCAAAGAAATCCCAGGGCTGATCTCCTTCAGAATGGACTGGTTGGAGCTCCTTGCAGTCCAAGGGACTCTCAAGAGTCTTCTCCAACACCACAGTTCAAAAGCATCAATTCTTCGGCGCTCAGCCTTCTTCACAGTCCAACTCTCACATCCATACATGACCACAGGAAAAACCATAGCCTTGAGGATATGGCTCAGAGTATTATCCATAGCCCTCGAGAAAGAACTAAATGTCCTTTAGTTCAATGACCAAATGTCTATGTTTAATGACTAAAAGATGAAGAGGTTAGAAAACATCACCAACTCAATGCACATGAATCTGAGCAAACTCCGGGAGACAGATAGAAGGACAGGGAAGCCTGGTGTGCTGTAGTCCATGGGGTTGCAAAGAGTTGGACATGACTTAGCAACTGAACAACAATGGCTAAACAATTGTTATTTGGTCTCCTTTGACTGCTTTCCTTTGTTTCTGCATTTTATCACTTTTCTGATTAAGCTTATTCTTTGACAAAAGCTTTCCCACAAACAAGGCAGACAGAGCATGGGGGCCAAGGACCACAGCATCTGGCTGTGTTTAATTCCTATATCTTGGCTCCTGATATGCTCATGCTCAGATGCTCAGTCGTATCTAACTCTTTGCAACCCCACGGACCATAGCTTGCCAGGCTCCATGTCCATGAGATTTTTCCAGCAGGTGTACTGGAGTGGGTTGCCATGCCCTCCTCCAGGGGATCTCCCCAACCCAGGGATCGATCCCATGTCTCCTGAGTCTCCTGCATTGGCAGGCATATTCTTTACCACTGAGCCACCTAAGAATCTCTAATAAGTGCTCAATAAATGCTGAGAAAACAAGCAGAAGAATCTCTCATTACAACCCTATGGACAGTCTGAGACCTGCAAAATCCTTCTGAAATATGAATGGCTGTTCTGTAATTTATCTGAAACATACTTTTCTGGTGTGATTATCATTGTTGGAATCCATTGCTTTATGTTGTGTTACAGATTGTATCCCTTGTGTACGTGAGTGCCATCTACTGGTTCTTGGAAATATGGAGTAAGTTCCTTTGTAATTGGACTCCTGTCAGTTTGAGCCACTCTCCTTTCCTTGCTGCCCAAGAGTCCTGTCAGACAGATCTTCTTTTCCTCAAGGGAACAATCACCTCCCTACCTCAGTGCCTTTGCACACGTTATTCCTTCTGCCTAATGCACCCTTTCCTTTCTTATACCTCTGCAGCAAATGTCTCAGCTGAAATGCCACCTTCAGGACTTCCCTGGTTGTCCAGTGGTGAAGAATCCGCCTACCAATGCAGGGGACATGGGTTCAGTCCGTTGTCTGGGAATATCCCACATACCGAGGGGTAACTGAGCCCGTGCTCCACAACTACTGAAGCTCATGCTCTGTAGCCTGTGTTCACAGCAAGAGAAGCCACTGCAGTGAAAGCCCATACACCGCAACTAGGGAGGAGCCCTCACTCACTGCAACTAGGGAAAACCCACAACTAGCAAAGGAGAACCAGCATAACTACAAATACATAAACAGAGAAATTAATAAAACTGAGGTGCCATCTTCTCCATGAAGCCTTCCTAACCTTCCCTGTTCTCTATGCATTAGGTTGTTAAGCTGTCATAGCCCTTTGCCTTCCCTTCCTCAAACTTCTGACATTTTTATCTAGATTCAGTTCTTCATCATCTACCCTCTCCCCCTGCCTCCACTGTAGTATCATAGAAACAAGTATGTCTGTCATGCTCAATGTGGTCTTCCCAGTGAGGGGATTAGTGATAGGCTCTGATGTTCCATACACATCTGTTGAATACATGGTTTCTGGGGCTGGACTTCCTTTGAGCTGGAGATAAGAATTATTTCATGCAGAGTACTGCTGGTCACACGTATCAAACTATCCAGCTTATGTGGCCAGTTCTGACTTTTTCCAGTTATCAAAGAGCAGACCAAGCATAAGGTTCATTCCTTTATTTATCTAAGAAAAGAGGAGAGCAAAATGTTGACCAAGGATTTGAAGAGCCCTTCAACGTAACTGTCCAATCCTTTCTTTTAAAAATAAGGTAATCCCATTAAAAACATTTATTTATTTGGTTGTGCTGGGTCTTATTTGAGGCACATAAGATCTCCGATCTTCTTTGCAGCATGTGAACTCTTACTTGCTACATGTGGGATCTAGTTCCCTGACCAGGGATTGAACCCAGGCCCCTTGCATTGGGAGCACAGAGTCTTAGCCACTGGACCACCAGGGAAGTCCCAACTATCCAATCCTTAATAGAAAATTTTCCCTAAAATATTCATAATATACCTAGTTTGTGCTAGAGATCACTGGGGCTCAGATTTCATATCTAAGCAGTCCTGAACAAGGGACAAGAGAGAGACAAGTGCATACGTCATTCAGGATATTGCAAGATAAAAGATGCAACAAACTCCTGGGACAGTCACAGTCCCTTTTCCTCCTCTGAAACCAATTAAGGTAAAAAGACATAAAAAGGAAATCCAACTGTTATATTGTCATCAGTGCTAAAGGTTTTCTGCTAGATTCATATATTTGAGACCAGATCAAATACACATGGGAAGTTGCCAACACATTCCTTAACCAAAGGGTTTCCATATCCTAGCTATTGTAAATAGTGCTGCCGTGAACACTGGGATACTTATGTCTTTTTCAATTCCTCAGGGTATATACCTAGTAGTGGGATTGCTGGGACCTGGAAGCAACCTAGATTCCATCAACAGATGGATGGATAAAGAAGCTGTGGTACATATATACAATGGAATATTTAGTTCAGTTCAGTTCAGTTGCTCAGTCGTGTCTGACTCTTTGCGATCCCATGAATCGCAGCACACCAGGCCTCCCTGTCCATCACCAACTCCCGGAGTTCACTCAGACTCACATC
>NW_011494793.1:137038-137235 GCF_000754665.1 Bison bison bison | reverse complement strand
GTTTTTTAATATGCTATCTAGGTTGGTCATAACTTTCTTTCCAAGGAGTAAGTGTCTTTTAATTTCTTGGCTGCACTCACCATCTGCAGTGATTTTGCAGCCCCCCAAAAATAAAGTCTGCCACAGTTTCCACTGTTTCCCCATCTATTTCCCATGAAGTGATGGGACCAGATGCCATGATCTTCGTTTTCTGAATG
>NW_011494793.1:135630-136938 GCF_000754665.1 Bison bison bison | reverse complement strand
TCAGGTGGTCTGGTATTCCCATCTCTTTCAGAATTTTCTACAGTTTATTGTGATCCGCACAGTCAAAGGCTTTGGCATAGTCAATAAAGCAGAAATAGCTCAGCCATTTTAAAAAGGAATGCATTACAGTCAGTTCTAATCAAGTGGATGAACCTATAGTCTATTATACAGAGTAAAGTAAGTCAGAAAGAAAAAAGAAATATCAGATGTTAACGCATATATATGGAATCTAGAAAGATGGTAGTGAGGTACCTATTTGTAGGGCAGCAGTGGAAATGCAGACATAGAGAACAGACTTACAAACACAGGCCAGGGGAAGGACAGCGAGGGTAAGATGTAGGGAGAGAGTAATATGGAAACTTACAACACCAAGTGTAAAACATAACCAGTGAGAATTTGCTGTGTAACTCAAACAGGGGCTCTGCGACAACCTAAAGGGATGGGAAGGGGTAGGAGGTGGGAGGGAGGTTCAGGAGGGAGGGGACATATGTTTACTTATGGCTGATTCATGTTGATGGATGGCAGAAACCAACAAAGTATTGTAAAGCAATTATCCTTCCATTAAGAATAAATAAATTAAGAAAAGATTAACTTAAGGTCTTGGTGCAGTAGAGAGAAGTAGATGAAGAACATTATTCTTAAGGGAGGAATGAGTTCCTCATCTGCCAGAGCAAGGTGCTGAGGAAGGGCTCACTGCAGGGGCTGAGGAATGTTTGGGGGAATGAAATGAGTGGAAATAATATTTACTGGTCATCTTCCAAATCAAATCCAGGATAGGCGGAACCTTTGTGGCCTTTTTCCTAAGCCAGTGCATTGCCGTGTCTCTGCTCCCTGCAGGATAAAACTCCAAGTCCAGTAATTCATGCCCCCCTGCCCCAGCATGTGGACATGGTCCAGCCATGAATTTTCCTGCTTCATAGTTTATGTATACATAGACACCCCTGGTGACTCAGCGGTGAAGAATCCACCTGCCAATGCAGGAGACTGAGGTTTGATCCCTGGGTCAGGAAGATCCTCCGGAGAAGGAAATGGTAACCCACTCCAGTATTCTTGCCTGGACAATCCCATGGAGAGAGAAGCCTGGTGGGCTACAGTCCATGGGATCACAAAGAGTTGCACACAACTTAGTGACTGAACAACAACAACAATATATACATTATATATATATATATATAATATATATTACAGATATATAAAATTAGAGGATAGTTGCTTTACCAAGTTGTGTTGCTTCTGCTGTACAACATGAATCAGTCGTAACTATACATATATTTACACCCTCCCTCCCACCTTCACCCCACATGCCAC
>NW_011494793.1:134972-135530 GCF_000754665.1 Bison bison bison | reverse complement strand
TCTAGGTTGTCACAGAGTACCAGACTGGGCTCCCTGTGTTTTATAGCAGCTTCCCACTAGCTATCTATTTACACATGTTCCTATTTCCTACTTCCTACTTTCGATTTCAGTTCTTGTGCCTGGAATTTCTTTTTCTTTGCTGTCTGCCGAGAGAAGGCACATTCATCGTTTTAAATACCAGAGAAAATGTTCCTTTCTCTATATTGCCCCAAAGCGACCAGCAGGTGTCTCCCTCATAGCCATTGTGCTAGGTCTCCTGGATGGTGGGTCTGGGACTGAATGTAATTTCCCTGTGTCTCCAGGGCTTGCTGGAGTCACAATAGTGATTCAGTTAATGTCTCCTGAATGAAATTCAGTGGCAAAGCCACTTCTAGTGTCCAAGAGTCCACACTCTCAAACTGCCTTTCTTTTCTTAAATTTGTTTTTATTTTACCTTCTCTGGCTGCACTGGGTCTTAGTTGCAGCATGTGGAATCTTTATAATAGTCGCGTGTCAACTCTTAGGTGCAGCAGCCATCCAGTTCAGGATCAAACCCAGCTGCCCAGCACCCCCTCCCCC
>NW_011494793.1:133201-134277 GCF_000754665.1 Bison bison bison | reverse complement strand
TGCTGGGAGGGATTGGGGGCAGGAGGAGAAGGGAACGACAGAGAATGAGATGGCTGGATGGCATCACTGACTCGATGGACGTGAGTCTGAGTGAACTCTGGGAGTTGGTGATGGACAGGGAGGCCTGGTGTGCTGCGATTCATGGGGTCGCAAAGAGTCGGACTCGGACTGAGTGACTGATCTGATCTGATGTTAATGTACTATGCATTTACCCCAAACTCTGTCTTCAAGTCAGTTCACCTAAAGGCTCAGATTTAGGCTCAGAACTGGCTTGACAAACCAGTATGTTATACATTGTTCTCCTACTCTATGTTAATGAAACTATATATTTGTATGGAAATCTGCCTTTCTTCAAGATTCATGTCAATCGTTTTTATGGCCTGGGATGACTCACTTGGTACCATTCTCTGAGTTTTTCCTTTCTTTAATTAGCAGACTGCTAGTAGCTATATGACATCCAGCTAAAGACTAGCAGGGGGGTACTCTTTCTGCCCCCTTCTAATGTCTATGTCAGAAGCTTTCTCTATCTCTTTTACACTTTAATAAAACTTTATTACACAAAAGCTCTGAGCGATCAAGTCTTGTCTCTGGCCCCAGATCAAATTCTTCTCCTCTAGAGACCAAGAATCACAGTGTCTTTCGTGGTTTAGCAAAAACCTTTCATCCTCAGCATTAAATGTAAGCAATAAATTCAGTTCAGTTCAGTTCAGTCGCCAGTTATGTCCGACTCTTTGTGACCCTATGAATCACAGCACGCCAGGCCTCGTTGTCCATCACCAACTCCCGGAGTTCATACAAACTCATGTCCATCAAGTCGATGATGCCACCCAGCCATCTCATCCTCTGTTGTCCCCTTCTCCTCCTGCCTGCAATCGCTCCCAGCATCAGGGTCTTTTCCAATGAGTCAACTCTTCGCATGAGGTGGCCACAGTATTGGAGTTTCAGCTTTAGCATCAGTCCTTCCAAAGAAATCCCAGGGCTGATCTCCTTTAGAATGGACTGGTTGGATATCTCCTTGCAGTCCAAGGGACTCTCAAGAGTCTTCTCCAACACCACAGTTCAAAAGCATCAATTCT
>NW_011494793.1:132756-132886 GCF_000754665.1 Bison bison bison | reverse complement strand
AAGAAATAAGTATTAACCTTTGATATTAATCACGTTAGACCTTAGGCTAAGTAAATTCTTTCCTTAACTAAAACCCACTACACCCTCACCCTGTAGGACTGTAACTTTACTTGGGTGGCATCTGTTTTGA
>NW_011494793.1:131849-132656 GCF_000754665.1 Bison bison bison | reverse complement strand
ATCACACCATCGTGATTATCTGGGTCATGAAGATCTTTTTTGTACAATTCTTCTGTGTATTCTTGCCACCTCTTCTTAATATCTTCTGCTTCTGTTAGGTCCATACCATTTCTGTCCTTTATTGAGCCCATCTTTGCATGAAATTTTCCCTTGGTATCTCTAATTTTTATGAAGACATCTCTAGTCTTTCCCATTCTGTTGTTTTCCTCTATTTCTTTGCACTGATCACTGAGGAAGGCTTTCTTATCTCTCCTTGCTATTCTTTGGAACTCTGCATTCAGATACTTATATCTTTCCTTTTCTCCTTTGCTTTTCGCTTCTCTTCTTTTCACAGCTATTGGTAAGGCCTCCTCAGACAGCCATTTTGCTTTTTTGCATTTCTTTTCCATGGGGATGATCTTGATCCCTGTCTCCTGTACAGTGTCACAAACCTCCGTCCATAGTTCATCATGTACTCTGTCTATCAGATCTAGTCCCTTAAATCTATTTCTGACTTCCACCGTATAATCATAAGGAATTTGATTTAAGTCATACTTGAATGATCTAGTGTTTTTCCCTACTTTCTTCAATTTAAGTCTGAATTTGGCAATGAGGAATTCATGATCTGAGCCACCGTCAGCTCCCAGCCTTGTATTTGCTGACTGCATAGAGTTTCTCCATCTTTGGCTGTAAAGAATATAATCAATATGATAGGATACTGAAAAAGGAACTCCTCAGGTCAGTAAGTGCCCAATATGCTACTGGAGATCAGTGGAGAAATAACTCTAGAAAGAATGAAGGGATGGAGCCAAAGCAAAAACAATACCC
>NW_011494793.1:131330-131749 GCF_000754665.1 Bison bison bison | reverse complement strand
ACAGGCTCTTTAGTTCCTCTTCACTTTCTGCCATAAGGGTGGTGTCATCTACATATCTGAGGTTATTGATATTTCTCCCAGAAATTTTGATTCCAGCTTGTGCTTCTTCAAGTCCAGCATTTCTCATGATGTACTCTGCATATAAGTTAAATAAGCAGGGTGACAATATACAGCCTTGACATACTCCTTTTCCTATTTGGAACCAGTCTGTTTTTCCATGTCCAGTTCTATTGCTTCCTGACCTGCATATAGGTTTCTTAAGAAGTAAGTCAGGTGGTCTGGTATGCCCATCTCTTGAAGAATTTTCCACAGTTTATTGTGATCCATGCAGTCAAATGCTTTGGCATAGCCAATAAAGCAGAAATAGATGTTTTTCTGGAACTCTCTTGCTTTTCCCATGATCCAGTGGATGTTGGCAA
>NW_011494793.1:122812-131230 GCF_000754665.1 Bison bison bison | reverse complement strand
GAACTCTGCATTCAGATACTTATATCTTTCCTTTTCTCCTTTGCTTTTCGCTTCTCTTCTTTTCACAGCTATTGGTAAGGCCTCCTCAGACAGCCATTTTGCTTTTTTGCATTTCTTTTCCATGGGGATGATCTTGATCCCTGTCTCCTATACAATGTCACAAACTTCTGTCCATAGTTCATCATGTACTCTATCAGATCTAGTCCCTTAAATCTATTTCTGACTTCCACTGTATAATCATAAGGGATTTGATTTAGGTCGTACCTGAATGATCTAGTGTTTTTCCCTACTTTCTTCAATTTAAGTCTGAATTTGGCAATAAGGAGTTCATGATCTGAGCCACAGTCAGCTCACAGCCTTGTTTTTGCTGACTGCATAGAGTTTCTCCATCTTTGGCTGTAAAGAATTAATCAATATGATAGGATACTGAAAAAGGAACTCCCCAGGTCAGTAAGTGCCCAATATGCTACTGGAGATCAGTGGAGAAATAACTCTAGAAAGAATGAAGGGATGGAGCCAAAGCAAAAACAATACCCAGCTGTGGATGTGACTGGTGACAGAAGCAAGTCTGATGCTGTAAAGAGCAATATTGCATAGGAACCTGGAATGTCAGGTCCATGAATCAAGGCAAATTGGAAGTGGTCAAACAGGGGATGGCAAGAGTGAACGTTGACATTCTAGGAATCAGCTAACTAAAATGGACTGGAATGGGTGAATTTAACTCAGATGACCCTTATATCTACTACTGTGGGCAGGAATCCCTCAGAAGAAATGGAGTAGCCATCATGGTCAACACAAGAGTCTGAAATGCAGTACTTGGATGCAATCTCAAAAATGACAGAATGATCTCGGTTCATTTCCAAAGCAAACCATTCAATATCATGGTAATCCAAGCCTATGCCCCAATCAGTAATGCTGAAGAACCTGAAGTTGAACGGTTCTATGAAGACCTATAAGACCTTTTAGAACTGACACCCCAAAAAGATGTCCTTTACATTATAGGGGACTGGAATGCAAAAGTAGGAAGTCAAGAAACACCTGGAGTAACAGGCAAATTTGGTCTTGGAGTACGGAATGAAGCAGGGAAAGGCCAATAGATTTTTGCCAAGAGAACACACTGGTCATAGCAAACATCCTCTTCCAACAACACTAGAGAAGACTCTACGCATGGACATCACCAGATGGTCAACACCAAAATCAGATTGATTATATTCTTTGCAGCCAAAGCAACAAATTAAATACTGTAATGTTTTGGGAAACAAATCTTCCACTAGGTTTCGATCAGCCTTTCTCTATGGGTCTCTCAGTTCTACAGGGTCTGGCAGATGCTGGACAGAAATGGGACATCATTTGAGGAGAAATCTTCTGGTAAATGGAGACTGTAAGGGCAGGCAATGGTAAGGAGATGGTGTGGTTTAAGTGGTGAAGATCAGAGTTTGGAGAGGGAGGTTGCTCTTTCCAGCACTGTTGATGGCAGCAGTTCTTGTAGCCTAGGAGTGGGTCATGTGGGTTATTTCAATCAAACCCCTGTCACGGTTGATGTTAACACAAAGTCTGAGGCAACCTGCTTTGCATTCTATCTCTGAAAAGGTCCATCCCTTCCGTGGACAACTATGAAGCTAGCGTGTTTCACTTTTGCAAAGTGTCAAGAATGAACAGGTGAGTCAAGGTCAAGTCATTTCATTGGTGTCTCCATTCAGTGACCGGAGCAGCTACCAGAGCCCAGCCGACCTGACCTCTTTCCCCTTTCCCAGTATCCTCCTGTGAGTCCTACCCAAAGACCTGGAAGGCATTCCAGGGATCCTGCTACAATTTTTGCACTGATGAACTCCCTTGGCTCAAAGCCATGGGTTGCTGTGCTGAGGAGGGTGCTCACCTGGTCATCATCAACAGCTAGGCAGAGCAGGTGAGAAGGAGGAAGGGGTGCTTTGGGGGTCCTTGCGGCCAGCACAGACTGATGTCCTTGTCTCTATAGAATCTCATGCAGATCTTCATTCTGTGCTTCATATTACATATCCACTCTCATGGTAAGTAGAGTTGGTCAGGATTATTCTCTGTCCTGATTCTGAGTGATTCCACCTGCTGGTCCTTCAATCTGATGTGCCCTCCCTCTTTTAATCTATGTGGATAACTATTCCTTCTTCACTATCAGATCAAACATAGTCCCTCAAGATCTTTCCCACCATCTATTCTTTAACACTAGACTGTACTTCCAGATCACGGATCCACCTCCCCACACATGGGAAACCTGCAGAAAAAGGGTTGGATCTGACTCATCCTTGAGTCCATAGTGCTTGGATCCAGACTGGACACACAGCAGGGCTCAATATTTGTCAGTAGAATCCATGCCAGAACCACTTCTACTGGGGAGAAGTGACTGACTGCTGACCCTGTCAATCATACCCCTGAACAATACTCCTAATTACATCTTACCCACTGCTCAACCAGGCACCATTCTGGGTTCTTACTCCCTCATTGACTCTACAGAGAAATTCTGGAAGGCACTTGCCACTGATATGCCCCTATTAAGATATTCATCCTGAGAGTCATAAGTGGCTGTAATTTGCTGACCAAATAGGTCATCATAACTGTAGAAATGGAAGTCTTCCTGATCTTTCAACCCGTGTGCACAACTACTACATTACACGGCCTCCCAGCCCAAGATCTCTAGGCATCTGTCCCAATCATGGTCTGTTTTCTCCACATTCCCATCTCTGGCTGCAGCGTTTCTTGACCTAAACTACCTTCTACCCACAGAGGAATTCCTGAGTCCAAAGAAAGATGTCACGTACTGGATTGGCCTCAGAAAACAGTCCTCCATTGACATCTACAAGTGGCAAGTCTACAAGCCCCCACCTTCATGTGAGTCCCACGGAGGACTTGGAACTCAGTCCTGGCTCATTTGTCTGTTGGATCTTGGAAGATGTCTTCCCATTGATAGTCTTTCAACTGCCTACAGGGCATAAACCAAAATGCCTGTCAAATCTCCGTTGTTATGCTTGATGTTATTTTGTTACTTACGTGTGTGTGTGTGTGTATAAAACATCCTTTAAACAACATTCTTTATTGTAGGGAGTCACAGGACCTTTGATGCATGAAAGAGAACACAGTACAGTAAGTCCCCAACATACGAACAAGTTCAGTTCCAGAGTGCTTGGTACATCCGGTTTGTTTGAAAGTCCAAAAAAGTTAGCCTAGGTACTCAACAAACAAAATTGGCTATACAGTACTGTACTGTAATAGGTTTAGAGTAGGTTCACTGTACTGTCATAGGGCTGCCCTGGTGGCTCAGATGGTAAAGAATTCCACCTGTGACTCAGGAGACCCAGCTTCGATCCCTGGGCCAGGAAGATCCCCTGGATAAGGGAATGGTAACCCACTTTAGTACTCTTGCAGGGAAATCCTACAGACAGAGGAGCCTGGTGGGCTACCATCCACTGGGTCTCAAAGAGTTGGACACAACTGAGTAACTAACACAACAGCACCATCTGGTATTTGGTATTTTGGTAAAAGGTTTATAACACTTTTCACACAAATAATACATAAAAAAAACAAACAAAAAATAAAGAAAACATTTTTATTTTATTATTATTTTTAAATGTTATTTTATATTGGAGAATAGGTAATTGACAATGTTGTGATAGCTTCAGGTAGACAGCAAAGAGACTCAGCCATACATATACATGTATCCATGCTTCCTCAACCTCCTCTCCCATCCAGGCTGCCACATAGCATTGAGCAGAGTTCCCTGTGCTATACAGGGAGGAAATGGCAACCCACTCCAGTATTCTTGCCTGGAGAATCCGGTGGACAGAAGAGCCTGGCAGGCTACAATCCATGGGGTCCGCAAGAGTTGGACACAACTTAGGAACTAAACCAACCAACCAACTTGTTGGTAAGAAAACATTTGAAATCTTACAGTACAGAACCTTGAAAAGTAGAGTAGCACAGTACAATAGTTGACACCCAGGGGCTGACATCGAGTGAACAGGCAAGAAGAGTTACTGACTGGAGAAGGGAGATGAGGTGAGATGATGGAGCTGAAGGATTGTGAGCAATAGGGGTCGGAGGGCAAGCTGCAGTTTCCCTCATGCCTGACGTCGATGGAACGTTCTTTTGCAGGGACTTATCATACTTTAGGAAGAAGGCAATGGCACCCCACTCCAGTACTCTTGCCTGGAAATTCCCATGGATGGAGGAGCCTGGTGGGCTGCCGTCTATGGAGTCGCACAGAGTTGGACAGGACTGAAGTGACTTAGCAGCAGCAGCAGCATCGTACTTCAGGGAGAGGAATAGGCAATGTGTGATGTGCCAAGCTTATTTAGCATTCATCTGGACCTATCCAGAGTCTCAAGGGGTCCTACAGAGCACATTTTAAGAATCACTGCCTGGAGGATCCAGTCCTAACTGCTCAGTATATAATTTAATGACATCACTTTCTGATCACCATATGTCTCTGAACTTTTCTTCATGTCCACACACTTTCTCAGAGCTGCACCCCAAGCCTCCTGGACCACCTCAAGTACACCGGTTTTCCTTCATCCCCACTGCTTCTGCCTCCATTCAGGCCTCAGACAACTGATATACACCCTCATTAAAAACACTTAGTTTGGAATCCTAACACTGGCACCTCTCAGTGCCCACACAGAGGGTACCATTCATCTTCACATTCTCAGCTCCTGCACACTGTACCCCCTTGCAACAACTTCAGGCCAGATGACTCATCTTTTTTGGAAATTACCTTGTCTCCTATCCTTCTGCTTGCTTCTGCATCTTCTGGAACATATTTTTTTTTAGTTTGGTGTATCATGATGTGTGCGTCAAGCCCAAAACACTGTGCTTCATAGAGGAATCCATCCTGTGGCCAGCATGAATTAACCTCTCATGCATCTCATGCCCTCTTAATATCTCAGGCACTTCTGTAGATTTTCATGATTGTGTTTATTATAATCTTCTTCAGATTGCTTATGTCTTACCCATCAGATGGGCTGCAGCTTGAGGGCAGAATCAGTATTCTTTTTAGATTTACTTTTTAATATTTATTTATTTGGCTGCACTGGGTCCTAGTTGTGGCATATGGGATTGTCGACCTTTACTGAAGCATGTGGGATCTAATTCCATAAGAATTGAACCTGGGCCCCCAGCATTGGAATCAAGGAGTCCTAGCCGCTGGACCCAGAGAAGGCAATGGCACCCCACTCCAGTACTCTTGCCTGGAAAATGCCATGGACAGAGGAGCCTGGTAGGCTGCAGTCTGTGGAGTCACGAAGAGTCGGACACGACTGAGTGACTTCACTTTCACTTTTCACTTTCATGCATTGGAGAAGGAAATGGCAACCCACTCCAGTGTTCTTGCCTGGAGAATCCCAGGGATGGGGGAGCCTGGTGGGCTGCCGTCTATGGGGTTGCACAGAGTTGGACATGACTGAAGCGACTTAGCAGCAGCAGCCACTGGACCACCAGGTAAGTCCTGAGAGTCAGTATTCTATGCATCTGTGACTCCATTACCCAGTATAAGGCTTTGTACACTACAGGTGCTCAATAAACCATTTCAGAATGACTGAGTGTTGCCAACATTTTAAGAGACATTTAGGAAAGAGGGTATGGGATTACTTAACAGCCTGAGCTAATATGTCACGTCTTCAAACTTAATCTTAGAGATCTAGGTACGTCAAATCTCTTGTCCACTTGTGTGCTGCATGCTAAGTTGCTTTAGTCATGTTTGACTCTTTGTGACCTTATGGACTGAAGCCCACCAGGCCCCTCTGTCCACACGGATTCTCCAGGCAAGAGTACTGGAGTGGGTTGCCATACTCTCTACTCCAGGATATCTTCCCAACTCAGGGATCAAACCCAGGTCTCTTATGTCTCCTGCATTGGTAGGTGAATTCTTTACCACTAGTGCCACCTGGGAAGCCCATCCACTTGAGTCTCATTTATTTCATTTGTAATGGAAAGCAGAACCTGGTGACTGTGACGGATCAGTGGGCAACTCCTCCTTAAGGATGTTTGACACAATCTGGAAATGTTTTTGATTGTCACTTTGGAAAGTGGGTGCTACTGGTATCTAGTAGGTAGAGACCAGGGGTGCTCTTCAGTATTCTACAGGACATAGAACAGCCCCTCATAACGAAGAATGATATGGTCCAAAATGTCAGTAGTGCAAAGATGGAGAAACTGTAATACATGGCATGGAGGTTGGATTTGGGGGGATTTCTCAAGTACAGTCATCCCTCAGTATCCACAGGATATTGGTTCCAGGACCCCTCACAAATACCAAACTTGTGATTTTCAACTTCCTTATATAGCACTGGAAAAGACCCTGATGCTGGGAAAGATTGAGGGCAGGAGAAGGGGCAGACAAAGGATGAGATGGTTGAATGGCATCATTGACTTGGTGGACGTGAGTTTGAGCCAGCTCCAGGAGACAGTGAAGGACAGGGAAGCCGGATGTGCTGCAGTCCATGGGTTCACAAAGAGTCGGACATGACTTAATGACTGAACAACAACAACAACATAGCAAAGTGGGTCTTGGTATTCCTGGGTTCTAGATTCAAATTTGCTCTGTGGTTGGTTGAATCTGTAGAGATATAACACACAAATATGGAGGATGGACTGTACTTTCCCAGAACCTGGATCCACACTCTGGCGGACTGATCTTGAGTGTGAGAACTCAAAACGGACACGACTTACTCTTCTTTGTTTCTTCCCTGTGGCTAAGGGACATGGCTAATGCTTTTGCGTGTTTTCACAGAAACCGGAGTTCTGAAAGATCATATCCTGATTACTGCGTCTTCATGAAGTTTGGCCATTGGACCAAGTTTGACTGTGGTGCATATTGGCACCTTTATTCAATCTGTGAGAAGCCACAGATCTGCTGAGCCTGCCCCCTTCCCTCTGTCCCCAGGCTCCTGAGAGCCTGTTTTGATGTTTGACCTCATAAGAATCCCCAAACTTCTCTGCACAAATGAATGTCTCTGAGCCCCAATCTTCTTGATAGCATTTTTCTTCCTTTTTGTCTGCATGCTTAAATTCTGTTTGAGGCACATGTAAAATGACACCGAGAAAAGACAATGGGCAAATTGCAACATGTGCAAGACAAATCATGCAGTTTCCCTCTGCTCCCACATGGCATGCATAAATGTAGGGTAATTAGAAAATAAAATGACATAAGAGACATAACTAAATTCATGTGTGTAAGATACGTGGATTTTGAGTGGAAGATATCACTAATTTAAGTATGCATTGGTATCAGGAAATATTAAAGCATTTAAAAATATGTTTGGCATACTAGTGGCATGTTATTTCATTCATATGTTACATTATATGTTAGCAACATATGAAGTATTTATGGTAAAGTAATGTACTGTGTGAGATTTTATTCAAATAATAAATCAAATAAGTGGGATACTTGTATATATGAAACAAATTGGCCAAGTATTTGCAAGTATTAAAGCTAGACATAGGAGTCCATTATGTGTTTCTTATACTTCTGTATCTAGTGGAAATTTCTAAATAAAAATTTAAAGTAATGAATGAAATTCATAATAACACATAAGATAAACAATTGTGTCTGATTCTTTGTGACCCATGGACTGTAGCCTGCCAGGCCCCTCTGTCCATGGGATTCTCCAGGCAAGAATACTGGAGTGGGTCACCATACCCTCCTCCAAGGGATTTTCTTGAGCCAAGGATTGAACCCACATCTCTTATGTCTCCTGCATCAGCAGGCAGGTTCTTTAACACTAGTTCCACCTGAGAAACCCCAGTTGGGTCATATGGTAACACTATTCTTAATTTTTTGAGGAATCTTCATACTGTTTTTCATAATGGTTGTACCAATTTACATTCTCACTAACAGAGCATGAGAGTTCCCATTTCTCCACATTCTCTCCAAACCTTGTTATTTCTCGCCTTTTTATAACAGACATTTTAATGGGCATGAGGTGATGTCTCATTGTGGTTTTGATCTGCATTTCCCAGGTGGTGCTAGTGGTAAAGAATCTGCTTGCCAATGCAGGAGACATGAGATGTGGGTTTGATTCCTTGGTCAGGAAGATCCCCTGGAGGAGGGCATGGCAACCGACTCTAGTATTCTTGCCTGGAAAATTCCATGGACAGAGGAGCCTGGCTGGCTATAGTCCATAGGGTTGCACAGAGTTGGACACAACAGAAGCAAGTTAGCATGCATGCAGTGATTGTTGATGTTGTTGCTGTGCTCAGTCACTCAGTCGTGTCTGACTGTTCAATCTGACTTTTGCAATCTGGATCCCCTGCAGAGGCAGCCGAGCTGTGGAAAATTCTGAAAGAGATGGGAATACCAGACCACCTGACTTGCCTCTTGAGAAACCTATATGCAGGTCAGGAAGCAACAGTTAGAACTGGACATGGAACAACAGACTGGTTCCAAATAGGAAA
>NW_011494793.1:107174-122712 GCF_000754665.1 Bison bison bison | reverse complement strand
AAGGCTGAATATTGTCACCCTGCTTATTTAACTTATATGCAGAGTACATCATGAGAAATGCTGGGCTGGAGGAAGCACAAGATGGAATCAAGATTTCAGGGAGAAATATCAATAACCTCAGATATGCAAATGACACCACCCTTATGGCAGAAAGTGAAGAAGAACTAAAGAGCCTCTTGATGAAAGTGAAAGAGGAGAGTGAAAAAGTTGGCTTAAAGCTCAATATTCAGAAAACTAAAGATCATGGCATCCACTCCTGTCACTTCATGGCAAATAGATGGAGAAACAGTGGAAACAGACCCTGCCAGAAGAGGAAGGAGCGGTTGGGATTGAGAGATTGGCGGGGGGCACCTACTTCTTTTCTATTCCTTCCCTGGTTCAGTTAGGGGCTGTCTTGTCACCTCCATCTCCCAACCTAATCATCCCCTCTTGGTGCCACAGAATAGCCCAGCTTCCAGCAGAGCACAGAGGGCTGTCAGGGAAGTTTGCAAAGTGCATATACCTCTGTGGGTTGATCCCAGGGGAGACTGGCATGCCTAGAAGTCTCCCTCCACACTCCCCCCCTGCCCTCCCCACGCACCCCCCTCCTCCCCACCACCTGACTCCTGGGCCCTGAGGGACACCCCCACCTCCTCCCCCCGCCCCCTCGCCCCCTGCCTCCTGCATCAGGCTCCCTGGGATGCCTTTGGAATGTGCCTCTGGAGAAGAAAGGGATAAAGTGAGGGAGCAGCTTCCCACCCGCCCACTCCCTTCTGAGCTCCTTGTGTAAGTGAGGGAGCCAGGGTCTCCTCTGCTACCTGGGTGGCCACCGATAGAGGCCAGTGTGCAACTCTGGCTGCCTTCCTGGAGAAGGTGATGTTCAGATAGAGGGAAGGGCTGTGGGTAGTCAAGAGTGTTGAGTGTGGACCTTAGGATCAGGAACCCAGCAGAGCAAAGTCTGGGGCAAGCAGTGTCTGAACAAAGGCTTCTTATCTGTGAATCATGTACCCAGGCGTCACTGGGTGCTCATACCCACGCACATTTGTGCATGCCTTAGTTGTCAGACGGATATTAGGGGGAAAGTGCCCACCAGGGACACATGCATTAGTCTTCTTCATGCTTCTGCTGTGTTGTGCTGTGAGAATGCAAGTCTGAGTGCACTTCCAGATGTGCCAGAGGCTGGGACTCTGCAGGTGTGCATCCATCCTGGCCCCTGTGTACGTGCAGAGGTTTGGCACGACCCTGTGTGCAGCGAGATGGCCATGTGCATATTCGGTGGAAGTAAGAACATAAGACAGTATGTGTGAGGGGGTCGGGGGAGAGACGGGAGGAGGCATGCAGCTGTGCAGAGGAATGGGGACCCCTGCGTGTAGGTGTGTGAGACAGTCCCAGTTTGCAGAAACAGGAGGCCGCCCACCCCTGAGGAGAGCTGTCCCGAAGCGCCTTCCCTTGTGCTCTCACACGCACGGGTGGAGGCTCGGAGGCTAGCCCAGGACAGGAGCAGGGAGCCTGAAGCAGAGACAGTGCATTCTCTGTCCCCTGGCTCAGGGCTGGTCTCAGGCACACTGAGACCCCCTCCCTCTCTTTCTGGGCACTGGCTGGGCTGTGAACGAGGGGACAGGAGTGCAGAGGTACAAGGGGGCTGAAGGAGGGGATTACTTTGCTTTTTAAAAAAATTGATGTAAAATTCACATAATACAGTATTAACTATTTTAAAGCATATATTTCAAGGGCATTTAGTTCATTCACAATGTGCAACTCTTAACTCTGTCTAGTTGCACAATACTGTCATTACCCTCAAATCCTGTTCTCATTAGCAGCCATGCCCCGTCCTCCCTGTCCTCAGCCCTTGGCAGCCACTAATCTGCTCGTACCCCTACAAGTTTGCTTATTTTAGGTACTTCATATCAATGGAATCAGACAATACTTGCCCCTGGCTTTTTGCACGTAGCACAATGTTTTCAAGTGTTCATCCGTGTTACAGCAAGTGTCACTACTACTTCTTTTTTTGGTGTAAAAACACAAACATAGAATTTGTCATCTTAACCATATTTAAGTATACAGTTTGTTAGGGTTAAGTCTGTTCACAATGTTGCATAACAGAGTTCCAGATATCTCTGCATCTTGCAGAACGGAAGCTCTAAACCTATTAAACAACCCTCTCCTGCTCACTCCAGCTTTTGGCAAGTGGCATTCTGTTTTCTAAATCTATGAACTCGACTCCTTTAGAGACCTCATATAAGTGGAATCATACAGGATTTCATTTTGCAAGAACTGGCTGATTCCACTTAGCATAATGTTGCCAAGTTTCATTCAGGATGTAGCATGACACAGGATTTTCTGCCTCTTAAAGCAGAACAGCATTTAATTGTGTGGATAGAAACCACATCTGGTTTACCATTCATCCAAGGATGAACATTTGGGTTGTTTCCACCTCATGGCTATTGTGACTGGTGCCGCTATGAACAGGGGTGTGCAGATATCCTTTAGAGATCCTGCTTTCAATTCCTTTGCATACATATCCAGAAGCGGGATTACTAGATCGTATGATAGTTCTATCAATAGTTTTCATTTCTGATGAATATCCATACTGTTTCCCACAACTGTTGTACCGTTTTACAATTCCACCAGCAGTTTACAAGTGTTCCAACTTGTACACATTTTTTGGCTGCTTGGCAGGTGAGATCTTAGTTCTCTGTCCAGGGGTCAAACCTGTGCCTTTCCAGTGGAAACGCAGAGTCTTAACCACTGAACCATTAGGGAAGTTCTTTCATCCTCGCCACTTTAAATGGCACAGTTCAGTGGCATTTAGGACTTTACAAAATCCTGGAACTATCACCTCTCTTTAGTGCTCAGATATTTCTCTACCGCAAAAGGAAATCTTGAACCCATTCCCCATTCCAGCCTGTTTCCACCCCCTGACAACCACTAATTTGTGTCTATCTTTTTTTTTAATATAAATTTATTTATTTGAATTGGAGGCTAATTACTTTACAATATTGTAGTGGTTTTGTCATACATTGACATGAATCCGCCATGGGTGTACATATGTTCCCCATCCTGAACCTCCCTCACACCTCCCTCCCCATCCCATCCCTCTGGGTCATCCTAGTACACCAGCCCCGAGCACCCTGTCTCATGCATCGAGCCAGGACTGGAGATCTGTTTCACATATGATAATATACATGTTTCAATGCCATTCTCCCAAATCATCCCACCTTCACCCTCTCCCACAGAGTCCAAAAGACTGTTCTGTACATCTGTGTCTCTTTTGCTGTCTGGCATGTGGGGTTATTGTGTTCTATCTTGATGTGTTTAACTACGCTGGATATTTTAAGTAAATGGAATCATACAATGTGTGGTCTTTTGTGGCAGGCTTCTTTCACTCAGCATAAGGTCTTTAAGGCTCATCCATGGTGTTGCATGTATCAGAACTTTATTCCTTTATGTGGCTATATGGTATCCCATTGAACTGTTTGCTTGCAAACATGGTGTTAGGTCTGTGACACAGGAAGATAAGCAGAGAGTGCCGATTGGGTTAAACCGATTGGGTTAAATAATGTCCCTCTGAGGAGAAAGGACACAGGAGTAGGATCTGAATGCAGGCCAGGGCATGCCCTGGTTGGGCTCTGTTGGGGAGGTTATAGCTGAGATCACGGCCCTGGCCTTTCTTTCCCCTGAGGTCCAGACTTGTGCACACAACTTGGAGAGTCCACTTGGGTAGTCTTGCTCAGGGTTTGTTACGGGAAAGGGTGACACAGAGGAAGTGCCAGAAGGAGACAGGGAGCCAAGAGAGCCCTTTCTGTTTGTTTGTTTTAATGTATTTATTTATTTTTGCTGTGCAGAGTCTTCATTGCGTGCAGGCTTTTCTTTGGTTGTGGTGTGTGGGCTTCTCATAGCGGTGATTTCCCTTGCTGTGGAGCACAGGCTGTAGGGCACCCGGGCTTCTGTAGTTGCAGCTCCCAGGCTCTAGAGCACAGGCTCAGCAGTTGTGGTGCATAGGCTTTGTTGTTCCACACCATGTGGGATCTTCCTGGACCAAGGATCAAATCCACGTCTCCTGCAATGGCAGGTGGATTCTTTACCACTGAGCCACCGAGGAAGCCTCATTTCTGTTTTATTTTGTTTTGTTTTTGGTAACATTTTGTACATTTAGGAGCTGATACCTGGAGCACATTTGTAGCCAGAAGAAGCCAAGAGGTGGGCTGCCAGAGGAAGCAGATGCTAAGGGTTTGGGACATCCATATTATTAGAGGAAAGATTATCCTGTAATTAGGTCTGAAGCCCTGGACTATTACAGTGTCAATATAGTCACCTGGTGGGATGGATGAATAACAGCCAGCCAGCAATGACAGTAAAAGATGACAATAATTCAGATAGCTTTCCTTAAGAAATTTCTCTGTGCTGAGCTCTTGGCATCAAATGCCTACGGGGAACCTGAGCACAGTTCTCTGATTATCCCAACACAGTGAGGACCTGGGGTTTGAACCCTGGGTCTCCATGACTCCACAAACTCTGCATATCTCAAAGAATGGGCTCTGGCAGCCAGAGAAGGGGTGGCATGGAGAAGAGATGGGCAGGCACAGTCCTCAAGAGAAAGAGCGTGAAGCCAGAGCCAGGACTGGTCCAGAGATGGTGGCTGAGGGACAAGAGGGGTGAGGAAGAGTGGGGAATTGAGGATGGCACTCTGGCTGCTGGCTGGGCCGCGTAGGTCCCCTCTAGTCCACAAATGCGATTTTACTATGTGAGATGCTCTATCCTAACTTCAGTCAAATTGTCCATTTTCCAGGTGAGATTCTGGGTCCTCCAAGAGTTGGTTGATCATGACTCTGGGGGAACACTTTGTGACAATCTTTTGTTGAATGAAGATTCAGTGAATAAAGTAAAATGTCATAATATTTGAGTGAACTTTCCTCAGTGTATTTGAAAACTGGTTATGTGCATATGTTTATATTTGTTGTATGGGCTTCCCCGGTGGTGCTGGGAGTTCCCTGGTGGCTCAGAGGGTAAAGCGTCTGCCTGCAATGCAGGAGACCCAGGTTCAATCCCTGAGTTGGGAAGCTCCCCTGGAGAAGGAAATGGCAACCCACTCCAGTATTCTTACCTGGAGAATCCCATGGACAGAGGAGCCTGGTAGGCTACAGTCCACGGGATCACAAAGAGTCGGGCACGACTGACTTCACTTCAGTTCTTCAGGTGGCACTAGTGGTAAAGAGCCCACCTGCCAGTGCAGAAGACATAAGAGATGCAGGTTCGATCGTGGGTCTGGGAAGATCCCCTGGAGAAGGAAATGACAAGCCACTCCAGTGTTCTTGCCTAGAGAATCCCCTGGACAGAGGAATCTGGCAGGCCACTGTCCAAAGGGTAGCAAAGAGTCAGACATGACTGGTGTGACTTAGCATGCACACATGTGTATTTTATATATATATATATTTGATTTAGATATATGCACATGTGTTTGTGCTGAGTCATTCAGTTATGTCTGATTCTTAGTGACTCCATGGAGTGTAGCCCACCAGGCTTCTCTATCCATGGAATCTTCCAGGCAAGAATACTGGAATGGGTTGCCATTTCCTCCCCAGGGAATCTTCCAGACCCAGGATCGAACCCACATCTCTTTCATCTCCTGCATTGGCAGGCAGATTCTTTACCACTGTGCCACCTGGGAAGCATATATATACCATTGATTGAAACATATGTAAGTGTAAATATATATGTGTACATTCACAAATTTTTATTGGACTTAAGCTTTGGAGTTTGAATCAGTCTCTTTCATTGATGACGTTTTACTAACATTGACTTGCAGAATGGTCCTGTGTTATTTATTCCCATTTATCATAACATCCTACTTTTGATCCCCACCCTTGACCAGTAGCTGTTTTAATTTTTTTCAATGTGTATCCTTCTGTTTGCATGAATTCTTAAAAAATGCATATTGATGCACATACTGTATATTGTGCTGGAAGTCTGCTTTTTTTTTTTTTCTTCTGATTTTCCAGTGCTATTTGTAAGAGCCATCCATGTTGTTCCATGGATTCTAGGTTTGTTTTTTTTCCCAATCCGTTGTTCAGAGCTTCTGAATCACTGATCTGTTTGTCTGTCCTTGTACTGATCCTACATTGCTTTAAGGCTTTGTAGAATGCCTCATTATCTTAGAAGTCAATTCCTCCCCACCTCTTTTCACTCTTCACTTCAAGATGGACTTAATTATTTACGGACAGTTATTCTTTAATAGAAACTGTATAACAAGTTTAACGTCTTTCTCAAAAAATTCAACTGGCTTCTTTTGAGAGGAATACATTGAATATATAGTTTAAATCTGGGAAAGAATTAACATCTAGGATACTGTCTTTCCATTTCATACACTTATTTATAATGTCTACCTTGTTTAATTATTTTTTTACTTTTATCTTACTTTTAAAAAACTAATTTTTGTATTGGGGCACAGCCAATTAACAATGTTGTGATAGTTTCAGGTGAGAAAGAAGGGACTCATCTATATGTATCCATGTGTCCATTCTCTCCCAAACTCCCTCCCACTCAGGCTGCCACATAACATTGACCAGAGTTCTCTGTGCTATACAGTAGGCCCTTGATGATTAGCCATTTTAAATCTAGCAGTGTGTGCATGTCCCTCCCAAGCTCTCTAACTATCCCTTCCTTCCATCATTCCACCCAGCAACCATTAGTTCATTCTCTAAGTCTGTGAGTCTCTTTAAGTTCATTTGTATCATTTCTTTTTAGAGTCCACATATAAGCCATATCATATGATATTTCTCCTTTTTTCTCACTTCATTCAGTATGACAATCTCTTGGTCCTTCTATGCGGCTACAAATGGCATTATTGCATTCTTTTTAATGACTGAGTAATATTCTGTTGTATATATGTATCACATCTTCTTTGTCCATTTCTCTGTTGATGGACATTTGGGTTGTTTCCACATACTGTTGTAACATGTTTAATGTTCTCTGTGGAAGTTTGTATGAAGTGAAGTTGCTCAGTCATGTCTGACTCTTTGCGACCCCATGGACTGTAGCCTATTAGGCTCCTCTGTCCATGGGATTTTCCAGGCAAGAGTGCTTGAGTGAATTGCCATTTCCTTCTCCAGGAGATCTTCCCGACTCAGGGATTGAACCCGGGTCTCCCGCATTACAGGCAGACGCTTTACCATCTGAGCCACCAGTTAAGTGTTGGAAGTTTGTATGCACATACTTAAATCAATTCCTAGATACTTGAGAGTTTTGTGTTCCTTTGAATGGTAACTTGTTTGTTTTACTAATTTTAAACTTCCAAAAATTTTCAAAAGTAACATGGAAAATTCTTGGACTCCCCCTCATCCAACTTCCATCTTACACAATGCCAGTACAATGATTAGACCCAGGAAACTAACAGCTGTGTAATACTATATAGCAAATAACAGATCTTATTTGATTTTTCTTAGTTTTTACACTAACATCCTTTTTTTAAATTCCAGGACATAAGCCATTTTGTTCAGTTGTTATTTCAATGTCTCATAATTCTGTTCTTAGTAATTCTTATTTTTCCTTTTATCTCAAAAGTAGTTAGTTTTGTGTGACTATGTATGACAATGTCAAGTGATACAATCTTAAATTGTGTTTAAAATATATGGTAAGTTTCAGGTATCCTCTTCATATTAATTTCCAGTTTACTGTAATGCGGTCAGATGCTCTGGGTCTTTGCAATATTGGCACTTGATAATTTACCTAGACTTCTTTTATGGCCTTACACAAGGTTCTTTTCAATGACAATTCCATGTTTTTAGGGTTTTTTTCCTTGGGTGTGTTTGGTGTAATAAATAGGACTGTGTGCATGTTTTTGTGTTTGTATATATTAAATAAACATATATATTAGCTAGGTATACTAACATATATTTATATATATTATCTCAAGTATTAAATGTGACAGAATTAAGTCTGAAAACAACAGTAATTATGAAAAAATAAATACATTAAGTCCCCCAATCAGAAGAGAGATACAACCATAGGTTTCTGTATTTTAAGAGAATTTAATTCTGATCATTCGTACCTGCCCTCAATCCCAGCCTCCTGATTTCAGGTGCTGTGGAAGACATTCCTGTTGTTTGGTCACTTAGTCATGTTTGAGTCTTTGCAATCCCATGGACTGTAGCTTATCAGGCTCCTCTGTCAAAAGCATTTCCCAGGCAAGAACACTGGAGTGGGTTGCCATTTCCTCTTCCAGGGGATCTTCCTGACCCAGGGATCAAATCCACAGCTCCTGCCTTGGCAGGTGGATTCTTTACCACTGAACCACCAGGAAAGCCCTTGGAAGACATATTATGTGCATAATCTTACTCAATGCTTGTCAGCTAGGGATTATTAGTATCAATTTCCTTTTAGGGATGAGAAAACAAAGGCTCAAAAAAATTGAGAGACCAACGTAATGAAGGTTTTTTTTTTAAGCACTATTTTAAAAAACGCCTCAATTTTTTTGAATTCATTTGAATAACATGGTAGAGTTTTTATAAAAAGGGGGAAAAGTCTCCATTTAACACTTACTAAGGCTTGCAAAAAACTCTTTGGGGTCATAAAGAATTGGACATGACTTAGCAGCTAAACAACACAGGGAACATGTTGAATATAGTGATCACAGGATATGCAGAGATGAAACTCCAACCAGCAAGACATTTTTCTAATTAAAAATTTTTATTAGGGAGAATAATAACTTATTTTAAAGATTGTATTGTTGACCTTTTCTTTAATTTTACTTTTTTTGGGGGGGGGTAGGAAATGATAGAGGCAACAGCAACCTCTGAAGTGGAGACTTAATCCACATGTAGAAGATAGAGACCATTACTTTCTACCACTAGGATCTAAAAATATAGTATTAATAATGAAAATTTATTTAATTCATACTATGTACTAGGACCTGTGCTAAGCACCTTAGATGCATGTTGTTGTTCAGTTGCTAAGTCGTGTCTGACTTTGCGACCCCATGGACTGCAGCACAGCAGGCTTCCATGTCCTTCACCATCTCCCAGAGTTTGCTCAAACTCATGTCCATTGAGTCAGTGATGCCATCCAACCATTTCATCCTCTGTCACCCTCTTCTCTTGCCCTCAATCTTTCCCAGCATCAGGGTCTTTTCCAATGAGTCAGCTCTTTGCATCAGGTGGCCAACGTATTTGAGTTTCAGCTTCAGCATCAGTCCTTCCAGTGAATATTCAAGTGGTCCTATTTAAACCACAAGGCAAACCTTTTTTCTGAACATTATTATGCAGATGGACTGATTATGGTTTGCAGAGGTGAAGGAGCCTCTCCAGGAAGTCCTGAAGAGGGCTCATTAGAGACTCTGAGTTCCTACCTATGGGAATTCCTCCTTCTTTCCCCCAACAGTATGGCTGCCATTCTGAGGCTAAATTACACCTCAGTGACTGAATTCATCCTCATCGGCTTCTCCACCTTCCCCCACCTTCAGCTGATGTTCTTCCTGCTCTTCCTGCTGATGTACCTGTTCACGCTGCTGGGGAACCTGCTCATCATGGCCACCATCTGGAAGGAGGACAGCCTCCACACCCCCATGTACCTCTTCCTGTGCGCCCTCTCCATCTCCGAGGTCCTCTACACCTTCGCCATCATCCCGCGCATGCTGGCCGACCTGCTCTCCACCGACCGCTCCATCTCCTTCACGGCCTGTGCCAGCCAGATGTTCTTCTCCTTCACGCCTGGCTTCACCCACTCCTTCCTGCTCACAGTCATGGGCTACGACCGCTACGTGGCCATCTGCCATCCCCTGCGCTACAACGTGCTCATGAGCCCCCGAGGCTGCGCCTGCCTGGTGGCCTGGTCCTGGGTTGGTGGCTTAGTTGTTGGGCTAGTGGTGACATCTTCCATTTTCCAACTTACTTTCTGTGGGTCTAATGAAATTCACTATTTTGGCTGCCATGTGCCACCTCTTTTGAAGTTGGCCTGTGGAACTGAAGTGCAAGTAGTGGCCAAGGGCGTGGGCCTGGTGTGTATCGCCGCCCTGCTGGGCTGTGGTCTCCTCATCCTCTTGTCTTACGCGTTCATCGTGGCCGCCATCTTGAGGATCCCTTCAGCCGAGGGCCGGCACAAAGCCTTCTCCACGTGTGCGTCCCACCTCACCGTGGTGGTCGTGCACTACGGCTTTGCCTCTGTCATCTACCTCAAGCCCAAGGGTCCCCAGTCTCTGGAAGGAGACACGCTGATGGGCATCACCTACACGGTCCTCACTCCCTTCCTGAGCCCCATCATCTTCAGTCTCAGGAACAAGGAGCTGAAGATCGCCATGAAGAAGACCTTCCTCAGCAAGCTCTACACTTCCAGCATCTGAGTGGCTGCGGTGGTTTCAGATTATGGTAGAAGGAAGACCACACCCTCATCTACACAATGGGGTTAATCAAAGCTATCTTGTAAGATTGGTGTAAAGATTTGAGTGTGTGTGTATGGCACTTATCACATAGTAGGTGTTCAATAAATGTTAATCTTTTTTTCTTTTTCCTCTCATGGTCTGTGTGTCTCACATTAGCTTCAATTTTAAAAAAAGATTTATTTATTTATCTTTGACTGCATGGGGTCTTCATTGCTGTGTGCAGGTTTTCTCTAGTCATGGCGCCAGCAGGGACTACTCTCTAGTTTCGGTACACAGGCTTTTCATTGCAGGGGTTTCCCTTGCTGCAGAGCATGGGCTCTAGAGTGTTCGGCTTCAGTAATTTTGGCTTGCGGGCTCAGTAATTGTGGCACATGGGCTTAACTGCCTTGTGGCATGTCGGATCTTCCCAGACCAGGGGTCAAACCCATGTCCCCTACATTGCAAGGTGGATTCTTAACCACTGGACCACCAGGGAAGCCCCTAGTTTCAATTTTTAACCAAATAACTTTGTTGAAATATAATTCACATTCCATAAAATTCACTTATTAAAGTACTCGCATAAGGACACACAGAACCTCACTCCCACTCCAACAGTATTAAGGAACCTTAAAAATTTTTTTTCATCCAATTTGATAAACAAAAATTGAACTTCACAGTTACCTTCATTTACTGTCATTTTTCTACAATAACTAGTTAAACAGATATTTGAGAGCCTCTATATGCTGTTGGCTTCCCAGGTGGCACTAGTAGTAAAGAACCCCGCTGCCAATGTAGGAGACATAAGAGACGCAGTTTTGATCCCTGGGTTGGGAAGATCTTCTGGAGAAGAGCATGGCGAGCTACTCCAATATTCTTGCCGGGAGAATCCCCATGGACAGAGGAGTCTGTTGGGGTACAGTTCATAGGGTCACAAAGAGTCAGACACAACTGAAGCATGCACACACTCACCATAGGCTGTGAATGAATACCATGGTGGACATGGGCTGGGTGTCCTTGACCTCCCCAGAGCAACATTCTACTGGGCAGAGACAGACAATATCTGATAAGCTAATATGCCAATAATAAGCCCATCTAATATGTTAGGTTGTAATAAGTGGGAGTCAAGTAAAGCAAGTCAAGAGAGAAAGACATGGCCAAGAGCGTTCTATTTGTTTAATACATTTAGGAAGGGGATCCACAGTATTTGAGTAGGTAAGATTCCAAGGGATTGAATTTTGAGTTGCTGTTTTCTAAGAAAAACAGACTGTAGGAGAATGAAGTGTGTGTGTGTGCGTGTGCGTGTGCGTGTGTGTGTGCGTGTGCGTGTGTGTGTGTGTGTGTGTGTGTGAGAGAGAGAGAAAGGATGATAATGCCAACAAGCAATCCAATGTTTGGATACATTAAATTTGAGATGTCTTCTAGTTATCCACTTGGAGATACTGAGTAGACAGTTGGATAGGGGTAAATATAAGAATTTGAGGATTACTTGTGTGCACAAGGTACTTAAAACCGTGATACTGAATGGGATCCCCAGGGAGAGAGAATGCTGATGAAATACAAGGATCAAATGGCTTAAATAGCTGTTTTGTGTTTCATGTATAAAGGAACCAAGATTTTGTTTAAGTTTTTTAGTTTAAAATCTTGTGCTTTAAAATATCGTGTTGGTTTCTGCCATACATCAACATGAATCAGCCAGAGGTATACATATGTTCCCTCATGCTTGAACCTCCCTCCCAACTCCCACCCCATCCCACCCCTCTAGGTTATCACAGAGCACCGGTTTGAGGTCCCTGAGTCATACATTAAATTCCCACTGGCTATTTATTTTACATATGGTAATGTGTCTGTTTCTACGCTACTCTCTCAATTCTTGCCATCCTTTCCTTTCCTCACTGTGTCCATGAGCCTAACAGTTCTTTATTAATGATTGCATCTAAAGTTTTCTGATCTTAAATGTCACAGCTCTGAACATCCTATTATTTAGACAGATCTAGAATGATATCTACAAAACATCCATGTAATTAGGTGGAAAACGGGGTGCAAGAATTAAAGCCAGGTCATCCTGACTTCAAATACAGTTTTTCACAAACCAGCCAACATTCTGGCTTGTTCAGCACAGATTACATTGGTAATTGGTCATTACATTGGTCCAGCTAAGAAATGTCTGTTAATAAATTTTATCTTCCAAATCCTATGTAGATGCTAGGTGTGATGCTGAGCAAGATGGACAGACTTCCTGTGTTCAGGAAACTGATAGCCTAACAAATCACAATAAGTTTGCAGAAGGCATTGGGTGCCCAACTCATTGTTGGTGTCAAATCATTTTCCAGGCTTTTTCCATTGGGATACCGGTAGGACCAGAGGCCAAGTTGGCCTTTAATGAACAAAATGAAAGAGCCCAGTTTGTATTCTTGCCCAGATCTGTTTTGCTGCCAAGCATGGGGAGTATCTTGGCTCAGTGTTAAAGAGTTACTCAGGAATTCCAACAAGAATAAAACTTATTTTGAAATCATGAAGTAGTCCTGAGTCTGTAGAAATGTTACTTCAGTGTCCCAAGGATGCATGTTCCAGTGCATGGTGGGTTACAACAGCCCACCTGTGGTTTAAAAGGCTCTTAGGATCCTGAAGTGCTTGATTTGAAACTGAGCTAGTCCTTCTTAGATGGGGGACCCACAAAACCCCTTGTGGGAAAATGGTGTGTGAGGCTTTGGGTGGAGAAGGCTGGGAATCAGAAAAGACCTACAGGAGAAGCCTGGCCCTTCCAATTTGTGTGATCTTGGGTGAGTCATGCAAGCATCTTGAACCTCGGTTTCCCCTCTGTCAGATGGAATGGATGTGAGTTTATCTGCCCTGATCCCCCACTGTGAAACTTTAATGAGACAACATATATGAAGGGGTAACGGGAAGCCTGCAGTGTATACTGCAAAGGAGGATTCTCAGGGTTCTCCAGGGTGGTTTGAAATGGTTTCCACATTCTAACAGTTTACATTAACATGAGATGTTTTACTACTCAATTTATAGAGAAAGACTGGATTCAATTTTAGGACAAATAATGCATAGTTTCTGCTCCAACATAAATACAAATATTTTCTTTTTTTTTAAACTTTGGCTAATTTGACTAATTTATTGCTTGTGTTGTTGTGTTGTTTTTTAAGTATTTTATTTATTTATTTCATTTTTGGCTGAGTTGGGTCTTCCCTGCTTTAGGTGGGCTTTTCCTAGTTGTGTGAGAGGGGCTACTCTTTGGTTTATGGGCTTCTCACTGCCCACTCTCTTGATGTGGAGCACGGGCTCTAGGCATGTGGGTTTCAGTAGCTGCAACACGCTGAATCAGTAGTTGTGGCTTGCAGGTTCTAGAGTGCAGGCTTAGTATTGTGGCACACAGGCATAGTTGCTCTGCAGCAAGTGAGATCTTCCTGGACCGGGGATCAAACCCATGTCCCCTGCATTGCAAGATGGATTCTTAACCACTGGACCACCAGGGAAATCCTCTTGTGCATTTTAATTATATATGTTGTTGCATACAACAGTATCACCATAAACTAAAAACCATTAAGTATTATAAATTGCTATTTTAAAATAAATGCATCTGAAACAATTTAAATTTGTCAAGGAAACTTAAAAAAATGAGTTATTATTGACACAAGACATTGTGTAAATTTTTGATGTCCAATGTACTGATGTGATACCGTTGCAGAAACCAGTAATTAAGAAACCAAGTGCCACATTCAGAGAGTTGGAGAAATCAGGTTTATTATGCCGGCGGGCCCAGAGGAGTTAACACTCCAAACTCTGAGCCCTGAACAAAGGGGTTGTTGAAGGTCAGCGTCTTGCAGTGGTCATGATTTAATCTTTGTAGAGGCAGCTGGCAAGGGCCAACTTTCAGTCAGCAAGGCCCTTTCATAGCCACATATTTGATCATGTTTTGAGGGCATTTCATGGTCACTGTGTCCTGTGGTGCTGGGAAGGCTCATTTTCAGGTCTAACAAAGATTCCATTGACAGGCCACTCAATGTGTTATCACTAGACCAGGTCTTGTAAGTAGCAAAAGTCTCTGGACCATACCTGTCGTACTAGCCTCTTGGTCCAGGAAAATATTTCCTCTTGTTGCTTCTTCCCATATCTAGAGTTACACAATTACAATTATTGATCTCATATGGAACTGCATGTCAGCAGTTTATCACAGGCTTGGTCACACATTTGGTAACATAAGAAATAATCTTCTGGAGCAAGCTACATAGAAAATAATATACCTAGCAGTTATTAGTAAGGTCACAAGGAAGAATTTAAGTCAAAAACTTTCACTCGGTTCAGTTCAGTTCAGTTGCTCAGTTGTGTCCGACTCTTTGAGACCCCATGAATTGCAGCACGCCAGGCCTCCCTGTCCATCACCAACTCTTGGAGTTCACTCAAACTCATGTCCATTGAGTTGGTGATTCCATTCAGCCATCTCATCCTCTGTCGTCCCCTTCTCCTGCCCTCGGTCTCTCCCAGCATCAGAGTCTTTTCCAATGAGTCAACTCTTCGCATGAGGTGGCCAAAGTATTGGAGTTTCAGCTTTAGCATCAGTCCTTCCAAAGAAATCCCAGGGCTGATCTCCTTTAGAATGGACTGGTTGGATCTCCTTGCAGTCCAAGGGACTCTCAAGAGTCTTCTCCAACACCACAGTTCAACAGAATCAATTCTTCTGTGCTCAGCTTTCTTCACAGTCCAACTCTCACATCCATACGTGATCGCTGGAAAAACCATAGCCTTGACTAGACGGACCTTTGTTGGCAAAGTAATGTCTCTGCTTTTGAATATGCTATCTAGGTTGGTCATAACTTTTCTTCCAAGGAGTAAGTGTCTTTTAATTTCATGGCTGCAATCACCATCTGCAGTGATTTTGGAGCCCAAAAAAATAAAGTCTGACACTGTTTCCACTGTTTCCCCGTTTATTTGCCATGAAGTGATGGGACGAGATGCCATGAACTTCATTTTCTGAATGTTGAGCTTTAAGCCAGCTTTTTCACTCTCCTCTTTCACTTTCATCAAGAGGCTTTTTAGTTCCTCTTCACTTTCTGCCATAAGGGTGGTGTCATCTGCATATCTGAGGTTATTGATATTTCTCCCGGCAATCTTGGTTCCAGCTTGTGCTTCTTCCAGCACAGTGTTTCTCATGATGTACTCTGGATATAAGTTAAATAAGCAGGATGACAATATATAGCC
>NW_011494793.1:106724-107033 GCF_000754665.1 Bison bison bison | reverse complement strand
CTTTATTTTCCAGAGTCTGTTTTTATACACTGAGATGTTATACAAAAGTCACGTGGGAACAGCAGTCCTGACTTTTATTAAAGTCAGGTGCTTCACACAAATGTATACAGAGGTCTTAGGGGTGTTACATCATCTTCTGGCCAGGGGGGCCTGCTGACAATTTACGACCCTCTCCTTGTGACAGCGGTCAGTCAATCAGGACACTTATTTTTCCAGGGCTGATTATTCTCAAAACAGACGCCACCCAAATAAAGTTACATTCCTACAGGGTGAGGGTGTAGTGGGTTTTAGTTAAGGAAAGAATTTACT
>NW_011494793.1:105918-106624 GCF_000754665.1 Bison bison bison | reverse complement strand
TAACTGTTGCTTCCTGACCTGCATATAGGTTTCTCAAGAGGCAGGTCAGGTGGTCTCGTATTCCCATCTCTTGAAGAATTTTCCACAGTTTATTGTGATCCACACTGCCGGGGACCAGCCCCGGCTGATCCAGGGTATTCAAAGGAGAGACGGCATAGGCGAGGATCAGGATACAATAGCTTCAATTAGATATTAATTAAAGATATAAAGAGTAATAGAATAAGGATAGCTCAGTAGGAAAATTCAGTGGAGAAAAGAGGCTGAGTAGCTTGGTTTACGCGGGAGACCAATAAAACTTCAAGACAAGAAGTTTGCACCACTTACGTAGGCCGCAGGCGTCCTTCCGTTCTCCCGAAGGAGAGGAGACACTGAGGCCTCCCCGGTCGGATCTTAGAAGCCCAGGCATAATTAGTAAGCATGGTGGGTTCCGCGCTCCAGATGGAGACTCAACCAGAGTGAGAGAGAGAGCAACATGGGGAGACCAGTATTTCGAGAAACTGATCCCAATTCTTTATTTTCCAGAGTCTGTTTTTATACACTGAGATGTTATACAAAAGTCACGTGGGAACAGCAGTCCTGACTTTTATTAAAGTCAGGTGCTTCACACAAATGTATACAGAGGTCTTAGGGATGTTACATCATCTTCTGGCCAGGGGGGCCTGCTGACAATTTACGACCCTCTCCTTGTGACAGCGGTCAGTCAATC
>NW_011494793.1:95457-105818 GCF_000754665.1 Bison bison bison | reverse complement strand
GTTTTTTAGAAGGTTTTAAAGCATCTCGTGCCTCTCACGGTTGGGAGGCTGTGAGCAATCACATGTGGCCGGACGAGCCTGTCAGGCAGGCTAGAGAACCTTCAGAGGAGTTTGTAGGTTAAAACACTCTTGTCACACCCAAGAGTTTTTATTGACTGGAGCTCTAGGTTAACTCCTTCTCCGAAAGAGGTGGTGGGGGACAGCCCCCCGTAAAGTCAGAGGTGTAGGTAAGAGCACAAAGTAGTAAAGTAGGCAGGCTCTGGTTATGGGGGTAGACGCTCGAGGATTTCCAGGGGGACTCCTGAGGCTCGATCCCGCCTTTGCGTATGTCGAGCCTCCTTCCTCATGACCTTTGTCACGGGCAGAGTACCTCACTCTGGCCCCCAACACCACACAGTCGAAGGCTTTGGCATAGTCAATAAAGCAGAAATAGATGTTTTTCTGGAACTCACTTGCTTTTTCGATGATCCAGCAGATGTTGGCAATTTGATCTCTGGTTCTTCTGCCTTTTCTAAAACCAGCTTGAACATCTGGAAGTTCACGGTTCACATATTGCTGAAGCCTGGCTTGGAGAATTTTGAGCATTACTTTACTAGCATGTGAGATGAGTACAATTGTGCAGTAGTTTGAGCATTGTTTGGCATTGCCTTTCTTAGGGATTGGAATGAAAACTGACCTTTTCTAGTCCTGTGGCCACTACTAAGTTTTCAAAATTTGCTGGCATATTGAGTGCAGCACTTTCACAGCATCATCTTTCAGGATTTGAAATAGCTCAACTGGAATGCCATCACCTCCACTAGCTTTGTTCGTAGTGATGCTTTCTAAGGCCCACTTGACTTACATTCCAGGATGTCTGGCTCTAGGTGAGTGATCACACCATCGTGATTATCTTGATTATGAAGATCTTTTTTGTACAGTTCTTCTGTGTATTCTTGCCACCTCTTCTTAATATCTTCTGCTTCTGTTAGGTCCATACCATTTCTGTCCTTTATCGAGCCCATCTTTGTATGAAATGTTCCCTTGGTATCTCTAATTTTCTTGAAGAGATCTCTAGTCTTTCCCATTGTGTTGTTTTCCTCTATTTCTTTGCATTGATCGCTGAGGAGGGCTTTCTTATCTCTCCTTGCTATGCTTTGGAACTCTGCATTCAGATGCTTATATCTTTCCTTTTCTGCTTTGCTTTTCACTTCTCTTGTTTTCACAGCTATTTGTAAGGCCTCCCCAGACAGCCATTTTTCTTTTTCACATTTTTTTTCCATGGGATGGTCTTGATCCCTGTCTCCTGTACAGTATCACGAACCTCCGTCCATAGTTCATCAGGCACTCTATCTATCAGAAATAGTCCCTTAAATCTATTTCTCACTTCCACTGTATAATCATAAGGAATTTGATTTAGGTCATACCTGAATGGTCTAGTGGTTTTCCCTACTTTCTTCAATTTAAGTCTGAATTTGGCAATAAGGAGTTCATGATCTGAGCCACAGTCAGCTCCCAGTCTTATAGCCTGGTATACCCCAGGTCATCTGACTCAGTTAAATGATTATAGCCAAGTGTTCATCTCCTGGTTGTATATCATGGAGCATCAGACCTTTATCCAGAGATTGGTTACTGAGATAAGCTTTAGAAACAATCTTAGAGTGTCTTTTTAATAACTTAAACATTTTAACAATTTAACAAGGAACTGTCTCAGAAATGAGTCTTAGTAAGCACAGACCTTAATCAACAAAACTAGAACTTAATATTCAGTGAAACAAAAGTTTTTCCTTCTTGGAGAACTCACTCTGAGGGCATTAACACTGTAGCCAGGGAAGGCTTTAACCCATCAAATAAAAATGAGGTCCGTCAGGGAGCTGGGAAAAGCCAAGTGGCTGTCTTGGGTTTCCCATAGCCCTGGCTCTTTGATTTTCAGCTGTTGTTTACCCATTTTTAATTTCTTGATTTAGGAGCAGACTATTGCCATGTTTTAAGGACATTAGGACAGCAAAAGTCTAACTGTGAGGGGTTATATTTTGTAGAAGCAAAATGAGCTTTGTCTACATGTACTACATTCTAAAATAATGTTTATTTACTTTACCAAAGTAACAAAGATTTTAAAAACAAATGTAAATCACTCAAAGGCAAAGAAATTCATAATCTGTTATCAAAATCTTCATTCTAAGAAAACCTGTTTCTCTAAACAGAGAGAAGACCAAATTCCAGTCTGGTACCAGCTTACTGTTAATAACAAAATTTGTTTATGTGTTTAATCTTAGAAAGTCTTTTCCATCAGTCTTGAAGAACTAGCAGAATTTTTCTAAAGGCATGAGAGTAAAATCATAGAAGGCATGTTTAAAATCTGATTCTATTGCAATTGACAAAGAAACCTGGTTATTGAACACTTTAATATGACAACTAGAATTGTAATTGACTGTATTTTATCAGGGCATATCAGATCTATATGAATTTCACATAATTTGAGGATATCTATATTAGTAACATCAACCATACAGTGTAACCTGAATAGACTTATCACCCCTTCAACAGTACTTCTCATGTAATTTAACATGTCCAGTGGACCAAGGTATCTTAATAGCTCTTTGGGATGTCTCAGGGACCCTCTGAAGCATCCCAAACTTAGCTAGAAGTCAAGTTATTTAGGAAGTTTTGTCCATAAATATCAAAAGGGTTTATAATAGTCAGGTAGGATCATATAAGTTACTGTGAAATAATAGTTATTTACTTAGCCAAAGTTAATAAATGATTTCAAAGGTAAATACAGAACAGATCAATTAAGAGGTAAAGAAACTTAAATCTATTATTGAAAGCAGTTCAACATCTGAAGAAAATATGTCTTCTTAATAGAGAGAAAGGCCAAATTTAACTTTTTGCACCAATTTACTTTAAATTCATTTAGGCAAACTTAATTAAATTTATTTTAAACTTAGTCCTAACCATGCACAAAACTTTTTTTCAGGGTCCACTTTCCACAAACCTTCTAATCACTTTTTGTAACAGCCACCTGTAAGTCAGACCTAGTTTCTTTTCCCTTCATAAAATGTGATTTTATTTTTTATACCTTCTTTATTAAAAACATACATCCTACTTTCCTTATTAGATTAGCAAACAAACATTAATACTAGATATTTAATATTGAATATTTCCCAGTTCACATGAATCTGAAATTTATTTAGGTTAATTTTTTCTTGTATTTAGAATTGTTTGATTTGTAAGCACTTACTTTTCTTTAGGCCAATTAAATTAGAACTCATTTACAACTTCAATAATATTATCAGAAAAAAACAAAAGACATACACTGAGACATACATAAATCCATACAGACAGCAATCTTGTAGTTTTCTGTTTGAGATTTAAAATATCTCTTTGACCCCCCCCCCCCTTTTTTTTGTTTGCTTGAAGTTCTAATTTGCCCAAGGCTGAAGTCTCAGGCAAAGTTGGCTGTGTATTTCAAGGACATGGAAAGGGTTAACTTCAAGCTTTCCCCTAGGCAGGCCTTTCAATAAGCTGAAAGTGAAAGTGAAGTTGCTCAGCCATGTCCGACTCTTTGTGACCCCATGGATACCAGGGTCCTCCATCCATGGGATTCTTCAGGCAAGAATACTGGAATGGGTTGCCATTCAATAAGCTAGTTGTTTTTAATCACATGTGCAAAAAGAATTGGTTTTACAGTTTCCAAAAAGAAAAGAAGTTTCTCTCACTCTGTTCAATCAGCAATCACGCACTCACAATCATTCAGAGGCTATCACAATGCCTCCCTTCTCCAGGGTCCTCGGGTTTCCTTAACTGTTGCTCCCTTCCTGGGAGCTCCACGGAGGTTATCAGTCACAATGCCTTCCTTCTCTTGAGTCCCCAGTTCTCCCTATCTGATGCTCCCTTCCTGGGAGCTCCACGGAGGTGATCAGTCTCCTCTTCTACCCTTTGGAGTAGGATCTGACTGGGGACTGGCCCAGGGCCTTACCTGATCCTGTGGCCATTCCCGGTGAGTTGGTCCAGGGGCTTGGCCGTCCATAGAGTCGGGACACCAGTCGGGAAGAGAACCCAGAATACCGTCAGGTGGCACGCCTCCTTGTTTGTCTTGGGGTTCCTTGCTCCAGCCCAGCCGTGCCACCAGTGTGGTGGCTCAAGGGGCTGACATGGTTGGAATCTCACTGGGGCCTCCAGAAGTGTTGCAAAAACCAGTATTCGAGAAACCACGCACCACACTCGGAGAGTTGGAGAACTCAGGTTTATTACACTGGCAGGCCCAGAGGAGTTAACACTCCAAGCTCTGAGCCCCGAACAAAGGGGTTACAGAGTTTCTACAGACAGACTAGAGTGGGCAACACTGGCTGTTAATAGGCTGATTTAAACTAAGGGGTTTCACGTCCATGGGAACAGCAGTCAAGATGGGGAAGGGGATGCATGACCTTTACACCAACAGGCATGATTAAGCAGGTTTGCAGGGGCTGGGCAATTTCAAAGAGCAGGACAAGGGTGAGTGAGATAAGCTCCAGTTCCTAGTATTGTGAGTCCCCACTGTCTGAGACTATGTGATCTACGTGATCCAGACTTTGCAAGGAGCAAGCTGAGTTACAGAGGCAGAACGAGCAGGAGGTTATGTAAAATTTCAACTTTTCCTCTTCAATACATTGATGTTGCAATATGATTAGCACTACATGTTAACTCACACCTCTGGTGTGTGTGTGGTGGGAACAATTATGATGTAGTGTCTTATCAGCTATGAAATTTATAATAGAGTATTATTGTCTATAATTACTGGCTCTGCATTAGACCTGCATGCTTTATTTATCTACTGTTTATGAATTTGTGCCCTTAAAATCATTTCCTTGGGACTTCCCTGGTGGTCCAGTGGCTAAGAGTCCACACTCTCAGTGCAGGGGGCCCAGTTTCAATCCTTGGTCAGGGAACTAGATCCTACATGCCCCAACTTAAAGATTCTGTTTGCTGCAACTAAGACCTAGAGCAGCCAAATAAATAAATATTTTTAAAAAACCCAAAAAATATCTCTTCAATTCCTCCACCCCTCAGTTCCTGCACTTGTCGACTAAAAAAACATGTGCAACTTGAGAGTTGCAAGTTAAGTTTTATTTGGGGCAAAATGAGGACGGCAGCCTGGGAGGCAGCATCTCAGACAGTTCTGAGAGACTGCTCCAAAGCGGCAGTGGGGGAAAGTCAATATATAAGGTTTTGGTGAAGGGGGAGTTCAATGCCATGAAGCACTCATTTTACAAAAGGTTTTTGTTAGTCATGAGGATCTGATGTCACCGTGAAGGAATTTAGTGCTTCTCAAATATGAGGAGATGGAAGGATTGAGATAGTAAAATCCGTTCTTAAAAACATCCACCAGATTCCACCATGAACTCCCTCAGGGGTTGTTGAAGGTCAACAGGTATACCAGCACGGGGTTCCATCTCCCTAGAGGCAGATGGCAAATGCCTTTGTTGTTCAGTCATTGGCAATGTTCTTGGTAAATGCCAATTTGTAGCTGACACACTTATTATTGTGGTTTGACAAAGAGTTACCTTCTCGCCCATGTACCATGTCACTCTCTAACACAGCAGGGGATTTCTCATGGGCGGCTTCCTTTCTTGACCCAACTATAGAGACTTCTCTGTCTCTCAGCAAGTGTTCAAGATTTACTTTTGAAATGTGGGGTTTCCTCAACATTTTCTGAGTCTGCTTATTACTGTTTCCAGCTACTATTGAGCATACGTGTGCCGTACTAAAGTTTAGGGTGCTTCGCTCTCCCCTGCTGTTATCCGGCTTAGTCTTTTGCAGCCTCATAATATCTGTGTTGTAGCTACCTGTGTTGTTGCTGCCTGAAGGAGGGTGGAGGGTGGATGTCTTCCATTTCTCTTTGCCATAGGGGTTTATGGTAGTGGGAGCAATTAGACCACCCTGGTTTCTTGAAGGAGAATGTGGTGTCCCAAGGATGAAAGAACAGAAAAAAAAACAGGGAGGGCCTTGGAAAGTAGGGAAGGAAAAACTAGACCTGTATTGTCCTTCCCTTACACATGTCGTAACTATTAATGAATTTCAGATCCTCCTGAGCAGTATAACCTGTCTCCCCTCCTACTCCGTATGTGCTGTGCTTAGTCACATAGTCGTGTCCAACTCTTTGGGATCCTCTGTCCATGGGGATTCTCCAGGCAAGAATACTGGTGTGGGTTGCCATTTCCTCCTCCAGGGGATCTTCCCAACCCAGGTATCGAACTCAGGTCTCCCACATTGCAGGCAGATTCTTTACCGTCTGACACACCAGGGAAGGTATTTGCCTCATTCTTCCTCTACCCAGTTTATGTATCTCATCCAATCAGCAAATGATCCGCAAGACCCCTATCCCACACGTTATATCCTGGGTATAAAAATGGACCAAGGACCTCTATTCAACGTTGGCTCTCCCTTGAGCTGACCCCAATGTTCTAACAGCATCTCCCACTCTAATAACCTTTTTTTCCTCTCATTCTGTCCGTGTCTGAAAATTCTTTTCCAACCCATGCACAGACCATGGCAGAGAAGAAAAGATTCTAGGTTTAAGGCGAACTCATATAAAGTACCCTGCAAGAGACAGGAATCATTGAATTGCATTTTCTCTACGTGATCATCTCATACATCTTTCCAGCCTGAATATATTTAGATAAAGGGCCTGTTCCTAGAATAGATTTGCTGTGTTGTGCTTATTTGTGTCCAACTCTTCGTGACCCCATGGACTGTAGCCCACTAGGCTCCTCTGTCCATGGAATTTTCCAGGCAAGAGTACAGGAGTGGGTTGCCATTTCCTACTCCATGAATAGAGCTATCACCAGATATATCTGCAAAGAATAGGGGCCAGGTGTGGTGGGGGAAACGCAGAAGGGCCTTGAGATCAAAGTTCGTCTTGGATCCCCTCGTTTCTTCTGGGCCCAGTAAATACTTGTTTACCAAACATTTGCTTTTCCATCTTTATGTGAATTGTCCTCCTTCCCTTTGAAGTTCCAAAACACTACCCCAGCACTCAAGCTCTTTACCTTGAACTAAATATGGTATGTAAAGTGAAGTGCTAAAGAGTTGAACATGACTGAGCTACTGAACAACAACATTTGTAGATAAAAGATCAGAGAAGTTAATTCATGAATATCACACAGCAAGAAATTGGATGGGCCAGGGTTTGAACTTGCATCTCTCTGATGTGAGTCATTGCCCTGAAGCATCAAGTTATCCAAGTCTTGGCTATTGATCTCTTTTTAAGAGTATGGAGAGAAATAAACAATTCTCACGGGCAGTCAGCTTGTCTCTGTTTAAGAAAACAAACAAAAAAAGCCCTAGAAATGGAGTTGAAATGATGGCACAGGTCTCTCACAGCAGGCAATTGGTAGATCCCATTTGAAACCGCCACCTCCAGCCCCACCCCCTAGTTCTCATCAACGAAGGCACTTGGGTATCCTTTCTGCAGGGAACAAAGAGAGGAAAACCCTTGCTCTGCACAGCCTACTGAAATCTACTATGGCATAACATTCCCTGGGCTCTAATTACAAGTTTCATTAGTAAGTAAGCCAAGGGATATTCTGTGACTCCTAGGGGCTCATTGAAAGTTGACACACAATTCTCATCCCCATTTCACCTGTTGAAAAATGTTTTAAAGTCTCTAAGATTCAGGTACTGAGCTGACGCAGATGAGGTTGGATGCATAGATCAGAGAGCCAAGGTGCAGACAAGGCCACAGGTCCATCCCACTCTAGAGGAATGGTCCCCAGATAGTTTTCCTGCTTAGTTTTAAGCCCAAACTTTGACTGGCAGCCAAGAGATTTAATTGGGAATTGAAGGTGACCTTCTCTTCCCCAAGGCACAGAAATTCCAGAGCTCCAGACAGATGCTCCAGCGTACACCATGGTACCCTGAGCTGCAGAACACAAAGTTCACAAAGAAGTTAGTGTCGAATACCTCTGGGAGCTACAGCTTCTGCTGCTGCTGCTAAGTCACTTCAGTCTTGTCCGACTCTGTGCGACCCCAGAGATGGCAGCCCACCAGGCTCCCCCGTCCCTGGGATTCTCCAGGCATGAACACTGGAGTGGGTGGCCATTTCCTTCTCCAATGCATGAAAGTGAAAAGTGAAAGTGAAGTCGCTCAGTCGTGTCCGACTCTTAGCGACCCCATGGACTGCAGCCTACCAGGCTCCTCCGTCCATGGGATTTTCCAGGCAAGAGTACTGGAGTGGGGTGCCATGGCAGCTCTACTTCCTCAATAATAATGTTTACTGCACTTTTTGATATAAATTCTTGTTCAACACCTCCCCTCTTCCTTCTGTTACTCTAGCCAGGTCCAAAAGGAAGGACCACTCTAGATTTGCTCATCATTGTGTTTCCACAGGCTGGCAATTAACAGGTGCTCAGTAGTACTTGCTAAAGAAACAAGCAAATAACTCTTTCATTATAGACCTATGGAAGTTCTGTGAGCTGCAAAATCCTTCTGAAACACAAATGGCTGTCCCCTAATTTCATTTTCAGGTTCATTTTCAGGTGTGGTGGGCCTTACAGGAACCCACCTGCCCTTGCGTATGTGTGTGTGTCATAATCAGCATCCCCTGTATAAATGACTCTTATCTTGTGGCTGTTGGGAGTAGGGAGTAAGGTCCTTTTATTCAGCCCCCTGCCAGTATCCTTAGGCCACTAGGAACCACTTCCCCTTCTTGCTGTTTTTCTGTTCCTCAAATGGACACTGATTTTCCCACCTGAGGTCCTTTGCACATGCTAGTCCCTTTGCTAGTGCCCCCTTCCCTCTCCCTCTTGAGCAGAAAGTCTTATTGAAATGCCACCTTCTCTGTGAAGCCTCCCCCTAGCCTGCCCCGCTCTCTATGGATGTGGTCACTGAGCCTTCCCTTCCTCCCACTTTTCCTTCTTGTCCCAATGCAGTTATCTGTCATCTACTTCTTCTCTCCCCTGTAAGGTCCACAAGAGCAGGTATCTCTGTCCTGGGCACGTGGTCTCCCCAGAGATGGGCTCAGATGTTTCATACACATCTGTTGAGCACATGGGTGCTGGGGCTGACTTCCTCTGTGCCGGAGATAAGAGTTAGGTACAGTCTTTAGGTACTGAGGTTGGTCATGCTTATCAAACTATCCTGCAAGGGTGACCAGTTCTGATTTTTCATAGTTATTAAAGAGCAAATCAAGTATGAGATTTCCTTCTTCTATCTACCATTGCACAGCCTCAGAAAAGAAGGCATCTCCTGAGCAAGTTGATGACCAAGAAATTGAAGAGCTCTTCAACTCTACTTAATGGTCCGGGCTTGGTGGGGATTTTATCCTATAAAATTTATGGTATATGTAGTATGTGCTAGATGTAAAAGATCAGTGGGACTCAGATCTCATTTCTAAGAGGTTCTGGACAAGAGATGGAGATAGGGAAGTGCCTAAGTCATTCAGATACTGCAAGACAAATACAATGCAGATGCAACAAACTCAAGATAAAAAGATCCCTAAAAAGGAAATCCATTGATAATTAAATTGCCACAAAAAATAAAGGGTATCTGTCAGATTCATATATTAGGAGTCAGGCTGAATATGCATGAGAACTGCCAGCACAGTCATTAATTCAAGGGCGTGGTGCAGTGGAGGAAAGTGGGTGGAGAATATTCTTCTCTTTTTTTAAAATTTTATTTTCTTTTTTTTTAAATTTAAATTTTATTTTATTTTTAAACTTTACATAATTGTATTAGTTTTGCCAAATATCAAAATGAATCCACCACAGGTATACATGTGCTCCCTGAACCCTCCTCCCTTCTCCCTCCCCATACCCTCCCTCTGGGTCGTCCCAGTGCACTAGCCCCAAGCATCCAGTATTGTGCATCGAACCTGGACTGGCATCTCGTTTCATACGTGATATTTTACATGTTTCAATGCCATTCTCCCAAATCTTCCCACCCTCTCCCTCTCCCACAGAGTCCATAAGACTGTTCTATACATCAGTGTCTCTTTTGCTGTCTAGTACACAGGGTTATTGTTACCATCTTTCTAAATTCCATATATATGCGTTAGTATACTGTATTGGTGTTTTTCCTTCTGGCTTACTTCACTCTGTATAATAGGCTCCAGTTTCATCCACCTCATTAGAACTGATTCAAATGTATTCTTTTTAATGGCTGAGTAATACTCCATTGTGTATATGTACCACTGCTTTCTTATCCATTCATCTGCTGATGGACATCTAGGTTGCTTCCATGTCCTGGCTATTATAAACAGTGCTGCGATGAACATTGGGGTACACGTGTCTCTTTCCCTTCTGGTTTCCTCAGTGTGTATGCCCAGCAGTGGGGTTGCTGGATCATAAGGCAGTTCTATTTCCAGTTTTTTAAGGAATCTCCACACTGTTCTCCATAGTGGCTGTACT